>NC_141696.1:928047996-928361387 GCF_964263255.1 Lissotriton vulgaris | reverse complement strand
AAGGTGACTTGCTGTGTTGCCCTGTGCCATGAAAGTCCTAAATATGGCCCTTAGGACCTGATTATGACCCTGGTGGTCTTCGAACCGCTGTTGCATTTTGGTTGTCCGACATTCCGATTTCCTGGAGGTCCGACCATTGAATCATGAGTAGGGCAGGTGGACCGACGCAAAACTGCTGCCACGGCCAAAATGTCTGCTACAGATGCAACAGTGTAAACGGCGGCCCATAGAGGCAGTCCCGGCATTTCCAACATCGGGCTGATCATGACCTGCCTTTCTGTCGACCTTTTCATGGCAGGGGCACTGCCATGAAAAAGAGAGCCGTAAGGGTGGTGCTGGGGTGCAAAACATGCCTCCAGGATGAATGTGCCCTTGAGACATGTTACTGGTGCCAGCTGTGTTTGCCTTAATGCCATCAGCACTGTTGCTCACACGGTTTCTTCTGCAGGCCATACTGTAGGCAACAGTGCTTCCAGGGCAATGCAGAATGGCCAGCATTGGCTCCAGGCTCTTTCGTAGAGCCACAACATGCTGCTGCCATGAGTGTGCAGCAGACACATCAACAGCCCTGTGGTAATGTCATAACGCAGTGGTCAGGATGCTACCGGCTTGGAGACGCGTTCCCGGTGGCCGCTGCGGCAGGCTGTCGGTGTGTCTGTCAGAGTTGTAATCGGGCCCTCAGTATTCATGTGACAGAAGGAACATGGGTGAAGAAGCAGCTGCACTTCAAACATGACTTACTTGATAATGTCCTCTACATATATCTGTGACAGTGAAATGTAATTGTTCATATGGGTGTGGGTACCTATGCACACTGATTCAACACAATCGCACCCCAAAGGACCCTACGATCAGCCCAGCTTTCTTACGCCGTGGTCCCCCGCACCAGAAAGACCAGATCGGGAGGCCGCTCTTTCTCCTTCCTCGCGGCCAAAGCATGGAACGCCCTTCCGCTCCACCTCAGACAGACAACATAGCTCCCCATCTTCGCAAGAAACCTCAAAACCTGGCTCTTCGACAGACCCCCTCCTTGATGGAATGGAACCTGTACCCCCCCCCACCCCTAGCGCCTTGAGACCCTTACGGGTGAGTAGTCGCGGTTTAACAAACTCCTGATTGATTGATTGATTGATTGATTAGGTAATAACACAGATCAAAGTAATTGTTTACCCATAGTAGCTATGGAACAATAAGCAAAGAATACTTTAACAAAATGTGTGCTATTGTCAAGCAGTAGAAAACAATAATAAAGTTATGAACACAATACAATGAATTTCCCAAGCCAATTTCGAAAAATATATTAAAGAAAAAGAGACTTAAAATGGGTATAATCAGGTGAGAGGAACCAGAGATGTTGATTTTTGAAATTTTGTAATCCAAAAAGTGTCAAGAAAACACAAAGTGTCTCTGAATGTCAATGTTCACCACAGACCAGACCTAGGTGAGGTTGCAGGTCAACCTTGATGGAGCAGGGGTCTTGTAAGCATAGGAGGTCACACTGGATAAAGCTTTTATCTTGCTTCTTTATTACCTTTCTGGTCCTCAAAAGCCTCCAGCATTGTCATTGAGCTTAGAGTGAAGCCTTTAGTTTTGCCAAAAAAAGATGTGAGTGGGATAAAGCAGTAGTTCTTAGGTTACCTCACTGGTGTTGTAACAGCCTCACCCTGGTCCCACGATTTACCTTCAGTCAATTTTGTTTTTCAAAAGCCTACAGCGGGTGCTTTTGGGTGCTGTGTATGAGAAGGACTTGATAAAACTACCTACCTTCACTTAGTAGTATCTGCGTAAGCCCCCTTCTTCACAGCAAAAAGCATAGACAGGAAGAATCTTCCTGGTTCTCCAAAAGTTGAACAAATTACTAAGTCCCAAATGTTTCTTGATGCTGGTAATGTTCTTCCTGTTTTCTGCTAGAGCCACCATGTTCTAATGGAAGGCTTCTAAGCACCAGGTATCTCTCCAGCAAACACTCCTTCAGGATCAAGATTCAATAGGTCAGCAGTATTTTCTCCTGAGCAAAAAGCCTGCAGACAGTTGTGTCCCATCAATTCACCGTTAAAAAGCAGTTGCGTTCTTTGGGTGCCAGCAACCCCTCAGTGATCTTTCCCCAGTAGCCATGCAGACAATTCTTCCTTCACATATTATTCCAGGTCTAACAATAACCGAGGAGGGGGTTCTGATGTGTCCTCACTGTGGACCCTAGCCAGTGGTTGCAGAATTTCTACACCCAATCCTGCCAACATTTCCCCAGAAAACCAATCTTCTCTAGCACCACTGCTTTCCCAACCTACTTCAAGCATTCCAAGCCTATTTAATTCAGGAAGGTCCTAGCCTTCTTCCTTCTACAAAAACATACTAATCATTCATTTCTACCAAACCTCTATTGAAATAAAGAAACTTTCCCTTTCTCTGTGCAAACATACGTTTTGCCTCCTGCTGGGAGCACAGAAAAACATTGAAGTTAACTACAGGAATTAGCGGGTTCTGTTCCAGAGATCCTCATTTGAAATCTCCACTTCCAAGGGAAAACTGTTTTTTTAATCCTTTACACCAAACTTAACATGCAAACAGAACTTTAATCTTGGAAGTGCCTTTGCTTGGATTGGTGTAAATTCCTTTAGTAGTTTGCAAGACATTAGAAGTACAAAATTGCTTTGGGTGGCCATTAAAGCACTAAAAAGTCAGAGGTATTTGGAAAATTGGTTTGCAGACCACTTGCTAAGGCAAGGGTCTTCAGCCAACCCAAAGGTCATGTGCAGCAGCTTTTGAATTCCCTGGGCTAAATTGAAGCATTGATTGGCTACAGACTAGCCCCAGAGGCAAGCCCATTTTGTGTCGGCCTTTGATTGAGCACTCTGTGGTTGGCCATCTGAGACACATTTGTTGTTGGAGGGTCAAAGGCCAGGCCATGTGGACAACCCACATGGCCAAGAGCATTGTGCCATGGTGGTGCAGTGGTGGCAAGCTGACTATGGCATGTGGATTGCAGGGTCTGGCAGTAGGCCAGGCCCTGTAGCCAAACCCAGTTCTGCACAGCCAAAGGCCATGCACACTGGGGCTGCCTGCCCATGATGTGAAGGTTGCAGGGCTTTTTAAGGCCAGACCCAGCTGTCAACCCGGCTCTGCAAAACAGAAGGTCATGCAGAAAGTGGGTCAGCCACCCATGGCGGATTTATTGCAGTATGTGGCCAAAAAAAGGGCCATAGGTTTGACCCACACTGTTCACTGCTGTAGGTTGGGTGCAACAGGGGTTGACTTTTCCCTTGGGGCCAAACAGGCTGAACACATCTGGGGTAAGGAATACTTCCACTGAAATTGGGTTTAGTATATCATCAAATACCAGAACTAAACAGAAAAGCATACAGTTCAAGTGAGATTATGCTGGATTGGTTATACTGCATTAACATAAGTAAAAAATAAAGCTTTTGAAGTCCTTTTAAAGTAGGAGATAAAGTGACATTATGGTTACCAACAAATCCTCACTATAGTTAACTACACAATCCATAACTCACACATAACAGCCATGAAAACCATAAATCAGCAGCCTTAGTGGGCAGGCCATCAATGTGCACTCACTAAATTCAGGTTCATGCACCCCAAAAGTTGTAGGCCGCTATTGTCTGTTACCTGATACTATGACAACAGAGAATGGAATGGAATGTAACAGGGTTCTATGATTTTTACAGTCCACTGCCTTGCTACTGAAGATGCAAATTATGGGTGCCATCTTGAACGTGTTGAGTCCACAGCCTTGATGATAAGAGCATGGAAGCGTGTTGAAAAGCTTTTTATAGTACTCTGCCTTGGTAGCAAGACCACATACTATGGATCGTCAATTCAGAGGGCCTACAGTTGCTGGGTTTCACTATCTCTTTAATAGGGCCTTAGACCATGGAAAAACTACTGACATATTTGAGAGATATGTAAAATTAAAACTATAGCAAGTAACTTCTTAAGTGTCAACCTTTAAATGGAATGCCATCATAGGGAATTTTCAGGGACAGGCTTTTATAGTGAACTCAAGTTTTTTTATGTGCAGAGTCCACATTCTCTATCACGTGACCACATACTCAACAAGTCTAGCAATGAAGGTAGGAATTCTATAGTTCGCAAACTTCCGGTTGAGTCCATAGACTATTTTATATCAAACAACCATTGAGTTTCTCATTGGATGATATCTCAGGTATTCTTCCACTACATGAAAAAGTGTCTTTTCCTTGGCTACTCTTGGTAATACGAGGCACAGTCACCATTTTCAAGAGAGTAGGAGACATGGAAATGTGATACTATGCATCACAGGTTATATTTAAGAACACAAAAGCTCAATCAACTGAAGGAAAGAGTTCTGAGTGAACTTATTTTTTCTAGAGAAGGAAAAATAAGTCCAATGACTTGTGAAGAAGTCAAGAAACACTTGGGTGTGAAGTTCATCATTTATCCACCAGACGAGAAGAAGCTGAATATACACTGGGCCATATGTACAATAAAGTGGCAGAGAGAGGCGTTAGCCTTCCTGGCTTAACACCTCTCTGTGCCACTACCGAAATGCAAGGCTGCACCATATTTACAAGAATGTGGTGTAGCCTTAAATTTGCCCCTGCGAAGGGGCTAAGTTTAGCAACTTAGCGACAACGCAGGCACCCTTGCACCCTAGTGCAAAGGTGTCTGTGTGCAGGGGAGGGTTTTTTATGTGTTGGAATGTCACACTTCCTGCACATAAATAATGCTGAATGCCATTCTGTCACTTTCATATGTGCTGCTTCATGCAGCACACATGAAAGTTACAAAATGGAATTTTTCTTAAATATTGTTTATGTATAGGAAGGGACACCTTCCTGTACATAAACAATGCATGGCAATTTGCTTTTTCTATGTGTGATGCACAAGGCAGCACACATGGAAAAAGCAAAAACAAGGAGAAATAATGAATTTCTCCTCGTTTCGCCAATTTAAGACCAGGATTGACCTGGCCTTAATTTTGGCGCTGCCTCCTATGTATGCCACCCTTGCACTTGGGGGGCAGCGTCAAAAAGAATTGTTGTTGCAGTGCCAACGCCCACTGCAACACCCACTACCCACCCCTTTCATGCTAACAATAACGTGAAAGGGTCCTTATTTACAAAGCAGCATTAAGCCATGTTAAGTGGCTTAACGCTGTCTTGTAAATAAGGCGCAGCCCCTATCGCCACCACAGCGTCGGTAAAAGTGATGTTGTGGTGGTGACAGGGGCTTGTACATATACCCCACTGTGTCACCTACAATATATGTGACCGTTAGACCTGTCATATCTTGGCGTGATTACCCCTGACTTTTTGCCTCTACCACCTTTGCATTTGGATGCTGTGGGTACTCTGCCACTGCTGATCAGTAACAAAGTACCAGTGTTCCCTGTTTAAATTGTAATGGTGATTGGTTGGCCATGATTGGTATGTTTTCTTTACTAGTAAAAGTCCCTAGTGATGTGCACTGTGTGTGTAAGGGCTAGTAATGCAAGGATGCGCAGAGAAGGGAACTCAGGCCTTCAGTGTAGGGCCTGTGCACAGAATGCTAAGTTAGCATGTAGTCCTGACAAGTGCAACCACTTGTCAGGCCTGACTTTCCCTTTTACATACACATGGGGCACCCCTGTGGTAGGTACCAGGTAACCCCTGGGCAGGGTGCAATGTAGGTAAAAAGCAGAACATAAACTGAAGTGTGTGTTATGGTCTGACAGTGAAAACTCTTCATTTCGTTTTTCACTGCTGAGAGGCCATTCTGCCCATAGGACAGAATGGGGGAGGCTGGTTGTTGTGTTTGTTAGTGATTGAGGATCCAGACTCACAATATCAAAGGGAGAGAGGTGACACTGGGAGGAAGACACCCAGAACTGATTTAGGGAGGGGTCAGGGACCTCTGAGCACATACAAACGTCAAAGACATTAAGGAGTATAACTATGAGAGCTGAAACCCCTGAACGTTGGAATGAAACAGATATGGATTGAGACTGAAAATGCTTGGACCCATTCTGTGGTCAAGAGGAACCTCTGCTAAAGAAGGAACAACTGAGGAGGATGCTGTGGATAGACCTACCCTTGCTCCGTGATCTGGGGCTGGTCAGCAGTTTACCGTTCTAACTGAAGAAGAGGCTGTTGGGACTATGCTTGGAGGCGCTGGGTCCCCCTGCTTGAAGAAGACTGTGCTTTATGCTGTGTCTGTTAACTCCAAGGGCCCGAGGTGAGTTGGCTCCCTGTTTGGGAATACAGGATCATAAAGGTTTCCAGATAAGTCCCAAGCAATGAAGTGTGTGTGTTCCTTTTGGCGCTTAAGGCCCTCAGAAGTTGTGCCTTGTGATCGTGGGCACGCAGGAGTAAGCTAAGTCTCAGACGCGCAGAATGCGTGTCATGGTGCAGACCAAGGCGTTGGTGAAGAGCATCTGGTCGTGGTGTGCACAAGGAGATGAGGAGAAGCTTGGACGCGCAAGGGTGCGTGTCGTGGGGCAGCCCGGGTGTTGGTGAAGAGCGCCTGGGCTCATGTGCACCAAAGGAAGAAGCGAGACTCTGAAGCGCAGTGTGAGTGTCATGGTGCAGCCAGGGCATTGATGAGGAGCGCTTGGACATCGTGTGCACCAACTGAAGAAGTGAGTCTCAGATGCACTGGGTGCATGTCATGGTGCAGCCCGGGTGTTAGTGAAGAGCGTCTGGGCCTTGTAGGCACCTTAAAAAGAAGTGAGTCTCCCAAGTACAAGAGTGCATGTCATGGTGCAGCCAGGGCATTAGGGAAGAGCGCCTGGACATTGTGTGCACCGGGACAAGAGGAGAGGCTTGAATACGCAGGGGGCGTGTTGAGGTGCAAGCCGATCGTTGGTGAAGAGCTCTGGTTTGTCCTGAGAACCATAGGAGAGGTGAGTCTCAGACACGCAGTGTGCATGTCGAAGTGCTACCTGAGGTGCTGGTGAGGAGTGCCTGGTGAGGGTGTGCACCGAAGTGAAGTAAAGTCTCCACATTGCTGAGGGCAGGTCTTGGTGTGGACTGAGACCGCCGGAGTGAGGGCCAGGTCATTTGGGGACCATGGAGTCAATCAGCAGCGGCCCGGACCGGCAGCCATGGAAGAGCTGAGTTGCCGGCCCAAGTCCGCTACAGCCTGTGACGGAGTTCTAGATCAAGGCCAAAGTCGCTGACGTACGGGAGGAGAGTGGGATCGCACCCCCCCCCCAGGAAACATGGATCAACACCTGGGGTGGGGTGCGGGCCCAGAGGGACACTCTCTCGCCCTCCCACTTCAGTCAGCTGTGCGAGCCAATGCTTCGGCTCAGATCCCGGTCCGTGCTGACCCAAGATGGGGCAGTACTGGGGCCGGAGAGGGAAGCAGTATTTTTTGTGTCATCTTTTGATCCATAGCGGGGGCACTCTTAATGAAGCGCGTAAAACTGTTGTATTACACTTTGCATTATTGCTGCTAACAAACTAACGAACTATTGAACTGTCGTATGACGCCTGACCTCATTTGTGCCTAACGAACTGTATGCTGGGTGCGCTACTCACTGCATTCTTTCTCCCTTGCATATTACCTGACTGTAATGTGGCGCATTGCATTATTTCTTCAGTGCACAATTTCTGAGTATAGCGTGGCACAGTGTAATATTTCTTCATCGCACCGTACAGGATTGTAGCGTTACGCATTGCTTTGTTTCTTCCTGGTACAGGGAATGCTGGTGGTGATACACAATGCATTATTCTTTCAATTGCAAATTGCATGACTGTGGCGCTATGTATGACATTGTTACTCTGTTGTTTGTGTGAATACAATACTCAGGCAAATCTCCAAGTAAACACTAGCACATGAACAATGACATTTGCCAAAAGGAACAATAAAAAGTGATCAAAACAAGTTTTTGCACATTTGATGCATTTTAATTAATCAGTATAAAAAAAAATTCAATTATAAAAATATCTGGTACATTCATATACATGTATGATAAAATATTTCAGCATTATAGCATATGCATAAGTTCAGACATTTATCATATAGCAATAGAGTTAAAAGATGGTTTCCTGTCTACGCGTTTCGACACAGGTGTGTCTTCCTCAGGACTGTACCATCGTATTTCTGTAAAACATATTAAAAATATTTACAAATCTGTGTATTACAGTGCAAAAACCGTTTGTAAATCCAATTATGTTATTACATATACAAAGCTAGTGTTTCATGATTTACATGTTTGATAATACCGCTATCAACTGATATATGAGTTTGTCACAGAGAGAGAAAAAAGAAAACATCATTTGTACATATATACATCTATATACACGTCGTCAGACATCTATATACATAATTACAAACTATTTCTGAGCACCTAATGTTGCTCACTATAGATTTTACCCTTCTATTGAGTAATATGTTGTTTTTATTAGAACACAGTTTATCAACAAACACACTTATAGTAGAGGATGAAAAGAACCATATAAGTGGGAAAAACAGGGAAAAAACTCAGAAATGTTTATACATAATTTTAAGTTCTTATGCTTGGCATTAGAGCGATATGTCCCTTTATATATCACAATAAAAGATTAGTATGGGTTTTTATTGGGATTGCAAAAAACCACATCAGGTAATTTGCAGCATACTCAGCATATTGATTCAAAATCAGCTTACCTAGATGATCTAGAAATAACAGCTAACGTCATGTATTGAAGATTGGAGACAGCGAGTTATAGTTCCTGAAAGACGGATAGGTAATATTACTCTCTACTTAAAAGGATTCAAAAAATTATTTCATTGCTGCATTTAACCTCACAGTATGGATTTGCCTATTCTTTGGCTGTTTTTGGCTATTATGTTGGACATTGTTTTACATAGTTATGAGTCGGACAGGTAGTATTACACTCTACATAAAAGGATTCAGAAAATTATTTCATTACAGCATTTAACCTCACAGACTGCATGGTGTGCCTATTCTTTGGCTATTATCTATTATTACATATTGTTTTGGGTATTATTTTATCTAGTTATGAGTCTAGTAAGGTAAGAAAAATGGCACGGTGGATCATAGATTACTCGTTGACAGATCCCCAAATAGGTGCTTAATAAAGATCTAGCATGTATCTCACAGATTATTATTGTGCAGGAGTTTTTCTTACCAAATAAGAAAACGTAACTGTAATGATATTTTCTGGGAACCGCTGATGGGAGACACCGTCCTTACTGAGAAATCTAGCTCTAAACAATGAAAGGGGTGAATGGTATGTATTAGGTTTTATCCGTTGTATCTGAATTTTGTAATCTGTTAATACACTTCTTAGCCTATGTAGTATTAGCACATAATGTAGCCTTCTTACCATAATTTTTTAAAAAGCCAGTGGATTAATGATCGTATTTCAATAGATGGGCAGTGGCGTCGCAGATAGAATCATCTAATATTCTGGATATCAAAGTATAGCGTGAGTATAGCGTGGCACAGTGTAATATTTCTTCATTGCACCATACAGGATTGTAGCGTTACGCATTGCTTTGTTTCTTCCTGGTACAGGGAATGCTGGTGGTGATACACAATGCATTATTCTTTCAATTGCAAATTGCATGACTGTGGCGCTACGTATGACATTGTTACTCTGTTGCACAGTATGAGAATATTGTTACGCATTGCAGTATTGCTTCCATTTGCAAAGTGTGTGCTTCTAGCAAATATGACTTGCCTAATTTTTTGAGAAACAGTTAGACGTGAGCTTGACTGTTAGTTAGAAGCAGTGGTTGGGATTAGAACCTACCAACCCGCCGGAAAGAATACTACCCATTCTTATATGTTGATTTTTTTATCTTGTGGCCATACCGTATAATTGCTTATATAAAAATTATACTCATTATATCAATACTCGTGTGGACTCTATTTATGATGACATCATGGGGTTACTGTGAGCGTGGTTGCACATACTGAACACTCGTGCCTTGGAGATAAGCCTGGCTGCTCGTGCCAAGCTACTAAGGGGGTGAGCAGGGCTATCTCAGACGGTGTCCTTACTTAGCCTAACATTGAAGTGTGGGGTCGGGGATGCACGCCTCCAGCATTTCGTGGCGGTGGTATGTGACAGGGACCTCCACTTCCAACAGTGACCAAATGGTCAGTAGTGGAATGAGAGGACACTAGTCCTTTAAAACATCTACTATGTGAAGATACATTAAATTGAAGCATGAGAAGGATTAAGGGATGTTACTTCATAAGAGAAAAGAAACTAGACACCAGGAATTGACACCCTAGATTTTTCCAGAAGAAGTGCTGTAGTAAGTTGAAGAAAATAATCTACACCTGAGTACCTTTGTATTTTACTGCATAAAGTGAAAAACAAGCATCTGATATCAGGAGAAAAATCCCAGAATTGAGATTGAGATTATGAAAGAACATTATCAAAAATTCCATCAGAAAAAATAAATGTAAAAAAAAGTTTATCGAGATGTCATCAATGATGTCATTTAACACGTCATGAGTGATCTAATATGTGAGGTCATAGGAAGGCATTACAGGTTTTAGTTATTTCACTAAATTAAAACAGGTGAACTTCTACGTTATCGTTGGTTTTAAAAAAAAATGTTTTTACATTATTTTAACACCTAACTATGATGTTTCTTCAACCTTTGCTCCTTATCAGTGAATTTCCAGATTTTTTTTACGAAAGCAAAGATCTTATTACAATACTTAACTATAACAGGACGGCCTCAACTTGCTGCGGGGCTTTGCGAATCCTGAGGAAAATTGTACATTACCTGTCAATTGAAGCCCGTAAACAGGTCACAGTAGCCCTCATAGCCTCCCGCCTGGACTATTGTAATGTACTTTATCAGGGAATCTCCAAACATCGTGTCCAGCGTCTCCAGATCCTGCAAAACGTGGCCGCAAGGTTCGTTGTGGATGCTCCTAGGCGCTCATCAGGCTCAGCCATTAGGAAAGACCTGCACTGGCTTCCTATGCAAGCCATGATTGACTTCAAGACCTTGTGCCTTACTCATCGTGCCCTCTATGGGCTTAGGGCAGAAGACATTAGGCCTCTTGTGTCTCTTTATGTCCCTGGTAGGGTCCTTCGCTCGGCAAACAAAAACCTGCTTGCAGTTCCCAGAATTCTTAAAGCAAGATGGGGCGGGCGAGCTTTCTCTTCCCTTGCTCCGAGGATGTGGAACACCCTTCCTGTGGAACTTAGGGATCAGCCCTCTCATTCTCTGTTCCGGAAGGCCTTGAAGACCTGGCTCTTCAGGGAAGCCTATCCCTAATTGACACTTTTCTTTTCCTCACATTCAGCTTTTTTCCATCACTAGCGCCTTGACGCCCTTGGATAAAGTTGCGCTATACAAGGCTCTAATCAATCAATCAATCAAAAACACCATCTAAACCTTTGCTTTTAAGTGAATATAGAATATATATAATTTAATTGATTTAGTTTTTGTCACAATGTTCTACTGTTGAATACTTTCATTTTATCTTTCAAAATCACAAATGACAATTTTGTGGTACACTGAACTCAAAACGACCTATATGCTAAAAGGCACGAGAAAACCCCAGCTGCTGACACCCCGAGGGAGAACAGTAATGTGTCTGAGGTCCTTGCGAAGGCAAACTTTACTAGAGCCCCTAATAAACCAAAATACATCTGGAAGCACACATCTGTGTAAAAGGTAAGCCAGGTTGCGTAGCAATGTTTACCAACGAGTACAGCAAGGAAGTACCAGCACATTGGATCAGTGCTGGGGTTCACCTCCCCATCTTCTGTAACAAGGAGGTAGACAAGGAGACATTGGTGTTTTCTTATTTTCAAGTTGGTGTTTCTAATGCGCACAATTAACAAACAGTTGGCTATTAAAACTACTCATTATGTGGGAGTGGAGTGAGTGGAGTGGTTTGTGTTTGTTGTGCTGTGGTACCATAGCTTTTAAATGAATGTCCACAATTTAAAGTTCAGAGGCTAAGAGAAAAGCAGCTGTCTTTAGATCACGCATTTTGTTATGAATTTATATGTATGTGTCTGCAGTAACAACACAGAAGCCTGTTAACATACTGCTAGATTAGCTCATGTGTGAAGAAAGGGAATCTGCACTGAGTAAAGGAACTGCAGGCTCCATTAACGCACAAAGCATTTAGCTAAAACTAGACTCTGTGGCAACCACTGCATCTAAAAAAAAAAAACTCAACATATTACCATTTAGCCTGAGGCACGCCTTTGAAGATCTAATGAGATGAAAAACTTAGCAGAGTATGCGAATGCAACTATCACAATAAGGTCTTTAAAAATGACTGTGTGCTTGGGATTTTCTCAAAATAGACATGCCTCTGCAGAGACAAAACCAGCCGCCAAAAAGGACATCAGCAACATGACACTGGGTTCAGAAATCAGCAATCAAGTGAGTGAGGTTTACCGTTGTGGACACTATTGCGACGAGTCGCATCAGGATTAATGAGTATGAGAAGTAGTACTACAGAAGTAATATTTTATGTTCTCTTAAATGCCTTTTTGAATCAGTTCCAAAATGTCTTGGCTACTATTAGTAATACTGCAGTAATGTTGTTTAGCATTGTTTATGAATATTCCCTGAATTTTTGCCATTTAGGTGTTTTGGGACACATGTACAAATGCACTTTACATACTTGACAATGTCTTTACCCCACACTTTTTTCCTGTAAGCGATAGGATCCTATTCACTAAGGAATTTGAGAATTTACAGACATAGTACTCTTTTACATACTCTCGATTGCCTTTTTGAATCAGTCACAAAATATCAAGGACCTCATGTTCAAAGCGTTTTGGCTTTTGCAAATCCTCTAATTGGGTATATCGGAGGGTTCGCAAATGCAAAAACCCTTTTTTAAATGTACCAAGCCCATTTAATGATCGGAAAGGTTTTCTGAATCATTAGATGGGTTTAGGAAACCATTAAGAATTGCTATTTGGGAGGGTCGTGTTAAGGGCATCCTTTCTAAATAATGATTCCTTATTGAAAGTATTAATGTTTTTGACCAACGTCTGGCTGCAAAACATTAATATTTTAGCACCAATTCAATGGAGGTTCTAAGCCCTTCAGAAATGGAAAGGGGTCCTAAAGGGGCCTCTTACTTTTTTAAAAAACACTTTATTTAAAAGCAATCACAGATATGGTGATCTACTTACCTCTGCAGGGGCTATCCCTCTGATATTGGCTTACAATTTGTGACCTATCATGAATATTGCAGAGATAGAACCAATTGCAACTCACTATGCTTCTGTATTTTGTCAACTGCCCTATTAGGTCATAGGTCATGTCACAAAATAACAATGCATTTGATAGAAGTCGGTACCCAAATTGCAACGATTTTTAACAAGTACACTTTAAAATATTCCAGAAAAGAAATCATAAGTTGTTGTTAATCACAATTTACAGGTTGTTATTTTGAATCTTTGTGCAAGAGGCCCCATTACTGTAAAAAAATTAGTAATATTCTGAGAATTTTCAGAAATATTTAGTACAAATAAAGAGGTGTTTTGCCTGGATTGTCAATGCACTTTGTTCGTTAAGAACTTGATGAAATCAATCTGGTATCATTGATGTTATAGTGTTCACTATGGAACAACCCTGAAGCTTAATGGAACAAGATGATTATGTTGGACTGCCTGTCATGCGACAGGGGCTCCTGTATTTTGCGACTTTCTTATATTAAGGACACTTGTAATAAGTTAGGCAGACTAACTTATCCAGCTAACATCTCCAGTAGGGATACAACCTTGGTTAAGTCCAGGTTCAGTGACCTTAGAAGGGGGGAAACAATTGGCGTAGCTGAAGAAACTGGCTAATATGAAGTATTTGTTGATCCACACCACACAAGGGTTGAAACCATATTAAGAGCGGGTGCCAAAATCTTGGGAGGACTTTATTGACCAGATTTAGGCTGGGACTATTCAGGACTCAGCGATCGTTCACTCAGGCCCAGTATGGTCTTAATTTTATTTTCATTTGCCCTTGCGACAGACACTCCCTGCAAACCCTTGCAGACTTTTATTTTTTTGCAGATTTTATCATTCTTATTAGACCTGGCACCATTGGCGTGGGTCTCCATTCCATTTTTTTGTTTGCTGTTGCCCCATGTATTTTTTGCAGGTGTTGGATGCTTTGGGCACTGTGCCACTGCTGTCCAGTGCCACAGTGCAAGTGCTCCCTATTGTAAATTGATATATTCATCAGTGGTTCAATGTTTGGCTATTAGTTTACTTGTCAGACCCTAGTCTAGTGCACTGAGTGTGCCCAGGGCGTGTGAATCCAAATGCTTCTGGTGGGCTTGCAGCAGTGGTTGTGCCACCCACAGAAGCAACCTTGTAAAATGTGTCTAAGGTCTGCCATTGCAGAGCCTGTGTGCAGTCTGGTACTGTCACACTGACTGGGCAAGTGCACCCACTTGCCAGTCCCTAAACCTTCCCTTTTCTTCATATCAATCACCCCTATAGTAGGCCTAAGGGTGCATTGTAAGTATAAGGAAGGACATGCCCTGGTGTGTGTCATGTCCTAATAGTGAGTTACAGCCATTTTCGATTTTCACTATTGCAAGGCTACCTGTTCTCCATAGGCCAGAATGGGCTGTTAGAAGTATTACATGTTATAATCCTAACTGACTCAGAGAACATGGTAGAATTTCAAGCTTAGTATGCCTGAACTCAGAATGATAAAATACATATTTTAGTGAAGTTGGTTTTGATATTCTGTGTTTGAAAATACCACTTTTAGAAAGTAGGTATTTTCTTGCCTAACCTTTCAAGCCTGCCTCTGCTAGGTTGTGTATTCCTTGTCTGGGGTTTGTGAATGACAGGGCTGGGGGATTCTAAGAGACAGGATGAGTCAGCCCAGTGGTGAATAGAGAGATCTGCATCTAGATGGGAGGGAGGAGTTGCACCTGAACCTTGAATAGGGTTGTGCCTGCCTTCCACAATGCTGGCTCCACCTCCTGTGGTGCGGCTGATGTCTCTGCCCTGCACACTGAAAGAAGAGAAGGAGTCCTGTCAACAAAGTGCTCCAGGGCTGTACTAGCCTTCCACAAAGCTGGCTCCACCTCCTGTGGGGTGTCTGATGTTTCTGCCCTGCACTGTGAAAGGAAAGGAGAAGTCTGTTCAACAGAGTGCTTCGGAGTTGGTTTGGACTGGGCAAGGGCCCCTTTCCCCTCGGAGAACAAAGGATTTTGAGGAGAGGAACCTGAAGAAACTGAGGAGAGACTATTCCTAAGCTGAAGTGCTGCTTTGGGGATTGGCCTGCAGTGGTTGCCTTACTGCCAAAGAGAGGAGAAAGGAACTTTGTGTACTTTGCTTTCAGCTTGTGAAGGATCTCCAAGGGCTTGGAAAAGAGCTTGCCTCCTCCTGAAGTCTTGTGGACAACAGACTTCAACCCCAAGCTCCCCAGAGTTCTTTTGGAAGTGCCTGCTGCTGTTTTGGGCCTTCTGAGGAACTGCGTGTCGCAAGGAGTTGGAAGCGCGACGCAACGAAGAGGAAGCAGGTCGCCGTCGCTGCTGCTGCCGTCGCACTTCTGAAGAAGGATGTCGCCACTGGTGGTGTTGAATTGCACCGCATCGCGAGAAGCATCTCGCAATGAAGAGGAAGCGTGTCGCCGTCGCTGCTGCCTGCTGTCGCACTTCTGAACAAGGGTGTCGCTGCTGGAGTTGTCGTACTGCACTGCATCGTGAGAAGAGTCTCGCAACGAGGTAGAAGCGTGTCGCCGTCGCTGTTGCCTGTGTCGCACTTCTGAACAAGGGTGTTGCCGCTGGAACTGTCGCATTGCACCGCATTGAGGAAAGTGCCTCCCATCCCCCGAGAAGCGTTCTACCGTCGGAGCTGCTGCCGTCGCATTTCTGAACAAGAATGTAGTTTGTCGCATTTTGCAGAAGCTTCACTCAAACGTGGGAGAAGAGTGTTGCAGTTGAAGCTGTTGCGGTTGCACTTCAGAACAAGGGTGTTGCCGCTGCAGTCCACACATCGATCCGAGAACTTCTCGCATCCCCCGTAGAAGCGTGCTGCATCTGGGAGATCTTCACGTCTTTATTTCTTTGCACCCGAACTTTGCCGCATTTCCCTCGCTGCGACATTGCTTGTCATGGAAGCGCAACGCATCGTAAGGTACATTGATGCAAAGTGTCGCATCTTAAGAACTGAACTTAACTAAGCTAAAACTACCATTTACAGTAAAATTATTGTGTATTTTTGTCGTTTATGGTCTTGTGGTAAATCTATATAAAGTCTACTTTTTTTAAAATATAAAAACCTTGTTTGGTGTCCATCTGTAGTGTTGTCACTGGGTTACTGTATGTGGTCACAAATGCTTTACTCACTGCCTCTGAGATAAGACTTTCTGCTCGTGCCAAGCTACCAAGGGGGTGAGCAGGGGTTATTTTAGGAGGGTAATCCCCTTATCCTCACTAGAGGCAAGGGTCCCTATTTGTCACAAGTACCTACCTGTGTCAACTAAAGACCCACAAATCTAACAATTGTTTTACCCAAAGGTTTTTTTCCTCTCCATAAAGGTGGCTTGATTCCTAAGTATATTGTGGCCCTTCTATTTCTAAAGAACCTCCCCTCCCTGGAAGTATATTTAGAGTTGGCTACTTCTTTGAAGTGTGCCGTCCAGCGCTGACAATCTCTTTTGTTGCAGCTTACTTGATTTTCCCTTATAGTAACCTTTATAGGGTTTTGGTCTGGGGCTGTGCCCCTAAAAACTGTCATGCAAAAAACTTGTTGTTAGCTGGGCCGTTCTAGTGAGTGTGATGTATGATTTCTACTGTCTTGTTTGGACTCTGCACCTTGCCCGATGACTTTGGCTCTTAGGCTTTAAATCTGTTTGTAGCATGAAGGCCTCTGATATTAAATTCTAATTTGAAATATTTCCCTTTTTTAGCAGTATTTTTTTAAATGTTTTTATGTGCAAGTGCTTTTATGGTTTGCATTTGTGAACTAAATAAAGAAATGAAGTAAAATAAACAGGGTTGGGCCTTTTTTCACTTTTATTGATAGGGTTTCTGGGCCAGATGTATCAAGATACCGTATTGCGAATCCTAAATAGCGATTTTTTGCGAATCGCTATTTAGAATTCGCAAAACGGTATGTATGTAAAAAAACGCAAATATTTTGCGATTCCTTATTATTCTTTATTTGCGAATTCGCATTTTGCGAATTTGCAAATAAAGAATAATTTCCAATGCATTCCTATGGGCCAGGAGGCCCATAGGAATGATAGTGCAATAATTCTCAAATTGCGAATTCGCAATTTGCTAATCGCAATTTGAGAATTACATCAAGGGTGCAGGGGTGTCTCAAAGACACCCTGCTGCACCCCTCAAATCTGCATGTGTGTGCATGTGGCACACATACATGCCCTATGGGCATGTATGAGTGTCACATGCCACCCTTACAAATGCCAATTAGGGCATTTTTAAAAGAAATCGCAAATTACCACCAACTACAAGTTGGTGGTAAATTGCGATTTCTTAACACAAATTCGCAAACCAAAAATGTGTCATACATATCATTTAAGGAATCGCAAAATTTGTGATTCCTTAAATGCTATGGCAAAATAAGGAATCGCAAATAATTGCGATTCCTTAAATTGCGATTTTTTCATACATATCAAAAATCGCAAAACGGCCGTTCCAAAGGCCGAAATTCTGCGAATTTCGGCCTTTGCGAGTCGCAAAAGCCTTGATACATCTGGCCCTCTGACTTTTGGGGTCTGATTCGCAAGCACTTGAAAACATGCATAAAAGTATCACAGGAGTACATTTTTACGTAGTCCAAAATGCCTTTGTTAGGAAGCCCCTTGGTGTCTCATCACATAGAACAGCATTTTCATTTTCTGTTTGCTTCCTTCCGATGGGCCATCAGTTTCGTGTTTTTCTTGGTAACACAATGCATGCTCCTCTGGAGATAGAAATCGTAACATCTTCTCTGTCAGTTCCTTGCTGTCAGTGGAACTTATAAAAATGAAGAGAAAAAAAAGCCTTGCTTTTTATATCCTTGCTGTGTGATACATCTTAGAAGCACTGAGTGATGCATACGGTTTGGTATGGGTTTAAAATCTATTCAATTTAACGGAGGTGTTTATTGAATAAAAAGCTCTTTTGTTGCCCAACTTCTGCGTCTACGATTTGGCAGAAATAAAGCAAATGCAGTGACTGTGACATGGATGTTTTTTTTACTTTTGACAAAATCCGCTTTCATTAAATTTTGATCAAACGCACAGTGCATGGAAACATTATTTTTCGCTTGATCTTGCTAGACTGTCGTTCTCTTACCCTTCTGATGATCACACCGCTCTTTGATATGATATATCTTTGTCTTACTTTGAAAATATAGCGCCCCTACAAACATAGCAGGGAATACTGTTGTGAAATGTACTGTAACATGTTCGGCTGGAGAGAAACCTTCTGAGGGATGACAGATATCAGTAGACAGCTAAAGCCGAACAACGTCCCACGTTTCACGCCGTTGATTTGACACATGACTGATGCTCTTTCTAAACTCCGCTGCTTTTCACATTAAAAAACTGCATTTTTCTGCCGCTTGCTTGGCATCATAATTCTCTGACATACAGACATGCTTCACTTTGGAAAAAAAACAACAGTTCCTTTTTCACCCTTTTTTCAGCCACGTTCCGGCAGCACTGATTTCCTTTGAAGGAGCTGATAAAAGCGCTCAGGTCCTCATTACGAATTGTGGGTCATATTATCAAGAAGCAGCATTAAAATTATCGCTACTTTAGTGGCGGGAAACTGCCGCTAAAGCGGCAATAATGGTCTTGATAATATGCCCTTGTGAATTCCCATAGAAGCCCATGTAGTGGTGTGAACATGGGCTTCTATTGGAATTCTCAAGGGCATATTATCAAGCCCATTATCGCCGCTTTAGCTGCAGTTTCCTGCTGCTAAATTAGCGATAATTTTAACGCCGTTCTTGATAATATCCCCCGTGTTTTTTCACCCGGAGTGGAAACTCTGAAGGAAATAACGCAATTGGGTTTAAAGTTTTCATGGCCTGTGAATCCCATGCCGGTATTATCTGGTCCACAACCAGATCCAACAATTCCGGCTTGGAAATAGCCAACCTCTATTAAAGAGTGAAGGGGCTTGGTCTTCCAAAAGCAGCATTGGAAAGCCACACCTGCTGCAGTTCGGGGGGGGGGTGGGACCGTTAATGCATCAAAACTCAGAGGCAGCTTCTCCACTAGGGCGGAGGAGCGTCGCCCCACAGCTTTCTCGCAGTGTGAGAAGCAGAAACATAAATGGAAATAGCTACCACTTTATGTTACTGCTTCTCGCACTGCGAGAAAGCAGAACAGTAGGGTTTGGTTGCAGGCGGGTGGGAGGGCTCTGCTCTGCGAGTAGGGCTGGGCCGGGGAGGAGTGGTGTGCCACTCCTGAGCGCGCATGACTGGTTTGGTCGGCCCTCATGCGCACTCTGCCCTTTCTCCATGCATGCTGCAATGCAGCCTACATGGAGAAAATGGCCAGGCTATTAGCCCCTGGCTGAGCGGTGTCCTGACCAATCACAACGCTGCCATTGCAGCATTGTGATTGGCTTAGGGGAGGGTAGGGAGGCTGCCTGCTTCCTGTTCCTAGCAGGGGAGCAGAAGCAGGTGCCGTGACTGCCACTAAGAAAACGCGGGACCCTGCTGGCAGACAGGTATATTTTCCCTTATTATTAACCCCCCTCCTCGCCACCTGTGATTAATGCCAGCCATGACTGTCAAAACCTAATTCCCAACCAGCTGTCCCGCTGCCATTTTCCACCTGTTCTAAAGAGACTGAGAAAATGTTAACTTTTTTTTAAGAAATGGTGAAACCTGCTCTGAACACCACCCAATTAATCTGGTTGCTTCCAGATCTCATGGAAAAAACTCATAATGGCTGGAGTTTGCCGCGGAGATACAGAGAACTTGAATTCCAATAGCTGATGTACTCATAAGGAGCCCTCAGTGAGGCACCTAATAGGTCACACATTCCTGCTAAGGTTTGATGTCATTTCACTGCCTCATTTAGACCATTGGGTAGAAGTTGGTTATACTGTGTGTTGGACCAGGCCCTTTTTTCAGGACTGTTCCCAATCTTTATGCCTTCCTCTTGTTTTTTTTCAGTCCTGTTTTTGTTGGCTTTAAGACTCTGGGCACCTTTACCACTGCTATGCAGTGCTTAAGTGTATGTGCTCTCTACTTTAAACTTGGTATGATTTGTCTACACCTGTTTAGCATATTTAATTTAGCCGTAAGTCCCTTGTACAGAGGTATCCTGTACACACAGGTCCTGTAGATTAAATGCAAAAAGTGGGCCTGCAGTACTGCTTGTGCCACCTCCAGAAGTAACCTTTCAAACCTGTCTCAGGACTCTGCCTCCTCAGCGTCTGCTTGAGTAGTTTACTGCCATGGTAACTTGGCATTTAAAGTTGCTTGCCAAGGCTGGAACTCCCCTTTTACTACATATAGGTCACAGCTAAGGTAGGCCCTTGGTAGCCCTATGGGCAGGGTGCTGTGTAGGTAGAATGTAGGACATGTGCCTTCATTGTGTGACATGGCCTGGTAGTGACAAACAGCCTATTTGGTTTCTCACTGCTGTGAGGCCTGGTCCTCTCATAAGTTTGCATTGGGAATTTCCTGATATATGTTTCAGTGCTAATTTCTGATCTGAAAGGTGTAGCATTGCCATGTTTGGTATGTTTGGATTAGTGGTGCTACAGCCTGCTTATTGGTGAAGATGTGTCTTTATTATTATTTTTAAAAAGTGGGAATTTTTGTGTGCTTATGACCCTTTGTGAATTTCAGACTGACTCCAATGAACGTCTGGTTTAGGCTGACGCACCTGTTGGTGCATTCACTCTAGACAGTCACACATTTGAAGTTGAGTTGTGTCCTGCATATTCTGATGGTCCATCATCTAGCTGATTGGCCTTCCTGAGCTAGAGTGGTGAGAGGAGTTGTCACTGACACCTAAAGAGAGCTGTGCCTGTCCTCTCACAATGCTGTCTTCACCCCCTTTTAGTGTGTCTGGAACCAAGGCTGGGGGTCGAATGGAGGTGCTGTGCATTTCTAAAGCTTGTTTGGAAGTTACCTTCACATCAAAGGCATTTTGAGTACAAGGGGCTCTGGCCCCATAATTTTAGACTCTGCATGGACTTGTAACTTGATGCTGAAGGATCTATAGACAGCACATTGCTAGAAGGAGCTGTTATGCTGACAGGAATAATCGCTATTAGACTGACTTGCTTGTTGTGCTGACCTGTGGCCTGTGAGCTGTAGGAAGGATTGCCACTTACTACAAGGACCCTGCTGCCTGTTTCCTTACTGCTTTAATGCCCCCAGTGCTCTCAAGGGGCTGTGGACCTTGCCTACACCCCCGTTCATGTAAGGGGTTTTCGGAGTTCATTAGGATCCTTTTCAAACTACCTAGAACTTCATTATTCTGGAACGAATGTGGCTAGCGTCAGCTATCTGACTGTTTCCGTAGAGTTTGATGTCAGCTTCCCTTTCCTGGCAACCAGCGGGTGTGGCGCTGCTTGTGGAAGTCTGAAGTGTGAGTACTTTATTTTAAGAAACTCAGCATGGTGAGTACTCCATTTAAATTTCCTTTTGTCCCAGAGGCCAGTGCATGGTGATTGTGGCATTTCAACCCCAGTAACATAAATCAGAACAACCTTTTTCAGAGCAAGTGTGCTTCTATTCCCCCAGAGCTGCATACCCTTGTGGTCCACCATTCGCCGCACCTCAGTTAAGGGCCACAGGGCCCCTTTGCAGGTGGTGCAGCTTACTTACTCCTGAAAAGCCACAACCCGGTGGCAAAGAAGAGCTCTGATTTCACCAACATTAGTTATTTTTTGACCTTGTGGGGTAAAACAGAGAGAGAGAGAGATCTCTGTGTGTCCTGGGGAACCGGTCGCTTTCCCTTAAAGCTTAAGTTTCAGATAGGAGAACAGATGCACGGTATCTTACTGTCCTAAGGGTTCATGTTATTGCTAAATAATGTTTTAGGAGAGCAGAAACGTTGCACTCTAGGTGTGTATAATGTTATTTAGTATTCTTTGTACGAATGATGACTCGTGGTGATTTATGTGCTTCTAGCCTTACCAAACTACTACATTTGTCATGCCATGAGCATTCACGGGGGTTGTGATTTATGTCACTGTCAATAAATACACCACCCAGAATACTGAGTAATGCTTCAGTATTGGCATAAGGTCCAGAGTAATTATGGTTTATGTGTTTTTTTCCATTGGATGCTTGCTGCATGTCATGTTCATGGTGCGATGTTGGTTTATGCCTTACACTGCCAGGACAATGAATAACACAGAATGCAACTGTATACAATGCACAGTAATGATGTTTTGGTATTGTGCAACATAGAAACCCTTCTTTTAATGCATGCATTGTGATGTTATGACAATTGTCTAGTTGGCAAAGTGATTATTGGGTAATGTGGTTTTAGAATATGTTTTATATGCAATACAGAAACGTATTTTTATTTACGACTGTGTGGAGGTCCTTTTGTGGTGTATTTAATGTGTCACTGGTGTGTATGTGTTCTACAAATGCTTAACACATTGCCCTTGAGAGCTACCTGGTGGTATCACAGCAAAACAGCTTCCCAATGACAATAACTTTGTTTATGCAAACAGAATGTGAACTTAAATTCTGAAGCCTGACTGCTGTGCCAAGGTACCTAGGGGGTGAGCAGGAGGTATCTTGATTGTGTAACCCCCTTACACTGACTAGACTGGTGGGTTCTGCCTGGCTTAGGCACAGACTCTAGCCAACCAGAACCCCAATTTCTAACACTGTGTTCAACTTCCATCGTAATAAAGATATCCAACCTTTAGCAGTGTGTAAATTGAAAAGACATGCTTGTAATCTACAGTAACTTCCAATTTGAATTTCTTGTCAATGTAACATTTTTTACTGTGAAGTTCAAGTTCAAATTCTGTTTCCGTAAACAAAAGTTATTGTCATTGGGAAACTGTGTTGACGTGATTCCACCACATTTGGTATTTACTGGTACAACTGCACCACCTCTGATGAAACGATTTCCGGGACAACGTGTACTTCTGTCACTGGGTACACTGCGCAAATAGAGAGACTTGTGTGGTTCTCTGCTCTTTAGATGAGTAGTCTTTGCTTTTGAGCACTGGTGGGTATCTGCATGGCAGAGGAGGAGTTTTCTTTGGACTTGGTGTCTTGTCTTTTGTAACCTGGTCGGGACTAGTCAATAGCCCGCATTGCAGAAAGTTCTGCACAATGGTGAGAGTCATGGTGGTATGTCACTACTAGACATTTCTTGCCTCCAGGGTATTTCAAGTCAGGTTTTCTAGCAAAAATAATTCCCAGCAGTGTTTCAGGCATTTATTTTAAGGCATTCCCAATCCATCTTGAGCTCTAATTACTCTCTGCCCATATGTGTCACTTCATGTGTTTGCTTGTATTTAAGGCTGCAAAGGTATTCAAGCCATTTGCTAACACTAGCATCTATCTCTAGCTGATCTTGTGCTCAAGCCATTTGCTGGTCTATTAGGCTGGTTTTTCATGAGTCAGTAATCTTCAGTTCTTCAATCCTCTGTTAACTTCTACTGAGATTCAGTAAACCTTGCAGATTTTAACGCCAATCGTGTGAACAGACCATAGTTACCTGATCCACAGAAGACACAAAAGTTGCTGCTATATGCATTGGGCTATAGGGAAGGTGGGCTATATGAAAGACATGTAAGCAGAGAAGTCTGAACATTGACACCGGAAAGAGAGAGGCTGAAAAGGAAAATCTACCCGGTTATTCAACTTCAAAGGTGGAAAAAGCAGGATAGGTGCAGAAAGATCAGTAGACACTAAAAGCTACTGATGTTGTATCTACTGAGGACTGAGCCACACTAGCAAGCACATACTCCAAACTAATATGAGATTGCAAATTTGAAAGTTAGGGTGACCTGCGGAGTGCCTAAATCATTTTTATAATGATATCAGAAATGCATGGAGGAGCTAAATTAAAGAGGTGACATGTGAGCCGCTGTCTTATGTTAGAAACCCTGAGCTCCATGGAAGCACAAGATTATTCATACTGCAGGAAAATGGCATTGCTGGTAATGACCAGGTTACTTACCTATAATTGTTATTACTCTGGGACATAGTCTTCCTCGCCACAGTCCTTTCAAAATGAACTACTCTGTGGCTCAAGCACAGTTTTCACCCATCAAAAAAAGAAAACAGAAATCTCCCTACCAAAATAACCGCACAAGAAGTGGATAGGGATTTGACCATATAGGTGGAGCCTCTGCAAGAATATTTCTTGAAATTACAAAGCTAAGATGCTAAACACAATACATATATCGATCACATTTCTTCATCCCTTCTCTGTTTAGGGAGGGCCTGGGGGAATGCTGGACTGTGAAGATTATGACTTAGAGTAATAAAGATTGCCAGTAAGTAGCTGAGGGGCATATTATCAAGGGGGTTTATCTCCGCTTTTTTGGCTTTAAAAGCCAAGAAAGCGGAGATAAAATTATCTCCCTATTACCAAGCTGTCGCTAACACCAGTTAGCGACAGCTAGTAGGAGATAGCGACCATCTTGGGCCCCACTTTGCATGTCAGTGATATTTATCACTAATGAGATGCAAAGTGGGCGTGCCAAGATGTTAGAGACTGAAAACAGTCGCTAACATCGCTATCTCCTATTACCAACTTTTGGAGATATTCGCGCTAAGCGGGAATATCTCCAAAAGCTAACACCTGCCCTGAGCAGTTCTTAGCCATGTTATCCAATGGGAGGTGGATAACATGGCTAAGAGCATTTGCTCGATAATGCATGAATATCGCTGACTTTTCAGCGATATTCATGCATTTCGGCCGTTTTTTATCGCATTTGCGATAAACCTTGTTAATAGCAAGGTTTATCTGCGATAAAAATCGCCGATGTGCGGCGATAATTTTTGTCTCTAAACAAGTTAGAGACAAAAATTATCGCTAGTTGTTGGTAATATGCCCCTGAGTTTTTACCTATCTCGTCCATCTTCCCCGCTGCATCGAGCATGTAGAAAACCTAGTTGAAAATGGAGTTGGATTGTTCTCCAAAACATTGAGGCAACACCCAGTGAGCTTTTATTCTGAAACAAAAGTACAAAGAAAAAAACAGCACATACATTACTGTACTGCAAATAGAACAGCAGATCCAAAAGATGAAGAAAAGTCATCTCCCATTCTCAATTTTTAATGAGATATGAAAGGGTGTGGAGTAGACCATGTAGCTGCATGAGAAGCACCCATAACAACCACCCAGGAGGAAGCCAACCCCCTTATTTAATGACCCTGCACCCCCAGATGAAGGTAAGTTACTGCTTTCTGGTAAAAAAAGAAATCACAGTCTTAATACAAAACTAGGAGTAGAATCAGAAGGGATTGACCCCTGTTACCCATGCCAAAAGAAACAAACAAAATGTCAGTTTTCTCTAAATATATAGTCTGTGCCATGACCAAATCCAAAGAATGCCACGAGACCACCTATTCTGAGGAATGGAAGGGAAAAAAGCATGAAGAACCAGATCTTGAAAAACATGACAGGAAGAGGAGACTTTTGGAAGAAAAGTCTGGTCTGGATGGAGAACCACGTTAAGATGAAACAATTTGAGAAATGGCACATGAAATAGAAGAGCTCCAATTTCTCCCAGCCTTCTTCCAGAAGGTATGTGACTAGAAAAAAGACCTTCAGAGTTAGATATTTCAAGTAAACTGGGGAGAGAGGCTCAGAAAATCCCGAAGTCATGTCAACACCAGGGACAGGTCCCAAGGAGGAACAGGGAAATGGATCACTTGCTTCTTTAGGTGGAAGCTTCGTAACTAACAGACAGGAGGCTAAAGTAACGAACTGTGCAAGAGAAGGGCCTTTAATTGCTTTATTCACAGCCCACTGCCTATGTAGGGTTGCAATTGAGAGACCTAACATAAAACCTTCTTGCAGAAACTCAGTAATACTACAAGACAGAAACCTTTGGGGGAACACCATCTAGGAAAGATCACTCAATGTCTCTCGGTAACCTCTAAAGTACGCTTCTTTCGTGAATTTTGTATGAATTCTGGAATCTCAGAAAAACAACCTAAGGATTGCAGTCTCTACCTTTTAATCTCCAGACCCCAAGGCAGACTTCTCATAGAGAAGTCTTTGGTGCGCTAGGGGATCGGAGGGGAAACAGAAATAGAGGGGAAACCCAAGTGGGTTGGACTGCTAGCTGGAGTAGCCATGGAACCCAGGACTGTCTCTTCCAAAATAAGACTACTAGAAGAACCTTGACCCTTTCCTCCAGAATGTTAATTAGTATATGGAGGTCAAGGGAAACAGGGGAAATCCATATAGAAGGCTAGGAGCCAAGGAAAACTCATTGCATCCACTCCCCACACTTCCAGAAAATGAAAGAAGAGAGCAAAAGTTGGGGAGCAGAGCATATCTGGGAGGTGCAAACAGGTCCAGCGATGAAGCGCATAACTGGTTTGAAATCTCCTGAAATGTCAGAAGAAACAAATAGACTGGGGAGAACTACTCAGTAGGTATGCATCCCCCTTCTCCCTTCCTGGAAGATATATCACTGCCAGAGATAGGAAGTTGTCCTTGGCTCAAACCCATTTCTGCTCTGCCATAGATGCCACGAAAGGAGAGTGAGTGGCTCAAAAATGATTCACATAAGCCCTTGTAACCTGACTGTCTGTTCTGATCTGGACAGAGCTGTGGAGGATGTGAGAAGGGAAAGTTTGGACAGCTTTGTGATCTGTAGCCAGTTCTTTTCAATTTGATGACATGTTGGATTTCAAAACTGTCCAAAGACCTTGAGCTGAAAGGTTCCCCGACACTGCACCCCCGATGGCTGGCATCTGTTGTTATTGTTAGAAGAGGGGGAGAGGAGAACCCCTTTGTTTATGTTTGATACAGTCAGCTACCACTGAAATTTCGGGACTCTTGCTGGGGAAATCTGGACTGGGGTATAGAAGATTGTTAATGTAATGTAATGTCAATGTGTTTAATGGAATGTTGTTGCTCAAGTGTGTCTGATAGCCACATCACCAGTTCACAAACCCATGACAATGTGAAATCCCCCTGGGATAGATGCTGAGGTTTGAGGGTGCTGTCAGAAGTCCATAAATATGCTTTTTTAGTTCAAACATAGTGAAACAAACAACCAAACAGAGGAATCATGAAGGAAATACTTTTGTCAGAGAGTAGTCAAAGAAATGGAGGAGGTCTTGGAATATAGTCTTGGAAAGTGGAATGTAGGGCATTGTATTATCACCATATGGAGATAAAGAAAGATACATTGTAGCAGGGAGAGGTGTAAGATGGGTTGGGGTATTCAAGAGGGCTTGGATACATAGAAATAGCAAGAGAAGACGGAAACTGCAATTTGCACAGCATGTTAAAGAGTTTCTTCTTATAATCCATAGCAGATGTATCTAAACTACACCAAGGAGTGTTCCTGGTTTCTTCTTTACTGGAGAGATTATCCTTTCCTCCCATGTTAGGAGTAGCTGTCTTGTTCAGATAGATTACCAGTGGCCCCCATGCATCCACTACAGAGGTCCATTTGTATCATGCATAAGGCCCTTCATGGCATCGGTCTGGTTTTCTACAACACTCCTTTAAATGGTATAGACCAAGGAGAGCTCTTCGATCCATGGGTGTCTAGAAACTGGAGATCAACAGATTTATACTCTCAGACTGGGAGGGGGAATCTTTGTTACTACAGCTAATTAGTGAAGTTCACTTCCCCTACAATTCAGAGCCACTTCAAAACTGCTGCCATTCAGGAAGGTTCTTAAAGACTGGCTTTTTCTGCCAACTAAGTATCCATCAGGCACCATATCAGTTCACCATGAGCTAGCGCCTTGAATCCTAAGGGTATTGCCAACCTCTACAAGCATCTATAACATAACTGCAGAGATCTTATTCTAGAGTGTGTAAAATTTGTAGTTGAAGATCCACCAATGAGTGACTATTATCAGCTGGGGTCTTTCCAGCCAGTCAAAAAACAAAATTGGGGGTTCTCTTTAATGGTTGTTTATCTTAATTTTTGAAAATTGTCAAGAAAGATTTCAATTTGCTATATCAGTATGTGATCTTCAGAACAGGTATAAGGTGACTCATTTGATTTGAAGAAGGCATCTTGTATTTTTTTTATTCTGGTAACCCAGTCTACACATGTCGGTTTCCTCCATGCATGCGTTTCCTGTCAATCCTGTATCCTAGCACTCTTGGTTAACTAGAAATTTAACAAAGACCAGCAACTGCTTCTCAAATCACTGTTCATTCCCCTAGCTAGGAAAAGCTTCAGGAGCTAAATAAAGGGCACACCAAAAGGGAAGCACAATGGGCCATATGTATCATCAACCTGATTTGCGATTCTCCAATAGCAATTTTTGAGAAATTGCTATTTGAGAATCGCAAATAGGTATGTATGTACAAAATCACATTTGTTTTGCGATTTCTTAAAATTCGCATTTAAGGAATACTTTCCCATTCATTTCTTTGGTCCAGGAGGCCCATAGGAATGAATGAAAAGTTATTCTCAATTTGCGATTCGCAATTTGCTAATTGCAAATTGAGAATAATTTCAAGGGTGTAGGGGTGTCCAAAGGACACCCTGTTGCACCCTTGAAATATGCATGGGTGCACATGTGGCGCACATACATGCCCTAAGGGCATGTATGTGCATCACATGGCACTTTGAAAAATGCAAAAATGTGCATTTTTCAAGGAATTCGCAACTTACCACCAACTAGAAGTTGGTGGTAATTTGCTATTCCTTAAGGACATTTTGCAATTTTTTTTTGCTTCATACATTGCATTTAAGGAATCGCAAAATTTGCGATTCCTCAAATGCAATTGCAAAATAAGGAATCGCAAATTTTGCAATTCCTTGTTTTGCAACAGATTTTGCTTTATACATACCATTTAGAAAATTTGCATTCGCAAAGGCCGAAATTCTGCGAATTTCGGCCTTTGCGAATGCGAATTTGCTTGATACATATGGCCCAATGTTCCTATAGAGCCAGGCTGGAATTTAATTAAATTCTGAAGGAGTATTTCAATCATCATGTTTTGTCAGGATCCCTCATATTTCCTCCACAGGTACTAAAGGAAGTTCTTCAAGAGAGCTTTTTTCTCTTTCTGTCTTGAATCTGTCTAACAAACTGGGTGAGAGGGACAATTGAACGGTGCAATGAACTGAAAACCTCCATCCTTTCCTAAAATATTTCTCAAACCTAAGACGTCTCCCTTTACAATAAAATGAAGTGTATAATCCAATATACAATTTCCACTGTCCAAAATCTACAGATACATTTGTGAATTATGCAATTGTGGGAGAGCTTCCTCTTGCCACAAGAGTCTACACTCTGTGCAGAACTCTGTGAAAGAACCAAAAATATTCTTCCAAATGTGCAGTGCCATAATCCCTCTACTTGTAAAAACAGAAATCAACCCCGAAGCAGATTCCTGCTGCCACACATCTATCCATTCACAGTATCTTGCAAAAAGTAAGTTAATCAACTGCATTTCTGCTCCATCGCATTGCCCATTATCACAGGAAACATTTAAACAATGAGCAGAGGCACATGACCTACCAGTCGGCCAGAGGAAAAAAACAACAAAAACAATTTGGTGTTGTAAAGCAAATGGGGTAGCAGCTTCAAATGGACTGTGAGAACAAAGGGGCATATTATCAAGGGGGTTTATCTCCGCTTTTTTGGCTTTAAAAGCCAAGAAGGCGGAGATAAAATTATCTCCCTATTACCTAGCTGTCGCTAACACCAGTTAGCGACAGCTAATAGGAGATAGCGACCATCTTGGGCCCCGCTTTGCATGTCAGTGATATTTATCACTAATGACATGCAAAGTGGGCGTGCCAAGAAGTTAGAGACTGGAAACAGTCGCTAACATCGCTATCTCCTATTACCAACTTTTGGAGATATTCGCGCTAAGCGCGAATATCTCCAAAAGCTAACACCTGCCCTGAGCAGTTCTTAGCCATGTTATCCAATGGGAGGTGGATAACATGGCTAAGAGCATTTGCTCAATAATGCATGAATATCGCTGACTTTTCAGCGATATTCATGCATTTCGGCCGTTTTTTATCGCATTTGCGATAAACCTTGCTAATAGCAAGGTTTATCTGCGATAAAAATCGCCGATGTGCGGCGATAATTTTTGTCTCTAAACAAGTTAGAGACAAAAATTATCGCTAGTTGTTGGTAATATGCCCCAAAGTACCTATCTATGCAGGGGTGTAGCTTCAGAGGGGTGTTTGAGGTGTTACATCCCCCTAATAAATGTTTTTCTGATAAATAGTTGGGTGCAGGTGCTTTCAGTCGTGTATGCTGTGGTGTCTGTCCGATTTCACTAGGAATCTTTACACAGACAAAAATGACCACACACTGGAAATCTCTCTCTGTTTGAAAAGACTTACATTTTTTTTTTAGCTATTTAACAAAATAATGTGCTTTCACTCACTTAGTATCGCTAACCAATCAGCATTCCACTCCCTTTCAGCTGTCCCTTAAGCCCCTCTCGTACACCCTGCTTGTCATATAAATTATTTTAACATTATGTGCCACAGTGATTGTTGAGAAATCTGAATCTCACAACCCCAGTCTTACTGACCAAGTTATGCCCGTTTCTATGCCATAGTGACATATTTCAAGAGCAGAATACTGTACAATACATTGTAATGCACCGTACAATATATTTGTACAGATGTATCTGGATCTGGATTCTGGACTAATACAGTTATCAGAAAAGAAAATAGCTATTAAAGTTACATATCTTCCAGTGATGGCCAAGTGTCCTAACTTAAGCCACACCTGTCCTACAGTATAATGGTTGCGTTTAAAACACTCCGAACCTTGCAACTTACACAAATCATCCACTAACCCTAAGACTAAAAAAGACTTCAGATTTTTAGTAGACAGGGAAATTTCATGTTAAAAGAAAAGAGGGGAAATGATTATTACTGTTTTCTGATCCTTTTCAGGATCCATGCTTTATGGTTGTATGATAAAACAACAAATGGTTTTACCACACGTGCCACTACCATGCAGCCCATCCACGAATGTGTCTGAACCACACATTCCTTTACCACGCATGCCTTTATCACGAAATGTCATGGTATAGGCATGAATGGCAAAGGGGCATGTGTGTCTAATGTCTTCACTACCCCACCACCCCCACCCCTGCCCCCTAGCTGTCCCTTAAACTACCACACTCCCTTCCTCTGCCATACAACATATCCCAACCCCCAACACTAAAAACGACTCCAACTACCCATTCCCCTCCCACTGCCTTAAGGCTTAAAACCCTACAATACCCTGACCCCCCTGGCCCCCTGCCATCCCTTATACTACCCCAACTCCTTCGACTTCCTTAAATCCTACTTAACCCCCAACCCTAAAGTCAAACCCAACTACCCAGTCCCCTCCCATTGCCCTAAGGCCTAAAACCCTACACACAAAGTTACATTACCTTACCCTGTCCCTTAAACTACTACAACCCCTTCCACGGCCCTAAAACCTATGCCGAACCCCATCCCTAAAAACTACCCCAACTACCTGTTCCCCCCTACTGCCCTAACGACTAAAACCCTACACTACCCTGCCCCCCACGCCATCTCTTAAAATACCCCAACCCCTTCCACTGCCCTAAAGCCTACACTGACCACCTGCCCTAAAAACGAACCCAACTACCCATTCCCCTCCCAATTCCCTAAGGCCTAAAACCATACACTCTAACTTACACTCCCCACCGCCCCTGCACTGTCCCTTAAACTACCCCAACCCCTTCCACTGCTCTAAATCCTACCCCGACCCCCCAGCCCCATCCACCTCGCCATGTCTTCCTGCTTCCTTCTGCCTTCACTGTAATCCGTCTCTTCAGCAGCTAGACCGTGCAATGGCTTAACCACGCATATGTTTCTTACGGCACATGCGTGGTTCAGACCGCGGTATTCCGGCTATTTCCTGTGCTTTGCTTTCAGTGGATTAAACCTGTCTCCTAATGTGATGGTAGATTATATAGAACTCCGGAAGTGAAGTGCTTATAGCAGTCACTCATATTAATGGTACAGTAAATCCATCTGTGGACATCAAGATGGGTGGTTTGAATTTCTCTTATGGTTAATTGAGGTGATTCCGTTTTTTACAAGACAGAACATACGTGTCAATGCTGATGATCAATAGGGTGGCAAAGGAGATACGACTTTTGAGGGAAGTCTGCTGTTTGAAAGAACTTATCTCATTAAATAAAATAATTCAAAGGAAGAAGTGAAGTAATTATATTAAGCTTTGTTTATATCACCTTAAGGTATGTTTAAAAATAACTCAGAAAAGTTTTCGAAAAACCACAGTTATGGTGAAATTATGATTGTATTCATAGTTTACGTGTGGGACTTCTGTCTCTTTTTAAGTATGGCTGTATAAGGTGACAACAAGCCAAAAAGCTGATCAAGGTAACACAACTACCAAGCACAAGCAAATACTTGTTTACCAGCACTGTAATATCAGGGCCTCCATGTTAGGTTTATGATGGAAAGACAGACTCACTGAGGCGAAGAGATTTGGGGGCCATATTTATCTAGAAATAACGCATCCGCTGCAAGTCACCTTGCTGCACTGCATTACAGGAAAAAGGCAGGAATGTGCACATTTATTTCAATACAGTGCATTCCTGCCTTTTCCCAGCGCTGGCGCAGAATTGTCTGCCTAGCAACAACGCAGGGAACCTACCACCATGGTGCAAGAGTTCCTGCGTTGCATTCAGGATTGATTTTGTGCTTGGCGAGGTGTGTTTTTAGTTCCCCGGTTCTGTCAAAAATTGTATGCAATGAATATGATTATTCATAAAATTATTGAAAGTAATTGACATTGATCTTTTTATTATAATTACTTTCAATAAATTGTTATCTAGTTTACCTAAGACAATTTGCTAACTGTTTTGGATGCAACTTCACCCGTGATGACCTTCATGCTTATCTGATCCTTTGGCAAACTTGCCATTTTGTCATTTGTATGTAGTTGATATAAGACATTAGTCTTTATTAGGCTAAAAATAATGTGAACAGATATTCTGAACAAGTTTCGAATTATATTACACTAGCTCTGCAAAAAAAGAGGGAATCTGTTTTCTACGAAGTCCAAATATCAGCATGGGAATTTTTTTCAAGTGCTTTATTTAACAGCGACAGCTCTGAGCTGTGTATAAGAGACCAGCCAGTGTGAAGCGAGACCAGCCAGTGTGAAAAGTGGAGGATTCGACTGCAACGTTTGGACGGTTTAAATTGAGAAAGAATATTCTAATAAGAAATATAATGCTCTGCATCTCCAAGGCCGACTTTGAATAAGCAATACATAAAATAGAATGACAAAGATATTTCTTTCATGGAGAAATACTGATACTAAGGGGCATATTTACATGTTCTGGCGCATCTCTGCAAATCAGCAGGGATGCGCCAGAACAGATGCGTCATGCAATCCCCTCCTTTTGCCACCACAGATGCGCCGCATTTACAATACGGCGCACCATGGTGCAAGGAAGGGAAGATGCGTGAGGCATCTTGTGGCGTATGGGCGGCGCAACTCCTGCAATGCACAGGGGCCATCCATATTCAACGTGGTGCGTCACTCCTTACGCCTGCTTCAAGCAGGCATAAGGATTTGACGCAGCAGCGTCGTAAAACTGACTCAGTGAAATCTTGTAGATTTCACAGCGTCAATTTTACAGGGCTTTCCTGCGAGGGAACGCCCACCCTGCGAAAGAAAGCCCACATGAAGCCTGACGCAGGTTTCATTTGGCCAAGGGCTTTACAACGTGACGCATCTGCCTAGATGCGTCACGTTGTAAATAAGTCGCAACGTGGCGCATTGTTTACGCCGCCGCTGCGTCACAAAAGTGACGCAACGGCGGCATAAAAGTGTTGCAAGGGGCTTGTAAATCTGCCCCATATTGTTTTTTAAATGCACTTAATTAAGTCTCCCTTAGTGATATTTGACTTCTTTAGTGACGCGATTCTGGCCAAGCTGATTAGCGCGTCAGCGTGCAATATCATCTCTCATTTGTTCACCCAATATGTGCCAGCTGCTCCAACCAAGATCTGTGTAGTCCCTATACTGACTTTGGTGTGCCCCAATTGGACTCGTCCCTAGTTTATTAAATCTTGCACATCAAGTTACAGTTGTAACGTTCTAAATAGGAAGGACCAACAGCGACTAAATTAAAAAAGTTTAGTCAAAGAAGAGAAGTACAGCTGGACCATCGACCAGTTAATATAAAAGCATGTAGGTCATAAATACAAGAAGAACTCAGTAAAGCTCTGAAAAAAATCCAGCATAGATTCACCTTCTAAAGGGGCACAAGGGTCCAGCCTACACCATAGAAAAAGTGTGTATTTTTATAGGATTTTAGACAAAGTAATTAATACATTTAATACACAAGTACATGATTCACAGGACAAGCGCCAATGGTAAACAAGCAAGAACATATTTTACTACAGAATGCATTGGAAGATTCTCTCACAATAGTATTACATTAGGTTCAGAGGTTTTCAGAGTCTGTTTAACTAACCTGATTGATGCATGGTAAATATTGTAGCCTGAGCCAAGTTTGTCCTTGATTAGGTACATCGGGGCCGATTTACAAGCCCCTGCGCCTCTTTTACGCCGCAGTTGCGTCACTTTTGTGACGCAGCGGCCGCACAAAAGATGCGCATTGGTGCTGGGTATTTACAACGTGACGCATCTCCCAGATGTGTCACATTGCAAAGCCCTGCCCCAGAAGGAGGCGTTCCATTGCAGGGGGGGGGGCGTTCCGGCACAGGAACGTCTCCCAAAAGTGGCTGAGTGAAATCTACAAGATTTCACTCAGTCACTTTTGGGCCCATGCTGCGTCAAAACCCTGCGCCTGCTTCAAGCAGGCGTAAGGATTGATGCAGCATTGTGGAGATAGGGCCCCCCAGAGCATTGCTGGAGCTGCGACGCAACTCAAGCAATGCGTCGCTTTTACGGCACAGATGCGTCACGCATCTGTTCCGTTTTTGCCCTATTGTGCGCCGCATTGTAAATGTGCGCATCCAGGGTGGCGGCGCTGCGGCGCACAATAACTGGCGCATCCCTGCTAATATGCAGGGATGCACCAGTTATTGTAAATCTGCCCCATCATATTTAGGGTGACTGGAAAGTTTCAGTCTTTTAGTGTAAACTTCAAAACTCTCCATTAGAGCAAAGAAAGTGCAGTAGTACCTTTATCTATTCGAGCATGTACGGACCTCACTACATTAAAACAGCTCCTGAAAACTTGGCTTTTCTCTCAGTAGTCAAATCTCTTGCAACTCCCACATTTCAAAGGCGCCTAGAGATCCCAATAGGGATGACTTGTGCGCCTCACAAATGTAACTAATAATAATAATAATGTGGTACATTACGACGTCATATAAAAATGGAAGAAAGCACACATTTGGATTCTGTTAGGGTAAGCTCGATTTCTAGTACTTTAAACACTACGATTCGAAAAAAAGGTTCCCCAACTGCAAGTAAAAAAATCAAGCCATGAACACTGAGCAGACAAATTGAATTGGAGTTTGAAGAGCAGCCCTTCTCAAATTATGCCTCATATTATAATGACCAAATAATGTAAATAGTAGAGGCTTTATCAAACACAACAACGCTGCTAATGGTATGAGCAATGGATAATTAGTAGGCCTCAGCTGGCTTGTATAAAGATGAATGAAAAAAATATTAATGATCAGCAATGGGAGGCAGATTAAAGATTTGCAGCTGTGTAAATCCCGCCACACAAAAAGCAAATGCAAAATATTAGCATGAAAACCTTTGAATAGTTAAAGTATTGCAAGCATTAGCCAAGAACAGCATAAATTAAAAAAATCTTTTTAGCAAACCGAATGTAGGGAACACAGTAAGTAATTAAAAATGGTATGCTAATAGAAAGATTTTGTAATATTCTGATGCACAGAAGTGCACATGCATAGGAAGGAGTCACCATACATCGAATCCATCTACATAATGAGGAGGCTGCAGTCATGACGGAAGCCACAAAAGGCTACTTATCTGTCTACAGTTTAAGAAAGAAACGGACTGTCCTAACAGAAGCTTATGTGGGTTTGGGAGGCAAAACCCCATGCAGAGGTATGGGATGGTTCTCAAAAAAAGATTCTTCAGCAGAAACTGTTTGTAAGTTGACATTGAATACATTCTTAGATCATTGGATTTGTTAGAACTTTTAAAAGTTGAGAAACAAAGTATACAAGCAGCTGGTGGGTTCGGTTGAGTGTTGTTGGTAGACTTCTTAGAGCACACTGCAATGTGCAGGCCAACCAGACCTGCACATCAATGGCGCACTTATCTTTCTTCTCCCATCAAGGCTTTCATCAGCAAACTATGCTGTACACACAAACCCTGGACAAAAAAGGCTTCAGTCATCTCGACAGAATCCCAAATGTAATATTGATCTGCTCTCTTTGCTGAAAAAAAGTTAAAAGAGTATATTACCAAACCCAGGAATAATTTAAACCATGGAAATTATAAAGTATAAATTATGTATTTGTTTAGAATAATGGCTCCAAGATGAGGAGAACAAGTTTATTCGTATAGATCCTCATGCACCAACTGTAGAATGAAGTTACACAGTTACACAGAACATTTTAAGGTGAGCTTCACCTCAAGATTCTAACAGTGGTAAGTACCAATGGAGACAGAAGTGAGAAGGGTGGAGGAAAGGGGAACAGGATGAAAGGGAATTACAAGCTATTAGAACACATCTCCCTCACACAAGAAGTGCAAGAGAACAGGATGGAAAACAGTTCATCAAAGTTACAAAACGAAGATACCTAATGCCAAAATGTAAACATTACATTTCATAATCCATTTGCCAACTGGGAAGACGACGGTTCCTAATGCCCCTAGCATTACCCATACTGGAGTTGGTAGTATCTGTACCTCCGTCCTTGACACACGGGAGTGCCCATATTAGTACATCTCACAACTCTGTCCATGCTCCAAGTACTACCATCTTCCAATATCACAGAGATGTTGTTAATCCGCTCAATTCTTAGTGGTTCAGAGAAGGCTGAACGTTTAGGGCAATTCACATTTGGTCTCTTAATAACAACCCACTCACCAACATTCCTTTCCATGTTGTGTGTGCCCCTTTTCTGGTCATACCGAGATTTGTATTCCATTTGATGGCTTTTCACCCTGTCTAATACAGTCGCACGGTCAACCCAGACAAGACTTCCCCCATTGAGCCAGTTGGGTATCAACTTAGAATGAGGATTTCTTCCCTTGAGAGAAACAAAAAGAGATACACCCGACACGCTATTAGGAGTAGTGTGGTACGACCACAATGTTTTTTCACTGCATCTTCCACAGATTAGATTATTTGGAGGCTAGAGTCAATTCAATTGTGTATTTTATCATCCTGTTAGACCTCTCCGCCAACCTATTGGCCATGGGAGAATAAGGGGAGATCTTACATGAGTAATGGACAACAATTTGACAAATACTTTTATTCATTAGAAACAAATTGCACTCCATTGTCAATTAACTATTGTGCTAGGAATCCCTTCATTCGAAAAAATGTCCTTAAGAAGTTCAATGTGTGCTTGAGTGGTGATATTGGTGACAGACTTAGTGGCGATCCAATGAGAGTGATAATCAATGAACACAAACATGAATCTTTGACAAACATTGAGCGAAATTAGGGGACCATTGATGTCCAAACCCACCTTATCCCAAAGTTTAGAAGTTTAGAAGGATGAGTGGGTCTATGTGAGTGATCTTAGTTGTATCACTGGAGCCACAGCCAAACAATCCTTCACCACATTTTCTATCATAGCGTCCATTTCAGGGAACCAGTAACTGTGCCTAACTTTACTCTTTGTCAAACTCCTCTAAGGATGACCTTCGTGAGCAATTACAATAATACGTTCGTACATGCCTCTGGGTGGAATGATTTTGTTGCACCTGTGTACATGGTCGCCAATGATGGATAATTCATCTTTTACAATCCAGAAAGTTCACCCCTTACTGATGATGGCCTTAAGAGACAAAAGGGTGTCATCTACCTGGTTGCATTTTCCCCATTCTTTCTTATCAATTGCCGGGATAACAATGGTGAGAATTGCATCATTAGAAGGCTTAGTGAAAGAATCCTCTTCCTCAATGGGAAGTCTGGAAAGACAGTCCGCAACTTGGTTTCTGTCACCCGGCACATACAGTATGTTATAATTAAAACCTTGAAGACCCAACACCCACTTAGATATGAGTGGGGTGGCTTTCTAAATGTATTTACTGGAGAACCTTGGCAACAGAGGTTTGTGATCTGTTCTTCAAGTAAATGGAATTCCCCACAGAAAAAACTTTAAATTATTTATTACCCGATAATAAGCAAGAGCTTCCTTCTCTATGGTGAAGTAATTACGCTCTGGCTCTTTAAGTGTTCTGGACGCAAAAGCTATTCCTTTTTCCTTCCCACCAATAACTTGTGTGATTGAAGCAGCCAACCCTTTCATGCTGGCCTTGCATATTCTTCTCAGGACATTTTCAAGAACTATATTGTGTTCCTCTGTAGACTCACCATATATTAGAATGTCGCCCCGAAAGCACAGAACCTTATCAGCACCCTGCAAACTGTGTTGCATTACACGTTGGACCACTGACGCAGCAGATGCCAGGTAGGTACCAAACGGAGTTATGAAAGAAGTGAGGGCTTTGGAATCAGGGTGTAGAGCAATTTGGTGGTAAACTGATGAGAGATCTAAGACACTAAAGTATTTCGCTCCCTGTATGACAATGAAGCACATCAATTATATTAGGAAGGGGGTGGCTGTCCACCCAGAAGTTAGTGTTTAGTTCACTCAAATCGACACACAACCCGATGCTCTTACCCCCTTCCTTGGCTGCGATAACAATGGGGGCGAGCCATTCAGAACTCTCAATCTACTCAATCACACTGCTGGCTTCCAATCTGTTTAACTCTTGTAGCAAGGGATCTTGTACCAGCAGAGGGACACACCTGGCCTATGTACCACTGGCTTGAACTGGTCTTTGAGTTTAGTCTTGGAAGATAACCCTTTGGTAAACCTAACTTTTCAGAGACAATCTCAGGGATTTTTTGCATATATCACAACCAGTGCTTGGTCTGTCAACCAGATAAACAGGATTAGTATTGGGATCCAACTTAATCCCCAACTCCTTTTTGTGTTTCTAACCTAGTAGATTAGAACAGTTTTTTGTAATGTATATTTTCCCTATGGTAGATCTATCCTTGAAACTGATTTGCATAACCAGCATTACTGCTAATAGTATTCGATCTTTATTGTAACCCTCCAGACTGATATCTGGAGATAAGAGAGTATATTCCTTTCCTTGAAGTTTTCCTTAAGACAGGTTTCACTAATAAGAGTGTAAGGGGAGCATGAATCTGCAAACACCCTCAAGAGAGCATCATTTAAAAGTATATCACATGTAGGATAGTTTCTGTTGGAGACTCCTACTTTGTCTGCAATTTGAAAGATGATATCTTCATGAACCTCTTCACAACTGACCATGAGTGAGATGATATTCTTTATATCCCTGCAAACATTAGCAAAGTGTCCATGTTTGTTGCATTTCTTGCATATATCCCCTCTGGCAGGACATATTATGTTATTGGCCAAATGATTCAAGTTGCCACACCTAAAACACTTGAACTTAGTAGATTCACCTTTTTGCTTAGTAAACTTCACTGGTTATGATTTGCTCTTATACTCTTTTCCCATGACTTTATGTACACAGTTATTAACTTGTTTTATGTCTACAGTTTCTTTAATTTCATTGATTCAAAAGGCAGTATGTTCAATGCTCTTAGCGAGGTCTATGGCTTGCTTGAGACATGGGCATCCGCCAATAGTTTTTCTTGATTTTTTTATCACTAGTGCATCTCACCAGTTGATCACTGATCAATAACTCTGTCAAAGGACCAAAATCACATGTTGCAGCTAACCCTCTCAACTCCGTTATATAGTTGCTTACTTTTTCAGTTTTGCCTTGTGACCTAGAGAAAAACCTATGGCATTCTAAAACTACATTCAATTTCTCTTCAAACTGAATTTCTAACTTTTTAAGAGTGTTGTGATACACATCCAGTTGAAAATCAACACTAGCATCTTCATTGCCTTCACGACTTTCCTCGGTAAGATCAGGAAGGTCCTCGTAAATTTCTACACCTGTTTACCCTTATTATGTAAGAGAATATGCTGTTTCCTCACAGAAGAAAATCTATCACCTTCTATTACAATTAAATAGGATCCAAACGGATTTACCCATTTCTTCCAAGGAATAAGTGGCTCGTCCACATCATTCAAAAAGGACGGTGGTTGTGACATAGCAAAAGAAGCCTTGATAATAGGAGTAAAGGAAAATATGAGAATAGAAAATAGAGAGAAAAAAGAAAAAAATTGTAATAGGTACAGAAGAGAAAACAAGATGAAAAGAAGAACAGGAAGAAAGGCTAGACATAATGATGATGTAGAATCGGTAACTGGACATAATATCGACTACATAATATCGAATGGACAAAATATCGACGGAAAAATATCGACATTACCAAAATATCGACTATAGGAATATCGTAGAAAAAAATATCGACTGCAAAAATGACCAAAAAATATCGAATACAAAAATATCGACTCAAAAATATCGAGTAGACAAAATATCGAAATATAGTGAAAGTAAAAAATATCGAGAAAATGTTAGAAAATAATAATTTTATAAAAAAAAATATATATATTATATAAATAAATAGTACCTAATGTTTAGGAGCGGGTTGTGGGTTTATAGGGGAATAGGGTGGGAAGTAATTTAATAATAATTAATTAGTTAATATATGTTTGGTAATTGTTTCAATTAGATTTTAATTGGTAATTAATTAATATTAATTAGTTAATTGTTTAATTGATTAATTAGAATATAATTTAATTGAATAATTGATCATTAATAATCAATATTTGTAAAAATTAATATCGAGTAGACAAAATATCGAAATATAGTGAAAGTAAAAAATATCGAGAAAATGTTTGAAAATAATAATTTTATAAAAAATAAAATATATATTATATAAATAAATAGTACCTAATGTTTAGGAGCGGGTTGTGGGTTTATAGGGGAATAGGGTGGGAAGTAATTTAATAATAATTAATTAGTTAATATATGTTTGGTAATTGTTTTAATTAGATTTTAATTGGTAATTAATTAATATTAATTAGTTAATTGTTTAATTGATTAATTAGAATATAATTTAATTGAATAATTGATCATTAATAATCAATATTTTTAAAAATTAATTTGTATATGATTTTAATTGATACATTGTTTATTAATTAATAATAATTAGTGATTTATTGGATTAAGAATTAGTATATTATTTACATTTATTAATTGCTAACACATTAATTATAATTAGTTAATGATGTCATTAATATATTGCATATCATTTAAATAAATTAATTGGTAATTAATTTATAATAATGACTTAATTACATTAATAGTATACATTTAAATGTAATGTGTTAATTAATGTTGATGTTAATTAATTTATTGGAATTAAACAATATTAATTAATCTAAATTATTATTATAGCTAATGTGATAATATATTTTATAATAGTTTTTTAAAAAATATTAGTATATTTTATATATTTATGTTTAATGTTTTGTTCATTATTATTTATAGTGTTCTGGCTTTGTTTCATAGTTTTGGTTATAGGTTAATATTTTAGGGTTCTGGGTCATTTTTCTAGTCATGAGTAAAGGTGTATTTAGTGGGATTTGGAAATTTTGTACGTTTGTGGGTAAATGGGTATATTTTAGGTTGAGGGTCAGTTTTCAGTTCTTGTGTAAAGGGCTATTTGTATAGTTCAGGGTCATTTTTCAGTTTGTGGGTAAAGGGGTATTTGTAGGGGTCAGGGTCAGTTTTCAGTTTGTGGGTAAAGGAGTTTTTGGGAGGTTAAGGGTTAGTTTTCAGGTAGTGGGTGTAGGGGTATTTGTAGGGTTCAGGGTCAGTTTTCAGGTAGTGGGTAAAGGGCTATTTGTAGGGTTCAGGGTCAGTTTTCAGTTTGTGGGTAAAGGGGTATTTGTAGGGTTCAGGGTCAGTTTTCAGTTTGTGGGAAAAGGAGTATTTGTAGGGTTCAGGGTCAGTTTTCAGTTTATGGGTGAAGGGCTATTTGTAGGGTTCAGGGTCTGTTTTTAGTTTGTGGGTAAAGGGGTATTTGTAGGGTTCTGGGTCAGTTTTCAGTTTGTGGGTAAAGGGGTATTTGTAGGGTTCAGGGTCAGTTTTCAGTTTGTGGGAAAAGGAGTGTTTGTAGGGTTCAGGGTCAGTTTTCAGTTTGTGGGTGAAGGGCTATTTGTAGGGTTCAGGGTCAGTTTTTAGTTTGTGGGTAAAGGGGTATTTGTAGTGTTCAGGGTCAGTTTTCAGTTTGTGGGTAAAGGGGTATTTGTAGAATTCAGGGTCAGTTTTCAGTTTGTTGGGAAAGGAGTATTTGTAGGGTTCAGGGTCAGTTTTCAGTTTGTGGGTGTTGGGGTATTTGTAGGGTTCAGGGTCAGTTTTCAGTTTGTTGGGAAAGGAGTATTTGTAGGGTTCAGGGTCAGTTTTCAGGTTGTGGGTTTAGGGGTATTTGTAGGGTTCAGGGTCAGTTTTCAGTTTGTGGGTAAAGGGGTATTTGTAGGGTTCAGGGTCAGTTTTCTGTTGTTGGGAAAGGAGTATTTGTAGGGTTCAGGGTCAGTTTTCAGTTTGTGGGTGTAGGGGTATTTGTAGGGTTAAGGGTCAGTTTTCAGGTTGTGGGTAAAGGGGTATTTGTAGGGTTCAGGGTCAGTTTTTAGTTTGTTGGGAAAGGAGTATTTGTAAGGTTCAGGGTCAGTTTTCAGTTTGTTGGGAAAGGAGTATTTGTAGGGTTCAGGGTCAGTTTTCAGTTTGTGGGTAAAGGGGTATTTGTAGGGTTCAGGGTCAGTTTTCAGTTTGTGGGTAAAGGGGTATTTGTAGGGTTCTGGGTCAGTTTTTAGTTTGTGGGTTAAGGGGTATTTGTAGGGTTCAGGGTCAGTTTTCAGTTTGTGGGTAAAGGGGTATTTGTAGGGTTCAGGGTCAGTTTTCAGTTTGTGGGTAAAGGGGTATTTGTAGGGTTCTGGGTCAGTTTTTAGTTTGTGGGTTAAGGGGTATTTGTAGGGTTCAGGGTCAGTTTTCAGTTTGTGGGTAAAGGGGTATTTGTAGGGTTCAGGGTCAGTTTTCAGTTTGTGGGTAAAGGGGTATTTGTAGGGTTCAGGGTCAGTTTTCAGTTTGTGGGTAAGGGGTATTTGTAGGGTTCAGGGTCAGTTTTCAGTTTGTGGGTAAAGGGGTATTTGTAGGGTTCAGGGTAAGTTTTCAGTTTGTGGGTAAAGGGGTATTTGTAGGGTTCAGGGTCAGTTTTCAGTTTGTGGGTAAGGGGTATTTGTAGGGTTCAGGGTCAGTTTTCAGTTTGTTGATAAAGGGTTATTTGTAGGGTTCTGGGTCAGTTTTGGCCTTTAGGGTGAAGGGGTCTTTTTAGTATTTTGGGACAGTTTTGGGTATTTTAGAGTGCTGATGTATAGTTTAACTTAACAGTGATACATTAAATTTATTACAGGAAAATAGCTATTATTATAACTTTACATTAGTACCCTTTATTTAGATAAAAACAATTTATGTATTAGCATGTTTCCAGACAGTAGCTATAGTGGAGTTGGAATTCTAATTATTAATTGGTTGGTGTCCAGCACCATCAGTAATATTATCAACACTCGAGTTGGATTAATAAAAATACATTGGTTAGTCTCCACCACATTTTATAGTATTACCTTGAGTGTAGTAGGAATAGTAAAATAATTTTTGCTACTGTTCTGTAGCTTCTATCATTTTAGATTGACTGGAGTAGTAACAATACATATAAAATTGGTCAGTATGCAGCACATTTGTATACATTTGTTCATTACTGTATTTTAATAATAAAAAATTATGCAACATAGATGTTTTCAAATTAGTTTATTAAACATTTTTAAATTTTTTAGTGTGTACTACAATAAAATCAAAAACAAATATAACATCAAATTTTTTGAAACTTTTTTTATTCACACAATAACATCTTTACATTTATATACATGTGGTCAATGTAAAAAATTAGTTGGATTACTAGATTATTTCAGTAAATTTTACATATTCCCATCAGTCATTTACAATTTAAAGTATTTATATAGAAATACATTAAACAATGATTTGTTATATATTTATTACATTAATATTTAATAATGTTAATATTAAATATTAATATAATAAAATATATAATACATATTTCTTTTTAACAAGTAACATGAGTATTATTACATTTTTTAGGATAAATTGAAATACAAAAATAAATTTTCTTGGTGTATAATTCACACAATGTTGTTTTTACATAAAACATATAAATCGCTTTGGTTGTAAAGTTAATAATTGTATAGGGAAACAATATGTTTAATTATAATATCTGGTATTTATCAACTTGTAGTAAAGCCATTATATAATTTTGTTATAATTAGAAATAATTATATAATCTTTTTTTACTAATTAATAAAAATAATAATTAATTTATTAATTATTATTATTATTAATTAATAAACATAAACATTCATTTATTATTAACAAAAATATATACATTCACAGATAAAATAGAGACTTTTTTCAGGCCATTATTTATATACTAAATGGTTCTACTTGTTATATTAATAACAATAAATAAGTTATATTATTTATCATTATTAATTATTCACATAAACATTTATAATGTTTTATTAAAATTATACACAAAATTATTCATCAAAATATACAGAATAACTAAATATTTACATCTTTTTTTCAAAGTTTTACATAATTATTTAATATTATTAATATATAATACATATTATATATTAATTTATATTAAATATATATTTTTTAAAAATAAAGGAAAATTGTCATGAGTATAGTGTATTAATTTGTTAAATTATACATGTGTATGTATTATATATTTCATATTTTACATTGTTTATTCTATTATCCCTTTACACAAATGGGTTAAGGGGACTACTTTTTTACCGCGTAAGGTTATTGCGCTCCATTCAGGACTGGAGAAGCTCGCGGTTGGGAGTTGCTTCGCGTGGAGAGAGGTAAGGTTATTTTTAACTACAAATTATAAGTAAGTGGTCATGTTTGAGTGTGTAATCAAACTCTGTAGTGTTTTTTGGTGTATGTAAGATTAGTTTAAGTAGCGTTTGGGTGAAAAGTCTCCGTTATAGATGTGTCGTGCTTTTTTTCCTTCAAGTCTAATTTTAAGTGTTCGGAAATGTCTTCTTACATGGTTAATGTTAATTGTTAGTATATTTACAAATGTGAAGGGGGTATTTGTGGGTGGCTTTCGTTATGTATGTTATTTTACAGGTTTCGGTTCCTCGCATGAAAACTACATGGAAGGAAGCGTGTTTTTTAACGGAGAAACAAATGTTTAAGTTATTATGCTTATATTTTGACTTTTATCTCCTATTTTTCGGGTTTGCCAGGACCGTTTTTTTAACTTTTTTAACCTTTTTCGGGATTTTTGGAGGGTTTCGAATCGGATTGATATATTGATATGCATGACCGTTTTTTTTTAATAGTGTGTATATAACTTTAAATCTTAACGTGTACACACTACTGTTTTCGGGATTTCCTGGAGCGTTTTTTTACGTTTTAGAATTTATTTTCGGGTTTTTGAGGGTCATCCCATATTGGAATACTAAGATATTGGATTGGATTGTATGGATTGATTTTTCCTTGATTGCGTCTCTCAAGTCCAAAAATTATTTATTTAAAAATTTTGATTGGGTGGGAAATGTCGATTTCTAATGTTATGTGTATGTTATAAAAAATTATAAACATTGCATATTTGTTACTAATTTTTTTACATAACTTTTAAAAGTTTGTCAAACAAATATGTTTTATTTATAATTCATTATATATGTTTATGACATGTGAATTTTATTAGTATTGTAAGAAGACATTCGTATATTTACTTGACATTTTTATAGAAGACTTTTTGCTATTATTGCCAGGTATTCTAAACCTCTAGTTGTAGGGTATAATGTGACTTGACTTTGAAGTAGTCGGAACATTTGTTGGGTTTGTTTAGTGAGTTTGGGCCCTATTTGTGACACTGATTGTTCCATTCTTAGTTCCTGATAGCTTTGTTCTTTTTTCAAAGCTTCAAGAAGGTTGTGGAAAGTGGGTTTGCCTCTGTTTGTAGTTGCTTGGAAAGCATTATGCCACCCTTCAACACTATTGTTGGTTTTCGCCTCTTGGTTTAAAGTACTGAGATAGACATTCCACCAAGGGATTTGGAATTTGGGCTGGCGTCGATGTCCTGATCTGTGCAACCTTCCCACCCAAGTGTCTTCAAAATAGTCTAGCAATGGTGTTAGCTTATCCTCATTTCTCTTATAATATGCGCTGTCAATTAATAAATTGTAATGTTCAGCAACATCTGTAACAGGGACGTAGGCCAGGGCTATTAACTTTTTAACTTGATAGGCAAAGGTGCTATCTGTAGAGTACAGTACACTTAAAGTAGATTTTTGGAGATGCCTCCATATACTCTGATTAAAATGATAATAGCAACCCTGGATTGCTGTGTGTGGAAATGTTCTCAAAATGCTATTTATCATAGCTAATTCGAAATCAATAATTATTTTTTCGGGAAAATAATTATTGATTTCCGTTTTGAGAACATTTAAAATTTCGGTGTAGGTTGTTTGCTGTTTGTTGGGTAGCAAACAGTAAATGAAAGGTATGTTAGAATGATGGTATAAACCGTGGATGGAATACAGTTGGTAAAAAGGTTTTGGGCAGGGTTTAAATGTTCCATCCATCATCCATTGGGGACACTGTTGGATTTTACGTAAATTACTTGCAGTTGCAAACATAATTATTCGGTTTGAACTGCTTTCATTATCAAAAAGAATAAATTTATCTTTATTGTGTGTGATGGCCATTTCGGGTGAAATAATAATTTCTTCAAAAGAAGTTGGGTTGGGTTGGGTTGTGCTAGTGAGTCGTTTGGTGCGTGCAATAGTCCGTTTCAGGGAGTCAATAGAGGGTAGTTGCCCTGAAGCATGGGCAGGGATTTTTACAAGTTCTTCTTTAAGTATTTGGGTGGTGGGTTTGTCACTTTGTGTGCTAGCACTTTTAATACTTTCTAAGGCATCTCTAATTTCAATTTCGGTGACATTTGGGGGATGATTATGTTCTCTAGTGAATAGCACATTAGTTTCCTCGGTAGTGGCCCTCCCATAACATTTGTTGGAGTAGTATTTTGTACACTTCCAAAAAACCTTTCTACCGCTTTGTCTCTCCTGATTATACACATAACCCATGTAGCATAATAGCAATTTATTTTTCTGAGACATGACAAATTCTGCACCTTCAGTCATTTTGATTTACTTGTTCTAGGAAAGAGTAGAAAGAAACAAAATCAGTACACATTTTTTTACTTATGTGGTGCTAACATCATTAGTGATGCATTTATACTTACAGTTAATCAAAGTAGTAGTCACAGAAGCAGAAATGTTTTTTGAATGATGGTCTTGTATGTATGTCTTTATTTGCTGTTGGTATTAAAATATAGAAAAACAACGTTAATGTTTATATATTACAAACGTATTTCCTACTCAAAAGCAGTTGTCATTTTAGTCTACTAGTGCATTTGATGTAAGCATTACATATACTTACTTGTTTAAATAGTAGAATAGTAGTAATTGGTGGAGTTCATCAATTTAGTACAGGTATGATCTGTAGAGTAGATAGAAGAAATAAAAGCTAAATATTATAATTTTAATATTGAACCGTTTGGAAATGTAACAGATTTAAACGTATACTAACTTCTACATATGTCGTTTTATTTGTTGTAGGTAGAATAGCTGTATGATGTATTCAGAATGTCTGTAGAGGAAATATAAAATGGATAAGATTTTGTTAAGAACATAGACTGTGTTATTTTCGGCAGTTTTAGAGAAATGATAAATATACTTACATTTTTTACAAGGCTATTCTTCTATATTGGTATATTTTGTGTAGGATGTTTTCATATGATATGTAGAATAGATGTATGATGTTTTCTGAATATCTGTAGAGGCAATTCAAAATAAATAACATGGTGTTAAGAATATAGTTAGCGTTTTTTGTGCCCACATTTTAGCAAATAACAATTATACTTACATTTTTCTGAAGGGTATTCTTGTGTTTTGCTATAGTTGATCTTGGATCTTTCAAATGATCTATAGGGAAGATGTAAAAAGCAAGATATGTTGTTTAAAAATGTGCATTAATGAAATTTGCCGTTTTATAACAAACACATCTATACTTACATGTGTAATTAGGGTAGTTTTATCGTTTTTGCTGGAGAAATAGCACAATTTCTGTATATCTGAAAATATAATGTTAATGAAAAATAAATACTTTTGGAAATTAGTGTTTAAAAAAAGCAGTTGCTGTGTAACAGAGAATTATTATATACTTACTATCTGATTTTGCACATGAAGAAATATGACCATGTAATAGGAATTGTGTAGGAGTAGTTTCTATCAGAAAAGTGGGAAGACATGAAAAAAAAATAAGTGTAAGACTTAAGAGATGTAATGAAAATAGTGCACTTCTAATTTAGTTTTCTACAAAAATGCTGTGTTACTTACTTGATTAATTAGCTAGTAAGCTGGATCTTTAAAGATGTTTATTCTGCAACAAAATCTTCAAAGTGTTGGCATCTACTTTCCAGAGAGGTAGCAGCAACAAATGGTAGAATGCATGTAGCTCTTTTATAGTATATGTGTTATGTGTGCTTTGATTTGATTGGTTGTAGGATGTAAGGAAGCATAGTATAGGCTAGTTTGAATTTTTTTTAAGTTAATTGGAGTGTTTGGTGATGTGAGAATGGTGGTATGTGGTTGTTCCCGCATTAAAGCAGGTTCGTGTTTAAATGAAATATATTTATATGTCAAAATAAGTAATGAAAATGTTAGTTAAATGCAAAGAATAATAGAAAATGATAAAATGAATGTAATAGAATGTATAGTAAATGTGGTTTAATAGTAATGTTATGTAAGAAACAGGTATTATATGTCAAACCTTTTTTTTAGTGAGAAATGAATTTTATTGATGATAAAGATGGTATTTTATAAAGAAAAGTTTGCAAACATGAACTCGATATTTTTTTTTTAACGATATTGTGGTAGTCTATATTTTTGTAGTCGATATTTTTGTAGTGTTAGGGCTAATTTTATGTCCAACGATATAATTGTAGTCGATATTTTTTTAAGCGATATTTATGTATTCGATATAGTTAGTACTCGATATTTTTTACTCGATATTTTTGTAATTTGTGTAATAAGTATAGAAAGTCGATATTTTTGTCGTCGATAATTTTTCAACGATATTTTGGTAAGTCGATAATGTGACCGTCGATAATATTTCAGTGATCCTGTAGAATCACATTAAACAGATACTATACTTCTTTATGGCATCATAAGTACTATCCCCACCTACATGAATGAGAATATGAGGGTAAATAGTTTTTTGTTTTTTTAAAAGTCTGAAAATAGCTTCACAAGGCAGAATAATATCACTTTTAGACGAAGGTCTTTCATCAGGGAAGGTCTCTCAGCAGGTATCCAACAACAAAAAGACCCCCCTGTAGGAAAGTCTGATGCATAAAGGCACTTGAAGAAATGCTCACTGGATGTAAAACGGTTAAGCTGTGCCTGTCAGCAGTGATGCAAGCTGGCAGGCTTTGTAGAATAAAAGTGCCTTCTTTGGAAAAAATATGCACAATGCTTGGCGCTCAAGGAGGGAGAGCTCGGAGTGGCGAGCTGCATGGCACCGCACAGCTGAGAACTCTAAACCAAATGGCGCTGTCAGCCCCTTCCAAGGCTCAAGGTGAAAGAGCAAGTGGCATACAGGGTTACTCAGCAACAGCTGAGGAAATGAAGCATAGTGGTGCTCTCGGCCCCTCCCAGGGCTCTGAGATTAAAACAGAGCAGCGCAATTCTTTACTCGGCAACAGCTGAGGCAAACAAAAATTCCCTCACACAGTTTTGGTGAAGATTGAGGACGGAAGAAGGAAACAGAAGGGCGGTAACGGGGCAGGGAGAACCATGGCTGGAAACTCAGCGCGGCAGCAGGAAATCGAATGGAGCTGAAGCATTGGAAGTCTGCCAAGAGCTCTCCTCAATGCGGAGAACAAGGTTCTTGAGCGCTCTCCTCAATGCTGAGAACAAGATTCACGGTAAGCAATTAGCAATCAGCTGTGCCTGTCAATGTAGAAAGCACCTGGCAGGCGCTCGACGACTGGTAAGAAGGAATAAACTTCGACAGGCAGTGAGGAGACACACACTGCAGTTCTCCGCAGTTCCCTAATGACCCCAATGACGATCGGCAGCAGAGCGGCTGGAAAAGACAAACAGCCGCTGCAAACCAGGGGCAACCAGTCGAAAGATCCCAATAATGGTCAGTTGCAAGAACAACTGGCAGACTCATGCAGCTGCCGCAACCCAGGGGAAAACTGCACACAGACGATACAGGTCCGAAAGGGACTGCTCATGAAACTTCCAAACCAGGTAAAGAGTAGTAACAAGCCCAAAGGAGTAAGGACTCACCCAGGAACTGAGTCTGAAGGAACCCACAGTGATCAGTATCTCTAGAAAAATGTTCACATAAGATCAGGAAGGTCACTGGCTGTTGGTGATGTACAGAGGATCCCATCTTGCCCTCACCGCAGCAATCATTGCCAATTTGTTAAGAATAATGACTCCAAGGTGAAGAAAGCAAGTTTATTCGTAGAGACCCTCATGCACCAACTGTAGCATGAAGTTACACAGAACATTCTAAGGTGAGCTTCCCCTCAAGATTCTAACAGTGGTAGGTACCAATAGGGACAGAAGGCGGGGTGAAAAGGGTGAAGGAAAGGGGAACAGGAAAGGGTGAAAGGGAATTACAAGATATTACTACAGTATTTACAGAGCATTTAACAGGATTCTCCACTCAAGAGGGTAATGGGACCATAAGACAACTTAATAGGGGGAAGTACACGTACTACCCCATGCACCTCTTTCAAGAAGAATTTATTTTAAGGGTAAGCCACTACTGAATAGGATATGAAGACATCCTTAAGCTTAAAGTGAAATATTAATTTGATCCCTGAAAGTAACAAAATGTGGAATGGTTAGTGGTCACTCTGATAAACCTTTTCTGGAACTTGTTTACAAAATGATTTAAGAAGTATTAACTCATCAACCTCAGTTATAACTGGATACAGTTTAAACACAGCTCTATAAGAGAACTGTAGGTTGTTCCAATGGTAGGCAGACAAAATATAGATTTTTAAATATCGACATACAATAATGTCGATGTTTAAATATCGAAGGGACAGAATATAGAAGGTAAGTAATATCGATATTTTTAATATCGATGGGACAGAATTTCGAAGGTAAGTAATATTGATTTTGTTAATATCGATGTTAGTAATATCGATGTTAATAATATCGATGTTAGTAATATCGATGTTACTAATATCGATTTTTATATGAGTTTTATGTATATTATTATGTATTTAATATGTGATTTTTAAAAATATTTAATTTAAGTACATTTTGTATTTTAGTACCGTAGCGGGTTGTGGGTTTATAGGGGAATAAGGGATGGAAGTAATTTAATTATACTAAATTAATTGTTAATTTTTATGAATGATTAATTAATTTTAATTAATTGGTAATACATTTTTAATAATTGGTAATTAATTTTATTTAAGTGAATAATTGATAATTATGTTCTGTAGCGTGTTATGGGTTTATAGGGGAATAGGTTGGGAAGTAATTTAAATGTATTACGTAATAATTTGTTTTAATTAATTGTTTTTGTTATTTATATTATTGTTAATTAATTAATAATTGGTAATTAATTTTTATTAATTGATAATTATGTTCTGTAGCGGGTTATGGGCTTATAGGGGAGTAGGGTGGGAAGTAATTTAAATGTAATTAAGTAATCATTTATTTTAATTAATTGATTTTGTTAATTATGTTATTGTTAATTAATTATTAATTGGTAATTAATTTTTATTAATGGATTAATTGATAATTATGTTCTGTAGTGGGTTATGAGTTGATAGGGGAGTAGGGTGGGAAGTAATTTAAATGTAATTGATTATTATTTTATTGTCATTAATTGTTTTTGCTAATTATATTATTTTTAATTAATTATTAATTGGTAAATAATTATTAGTAATTTGGATTTATTATTAATTTATGTTTTCTTAATTATTTATTGGTAATTATGTATTTAATAATTATGTATTGGTATTTTTAAATAGTTTAGATTTATTTAAAAAAAATTATATATATATAAAAATATTAATTTATTTATAAGTATGTTATTTTTAACTTCTACGCTATCCAACACTTTTCCTACTGTTGCACTCTCTGGATTTGGAAAAGTAATGTTTACCCCTACGCTATCCAACACTTTCCCTACTGTTGCGCTCTCTGTAGTTGGAATAGTAATTTTACACCTAAGCTATCCAACACTTTCCCTACTGTTGCACTCTCTGGATTGGGAATAGTAATTTCTACCCCTATGCTATCCAACACTTTCCCTACTGTTGCACTCTCTGGAGTGGGAATAGTAATTGTTACCCCTAGTTTATCCAACACTTTCCCTACTGTTGCACTCTCTGGAGTGGGAATAGTAATTTTTACCCCTACGCTATCCAACACTTTCCCTACTGTTGCACTCTCTGAAGTGGGAATAGTAATTTTTACCCCTACGCTTTCCAACATTTACTTACTTTTTTAAATTTGTTTTACATTTTTATGAATTTTTTTTATTATTATTTTATGTGTATAAATGTATTTGTAATTAATAATATGTTTAAATATTTATACATTATTAAAATAATTATTAAAAGTTATTATGAAGGAAGTATATATATAGGGATCGATTTCGATTCGGGAAAGAAAACCGTCCGTACGATTTTCATCTGGAGCCATCGCTGTACGATTCGTATCTGCCCGTCCGATTCACGTAGTACGATACGTATTCCGTCAATCCGTCCGAATCATCGCGATCCGCACGTATTGCAAGGCTGAAACAGTGAACCGTATGACTCGTACACATGCCGAACGACCCGACGAGTATGATCTAGACCGGGGTATGAGGACGTGATTCGTACAGTCCACAGCAGGTAAGGGCGATTCGTACGGAAAAGCACACAATCACTTACACACCCTACGTAGGGTGTATGCACCGTACACACAGCGAACATGGGGTACGGTGCGTACACCCCGAGATCGCGGGGTACGGTGCGTACACCCCATGATAGCAGTGGCACGCACTGTACCCCAGCAATCATGGGGTGTTTTGTACCTGTTTTGAGGCGAACTCTGCTTTTACGGCTGTTTTCAGCTCCGGTAGAAAAAAGGTCGTACGGTGCAATCCCGACACAAATCATACTTGCCGGGGCAGAAAAAGCAGCCGTGATTCGTACAGATGTCGCGTACAGCGGGTTCCGATGGAGATTCGTGCGGAGATTCGAGTCGTGCGGTCTTTGTACGATTCGTATGGAGTCCTGCTCCTGGTACTAATCGTACTTCGTCGTATGTGTGGGGGATGTTGCAGGGTACGATTCGTATGGGAAAAACTCTCCGAACGGCTGGTTGGAGCGGTTTTCCCGAATCGGAATTGACCCCTATGTATTATATGTATATGTTTTATTATTAATTTTAAATAGTATAACATATTTTTAACTATGTTTATTACATTTATAAGTATTATTTTAGTTATTTTACATATTTTCTCATTAAAAAAAAACAATATTTTTTAATTACAATATTTTTGACATCGACTTTTTTTTCTCGATATTTTTGTACTTACGTTGTTGGAGATAGGATGTCGATATTGTTGGCATTAATATTTTTTTTGCGTTATTTTTGTAGGTCGATATTTTGTATATCGACATTTTGTCAGATATTCATTCCAATAACTCCATAACCACAGTTCCTATATGAAAGGTGAAACATGGTATATTTTACAGCAGTATAACCCAAAACTATTACTACATGATAGCACAAGCTTCCCAGAAGAGCAGGTACTGTCCATGCTTCATGCAAAAGCATAAGTTGAACTACCCAGCAGCAGTACAAGTTTGCCTCATGCTGGGACTGCATGGGATCCCTTCATCTTGGCAAGGATCCATACTGCATCCGATATAAGAAAAAGGGATCCAGGGTTGGTCACAAATGATAAAATGATCACTCCATTGGATGTAGAGGCCAACTGTTATACAAATTTGCTATGAAGGGAACTGTATACTTGGGCTGCCTCAAAAAATCTAAGACCAAACACCTAAAACTGGGTTCAGAGGGAACATCAATACCTCTGATAACAACTTGGCGCTATCTATGTTAATACACAAGACAATGAAATATAATGAAATATAAGAGATGTAATCTATATGTCTGCTTCAACAATTACTGTATGACTTTCAATGGCATTAACCATTCCAAGCTATGGTCAAAACTTGCTAGAAGGAGAATTCCTGCACCTCAACTCAGGGCTATCTATCCTTTGTACTGGAATGCATGGGTAAAGGTCAAACCAGCTATCAATGGCCATGTTACATGAAAATTTACCAGTAGAGGTTTAAATCAAGGGTGTGTATTGGTACGCCTGTTTTTTAACCTGTATATTGCAGATTTAACAGATGCCATTACAGTCGAGGGACTTTACCTCCAAGGTTTGACACTCTCCTTATGGAGTCACTAGAATATGAAGACCACCCGATTATGTTTGATCATACTGCCTCTGGTCTTTAGAACTCCATAGTAGCCCTTGACAAAATTAAAAAAGACTGTAAGTTCATAATCAGCGCCCACCGGCAAGTGAGCTATTTTAGTATCCAGTAATAAACACTGTGAAGTGAAAAACTGGCAAAACGGCAATACCTCAATTGAGAAGCTGCCGAAATATTAATATTTAGGAGTGTGTATTTCTGGGAACGGCTCTGTCTATGAACACTGGACTCACCTGAAAACAAAATATGCCTCACTTTCATTTGCTTTCCGACGCCTACAGAACAATTTGGAAGCACTAATGATTAAACAATTACTCACGATATTTAATGCAAACTTTCTTATGTGTCCATTAATAATGGGCTGGCAGCGTTTCCAGGAAGCTGGGCACCAGGTTAGATAGCTCACAGTGTACACTACATAGGCCACAATTCCACCTGTCAATCAAAAACAGGGTGGGGAGTTAACCTTCAACAATTATCCCTGAAACTCATGTCCATATCCCTGACCACTTGCTATGCGATATAGTATGCTAAGAAACACTCCTTAAGAGACACAATGGCATACTCTTTCAACAGGTTTTGTGAGATCCCTACACTGGTCAACCTATCTAGAAAGCGTTCATTAAACCTTGTATTTAGAAGAACTTTGAGATGCAAGAATCTCTCAATTTCAATTTAAACAGGTAGCCAAAAAACACATAAAAGTTATTTTAGCTGCATGGGACATTGAGAACATGAAAACAAGAAAACGTACAGAAACTACTGTGAATAGCTTCTCTAGGATGAAACTGATCAATTATCTTTCTTGCCCTTCAGCAACAACAGTGAGACACCATTTTATCCACAAACGCTTTTTATGCACACCTCTGATGGAGTTCAGGCAAGCATGATCAATATATAAAGGCAACCTTGAATGTTGTTGTCTATGAATAAATAAACTAGAAACACTGATACCTACGTATGTGTCCAACTCGTTTATCCAAATGGTGAAGCTTTCTAAGATCAATCTTTATTTTTTTTAAAAGGTGTTGTCTGGCAATGGTTCCGTGGTGGCATGATGGGTCACCCCACTGAGAAATTCAAAACAGAAAAATAACATTATAATATCACAAAGTTATTATCACTTTATTTAACTGTACTGGCTCCGTTGGTTGTGGGAGGAGGGGCTGGGCTGTTTAGAGCTGGGGGAGTTGTGGTAGGCACTTCCTAAGGGTCGGCCATATAGTCATGTGTTCTTTGCATATTCTCCACCCAGGCTGCATTACAGCCTGGGTGGAGAACATGTACAGCTTCCCTAGCCTAGTCAGAGCGCTGAACCACAGTGCTCAGACCATGTGATGGGTCAGGGGGGCTGTGAGGCTGTGTGCTTCCTGGTTCCTGCTGCCCGGGACAGGAGAAGAGGACAGAGGAGAGGCATTGACCAGAGATATTCAGGTAAGTGTTTTTTAATATTCCCTCCACCCCCGCGCCATTGGACCCCCATTTGGTAGCAGTTGCAACTGCAATAGATGTCTTGCGATACCCAATGACAAGAGAGGATCTTCAAATGAGAAAGACTTGTAAAATTCATGGTTGCAGCTCTTTCACTTCTGAAGGCAAATTGGCCCGACTCAAAAGTGAAAAAAACTCCTGAACTGATTTCATATTAATAGGAGAGATTAGTTTTTGTTACTATTGCTTTGGAAATATATTTAAGTTTTATGTCTTACTAAGGGATCTTAATGGTATTTTTAATCATATAGTACATAATTGTATGCCTGGATACCGTTTGCAATTTGCTAACTTTTAATGAACTATGTATTGTATAAAATGATTAATTAATTTCACAATGAATTCTTATTGTCACAGCACAGATGCAGCAGCGCTCATAGCAGTGCAGGCTTCTTCAGCTTACAAAAGATGTAGCATTGACAGTGGCAATGACGTCTTCACACATAGAATATTGCCTCACAATCAGTAACACTAAATACAGGTATAGCATGAGCAGCATTAATGCAGCTTCCCCCACAACTACAGAAAAGTCAGGGCATGTGAAGCAGCAATGCAAACTTGCCTCACTCACAGAGTTTCCAGCATGCTTGACAACAGTGGAAATGTATATGCCACAAATAATGGATGCAACATACTTAATAGCAGTGAAAACATATCTAACACTTACAAAACAGGGAGACTATGGTCCCGAAGAGTGCAAGCTTCAGAAGCTCATAATGAACTGATTCAATGCTGCATCAGTATTGCTTTGATCCAAAGTAAATTGCTGCAGCAGCCAAGCAATATTTATCTTCACAAACAGAACACATGTAGCCCTTGCAGGACAGGACAACAGAAAGCACAGGGTCAGCGTTGTCATTAATTATATTGGGAGTTTGACTTAGACACACAGAGCAGGTAAGGCAATGACATCAGTACTGTCAACATTCCTCCTGCACATACCAGAAAACACAAACACCACTAATGTGGTCTTTTATCTAGGCCTGGGCGGGAACTCGTGGAATTCCACTCCAAACCGGCAGAACTAGGCACATTGCACAGTGATTTAGTGCGGATATATCATTCCTTGCTGAATAATTCATGCGAACGGCACCACACGGCACGCCAGAGGATTTTCAACTCGAGTGGCAACATTCTGACCATAAGCGATTGCGACCACCTGCGTTGGAGGAATCTTGCTGGGAGCCCTCCATGAGATCGAAAGTTGAGATGGGGATGCCAAAAATGACTTGTACTTGCCAACTTACTGTTGGCAAGCTGCATGTGAGAAAAAACTTCACCATGCGGAGGTTTGTGATATTTGGCTGCAACTCCATGTTACAAGCTTAATGGGGAGTGGTCAAAATTGCACTGGTAGTAAAGAATATATTGCCCAACCCTAATTCTATCACACACAATCAGGTTCAGTATGGCAGTAATGTAATCATCAACAATAACATTCAAACACAGGGAACTAGAGATATGTATTTTTAAAGATAAATAATTTCTAATGACTAAAAGCCAAAGGCACCAAATTTGGACATCTGGTCATATTTGACCAGACAAAGTCAGAGTTTCATGCTGACTGCGAGGGAGCCCGGGTCGGATACAGTGAGTGATAGTGACCATCAGTTTTTAATCACTCTTTTGGAGCTTTTTCTCCTGACCTCGAACTCAGATCGTCGTCAGGCCGGCTTGTGAGAAAACAAAGAATGCTTGCTTAAATGTGAGAACTTTGTGAAATCCTAGAGGTCTTGGAGCTCTGGAGCTTTCAGCTAGACGATCCTGAATTTAAATCCAGATCACAGTTTGACATCAACAGCTTGACTCTCGATGACAAAGTCAACTTATGGAGCTTTTTTAAAAAGAAAATCCTAATGATGTCAAACTTATGGATCCTTGTGGGCTCTTGAAGAGTCCACAATACCAGTCCAAGGTTCCAAAATCTCTAAATTGCTCATTGGGATGCTGCGACTACAAGACCCACAATGCACCTGACCAAATCCTTAAAAGTCCACTGAATGCTGTCAAGCTAGGTTCTTCTTGGTAAAGATGATGCAGGTTGAGCTCGTTTAACCTGTTGCTTTGAGGAATTCCACTCCTCAAGCTTTTAGAGTCAAGCAAAGTCCTTTTTTCGCTGAAGCCCCAAGTGTGAAGCAGGTGCAGTCCTTCAGAGTACAGCCCTCTTAGTACAGGCCATGGGTTCAGCAAGGCAGTCCTTCTTCTTCTTCTTTCTTCTAGGCAGGGGTCTGAGTTGCTGGGCAGCTGTGCCATATTTATCAAGGCTTCTGGGCTAGCTAGCAGGGAGGCGCCCCTGTGAAATGGGGTGCAGGGTGCCACCCTTAATGATGACCACGTACTGAAGTTTGGCAGAGTCTTGTCCCAGAAGGCCCAGTAAGCACTGTTCCATAAAATATAACATGGACAACATTTCTCCTGGAGCTTAAGATCGGGCTAACCCTACCTACAGGTGTAGATAACTTTCACTAACAGCCCCCCCCCCCCATATCCTCTCTACTAATTCAATTACAGGGGCTGTATCTGGAAGGGTGTGCAGGAAGTGGGCGTGGACCTGGTTCCTGTCTGTATTTTCTTTTTCCCTTTGAAGACCGGTTTGCTAACCAGCCCACTGCCTGTCTTTTGCTCTGCTGGTTGCAGATCTCCCCCACTAGATGTATCTTTGTTTTCCTTTCAGGCCACTTCACGTCGTAATCAAGAGTGCTTGGGTCAGCCTGTCAAATCAGAAGAAGCTGCTAACCAGATGAATTTAGACACATCAGAAAAGTATGTTTTATGACTTCTTTACTGTCATAGTTATAATAAATCTAACATTGACACGTTGTTGGCTTTATTCTAACTATTATTGAGTCACGTTGAATTATTATTTTAGCTCACTCCTGTCAATAGTTAGACTTTATTAAAGTTTAATAAAGCCTTCCCATTTTAACCTAAGAAATTAATGCACTACAATGAGGGGAAATGAAATTGCCAGTTTTTCCCCTCACACGGGTCTACAAAACATCTTTTATAATGTCCTTGCGTTTTTTATCATAGCACCCTACCCTTGGGGCACCTAGTGTAGTTCTTATGAGTGACTTATATGTAAAAATAATCTAGTTTAAAACTTTAGAAGTACCTTTAATTCCAAAGTTGAATGTGGACATTATAACTGGACCTATGCCTGGTTAGTAGGGCCCAGGACACAATCAGAGCCCGTTACCATCCATATCAATAAAAAAATGGGGGCGATCAGGGCAGAAATTATGATTTTCTCACATTCGGTAAACACTTGTGCTCTTTTTCTGCTCATGCCGTTCTAAAACACCCAATCTGCCTATCTCACACCGTATTTCTTTCCTCTTCAGCAGCTGTTTTCCCTCTCTCCTGCACATACTTCCTTACATATCTTTCACTTTACAATCCCCACACACAATGCACTCACACACCGGTAAACACTGTTGGGCTTATTTATGAGACCCCTGCGTCACTGCTTAAAGTGGTACATGCATGACACAGGGATATCAATTCATGAAGCCTTGAAAAGTCTGATTGCGTGGCTTTGTATGACCTCATAAATCATGAGTAAGGCAACAAAGCACAAATCACTGCATCACCTTACTCCGTGCCTGGGAGGCATTCCATGGGAGTTGCAATAGGTGTTCCCATGCAAAACACATGGAATTTGATGCTGCCCCAGATTTACAAAGAAATGTGAACCTGGGGAAGTGTAAAATTCATATACCTCGAGAGGTGGGAAGTAATGAGGAGGAATATGTTAATTTCTCTTCATTTATACTCTTTCCATGTGTGCTGCATTCTGTCCCTTCCTGCATAAAAACAATCCTGTCTGCAACTAAGGCACCAGGGCTGCCAAAATGGCACCAGCACAGGCAGAAAGGACAGGAATTCACTGTTTGCTTAAATATAGTGCATTCCTGCCCTTTCACTTTGACGTAGAGCAGTTAAGCAAGGTCTTTTGCTGTTCTGCCCTACACCGAAATGCCATAAATGAGGCCCTGTATCTTTATCCTTCACACACTTTTGCATATAATCTTATTTACAATTGGCACACCTGACCATTGCTCTGTGTGCTATGGAGAGCGGGCAAGGAGTGGAAGAGCATGGATTTTGAACCCCTTTATGACTTACTGACAATCACTGTAAGAAATTCGCACAGCATTAATCCTAAACTCTAGAACTCCAAGGTATGGTCTAATCACATTCTGAACTCACACAGGTAAACATGGGCGACTAATTCCACATCATGTTCTATACATGAGTAATTTGTTGCTAGAAAAAACTACAGAAACACACCATTCTGGAAAAAGAAAATATTCTTAGGGAATGCAAAAGCAAGTAAAACATGAAATGTACACAGCAATAACATTGTTTTACCAAGGCTGATAGGGCAAGGTCTGTTTTTGTTGGTTGTCACTGGAGGCAGGATACAAGGGTGGGAGGGGGGTCACACTGTTTACAGATGTGGCACCAACCTTGTCTGGCTCCCCCAAGCAACATCACTTCTAACACACACATCAAGCATAACCCAAGAAAACTCAAAAATGGGAATCGCGCTGGCGACATCAGAGAAAACCTCCCCACAAGTTTAGGTACATTATAGAAAGCAGAAGTGCAAGCTTCTGTCTCTTATCTCATACACATTCAGCCACACAAACTGTATGCCCACTGTTTACACCAATGGTTAATCTCATCTGGCTCATTGCACCACACTGCACCACTGCACCTGAAGGGATGGAACTGTTACGGTTGTGTAGAGGGGTCTCCTACTCCACTGTGTGTTTATTGGTCAGTGGTCCAGTTCAAGGGGCTCCCGACTAGGTTTTGCTGTGTCTTTATTTGGAAGGGCACTTCGGCTTTGCAGTAGTGCCAGCATTGTTATGTACCCCTTTGAAACTTTGAAGTGTTGACTTCCTCGATCTGTGTTTTCAACACAAGAACTAAAACAAAGTGAGTGTTTACATTCAAACCAGAAAATTATACTAATTTTGTGATCAGATGGTTTGGGCTTTACTGACTGAAACAATATCAAAATATTTTGCTTTGATAGGTAGGAGCAGAAAATGGCATTGCAGCAGTGCATTCTGTGCCTTTTCTGTGTTTTCCGATGGCATGTGGAATGAGAGAAATCAGAACAGTAGCTTTTCTGTAGCTTAATAGAGGATGTTGAACAGTGATGCTGAAGCTAAAAATACAGGAGGTGTTGCACCTTCCGCTGAAACCAAGAAGGAATACCGGAATAGTGGACCATAACTATCACTTTGAAATATTAGTTTTAAAGCCACTATGTTAAAAAATGCATCCTGGAGGGGTGTGGCCTGACTAGCAATGGCGTGGGATGTGAGTTCTTGACTCTCCGTTCCCTTGTGGTAAACTCCACACCAACCACCTCACTAGGGCCGGAACATTCACTGGGAAGCTCACCTACAAACCTCTTGCACTCTCCCTACATGCGGGGGAGAAACTGAGTGGCTGTCCTGGTGCTGGTCCTGACCCAAATAGAGGGGACCCAGACCCGCTGCCTGGCAACATCAGCTCTGCCATCATGAGGTGCCCTGATCGGATTGTAAAATCTGACCCCAGTGTCCTGGCACCCTTGAAGCTTTAGTAGAGGCCCTAAGTTGCATATCTGGTCTCTGCCTGTCTAAAGCTATTGTCCAATGCTAGTGGAGTGCCTGGGATACCTCCTGCCACTCGAGAGGATCATGACTGTGGCGGATGCCAGGGATTGGTAGTTGCGGGAGTGCAACGGCCTGCGACACCTTGTACGGCAAGCGTTGAGTCGGCTGCAGCATTGCGGCGACTAGGATTGCAGGTCTCCAGAGAAACAGTTTCAGGCCCTGAAATAGATCGCTGTGTTTGATGCCTCCCAAGACGTATAACAAGGCAATGTTTAAGCAGCGCCTGCCCTCTGGCTGATCCTGAGGCCTCTTCAGACTGTGGGCTTGAGGAGCAAAAGGCACAAAGACAAAGACCTATTCCATAAGCAGCGGGCCCCTGATGCTAGATAGGCACTTGGCCTCGCATTTCACCCATACGGGACTGAAAGGGAATGCACCTTTGGCTCGTGATGGGATTGGAAGCAAGCAAGAGGACTTGGAGAACAGAAGCCAATGAAACATTGTACGTATTGAGGGAATCCTTCATGCAGCAGTGTACAGCGACATCATGCAAATCATGGCAGACCTCCTTCAAACCATTTGGGGGAAAGACGAGGCCCCTCTGCCTGACCTTGATAGGGCATATCAGCTGGCCTCAGCCCTGACTGGTCGGACTCTATTCCTGATTTCCTCACTGAGAAAGAGGCCATTCTCAAAGCTGCCAGAAGCAAGGTAGACCTGGTGTTTATGGGATACACAATCAACTTATACTGGGATGTATCCCCTATAACACTGCCACATCCTCAAGACTTTAAGCCAGTAACTTATAAGCTTTGAGAACTGGAAATTCTATATCAATGGGGCCACCCTTAGTTTGCTTTTCATCATGTGGGAAGGTAAGCACAGCTCCCTTCCCTCCCTTGAAGAGGCGAAACAGCACCTAGGAATGGACATTAAACCTTGTGACAAAAAACACCTCACCGGCTTGAGGACCTCTTCACGGAACACCTGAAGCCGATCTGGTCAACAGTGTGTCCACACAGCATGGATAAATATCGCACAAAAGCCTCATCTCAAGAAATGAAGCATGATATCTTCCAGCAGCTTCACATTAAGAATAAAGACACCTCACTGCCATCCTCTTTCACTGACTCCCTGTAATCAAGGCAAAGACCCAATACTATGTTCATCCTACCAACGCATGCCCTCCTGTATCCAGATGCCAAGATCGTCACTAAGATCCTGGAGACCAGATTAGAATGCTAGCTCCTGCGTTTCGTTGACCCTGATCAGGTTGGATTCATACCCTATAGGCAGGCGGCGGACAATGTCTGACGGTTTGGGCACATCTTGTTGAGAAGTCGCACTGCATCCCTATCCAGACATGCCTTCTCTCACTAGACACAGAGAAGGCCTTTGATAGAGTACACTGGCCCTTTCTACAAGATGCCCTGAGTAAAATTGGAATGGACCCGACATTATAGCCAAAAAGATGGCCTCTTATGTGGCCCGGGAGCCAAACTGTGGTTGAAGGGATAGGGCACTAATCCCATAGATATATGCAGCAGCACGCCCCAAGGCAGTCCGCTGTCACCCCTGTTGTTCGCCCTAGTGGTCGAAACCCTGACTATCATGTGGTAAATAAAATTACCGGACTATTTTTCTATACATTAAATGACAATAAAGGATAGCTCAACAAATGAGAGGCAGAGTCCGTGGTATCTGAGTCATACGGGCTTTAATTATGATTCTCGAGAACCAGGACATCGAGTTCCATCACCACTAAGGTTCAGGAAGGGACATTCAACATTTTATTAACATCACACATTATATATAGTAAAACAGTATAATTGAAATGAATACAGTAGGCGTAAAAAGTGGAAAGAGAGAGAGATAAGAACACATGGGCGTAAAAGAGGGCGTGTATAAGGGCGTACACGGAGGCGTGTATTGGAAACGTCACAGAAGTGTCATAAGTGGGTGGATGCATAGAAAATTCTGCAGGGTCAGCAGAAACCTTTGGCATGGGTGCGTGCGCAACTGAGCATGACGTGGTATAGACGTGTAACTGGGGAGAGCTGGGGGCTTAACTTTAGCTCTAGTAGAAGAGTCTGGTGTCTGGGATGTCAGAACGACCTGTACCTATAGCATATCTGGTATCTCATGTTTGGAGGATGTGTCGTCTGAAGTAAAAGGTCTCTCGGGCAGAGGCCGTTCAATACTGAATGCTAGTGCGTGCATACGTGTCTTGGTGCAATGCGCGGGGCCATGGGCCTACCATGGTAACGGGTTCTGTAAATCACTTGCAAGGAGGACAGGAAGGCCGGGCCCTTTGCTCTGTAGCCGGGAACATGTTTACCTATTTCACTAGACTGGAATGTGTTTTCGAGGAGTCTGAGCAGATAACTATAGGCAAAATACTGTCTGAGCCGGGCACCGCTTCGCTGGGCAGGAAGTAAGTTAGAGGTCAGGGATGCATACCTAAACTGCAGCTTTCAGAGACAGAAGAGACTCGGAACCTCAATTAAGGGCCTGGCTCGACTGAGCCAGAAAACGTGGAAAACGTGTACTTCGCGTTATTTAAAAGTGCACCATGTAAAGACGTTGGCACCATAGGCCTAAAAGCCAAATTAACGGGGTTTTCATGGAGAACTGAATAACTGACATGTTAACGTTGGACGCAAATGCATATGCGTCTTCGTGGCATGCACGGAAAAGGAATTACACTACATATATGGAACATGGGTGCATGGATAGGGTGCGAGTGGGGGACACATTGATTACCTAAAAATGTCTATTTCCTCATTCCCTCCTTGGCCCCTACTACACCCTTTAGGATACGTCTATTTTCATGAGACTATCTATCTGTTCGTATAGCATCATTTGTTCATCTTTTTTCATTCGGGAACGGGAACGTGCACTTGGATGGAGAATACAAGCTGTGGCGCACAAGCCGCAAATCGCTGGCCCACATTGCAGACAGAGACAACAACTGAATACTATGAGCAGTATTATTCCTAGGAATGACAATACTTTCCATCCCCAGGCCGATATCACACTCCAAAGCCAACCGGACCAAGTCCAGGTGCCAGGATTCTGGTGTATCAGGTGAGCTATCTCATGGAGCCTTGTTATTGCATTATATACTGATGGCGCATTATTAGGAATGAAAATACAACAACTGGATCCAATGACTCTACAAGCCCCGCCCCTATCGGCCAGGATGACGTCAAGGACAAGGCGGTTTTGAAGAACAACAAGTCTCATAGCAGACTGCTCTTCGGTCAGGTTACCTAAAGCAAAAGTAGTCTCATTCACTACTGCTTCCAAAGTTCTGGTTAATTTGCGTATCAGTTTACTGTTTTGGACAGGACCTACAAAGAAAAAGAATCCTTTATTGAAATCTGTATATTGCTCCCATGTTGTTTCAGTCTGGTCGACAATCGGGGTCTTGATCTCCCTTCTATGTCTTACATGCACAAGATGTGGATTTCGATGATAATCAGGTGGGGCTAGGAAAACAGGTGGCAATAGGAACGCAATATAACATGTTCCATCCCAATCTAATGGCAGACGTACATAAGCTGTCTGACCACATATAAAATAAGAATGGCGGGAAGCTTTGAAAGTAGACTTTCCTTTATCACTGAATTCGACCACAGTATTACAATCACTGTGTCCTAGATGTACTGAACCATTCTTTCTGACGCATAATTCGCCTTTCACTGGTAAAACTGTAATAAACGGCAAGTCCGAATTAGTCTCGGATTGAACGTTCAGAATCATGAGGTTAAGTGTAAAATTACCTAAACCATACACTTCATTTTCTAGATCGGTCCCTGTCCTTTGGGGAAGACCTTCCTTGTCTGGGAAACATATTTTATTCATAACTGTATTTAGGTTCCCCCATATCCAATTGCCTTAGGAAACCGTGGACTTACTGTCTAGGGAAGACATTAAAGTAAACCATGCACCGCACGAACCATTATGTGTAAACGGATAAGGAAAGAGGGGCAGAGCTCCCTTGTATTTCTGATAGGGAGGGAGTCGGCCACATACCCAGCAATTTGTGGCATTGCTGGTCTGGTGAGAATGGTGTAACATACGGATAAAAGTATTGTTGCGCATTGCTAATCGATAGGACAGCTCGTGAGGGGGCAGGTCACTGAAAGTGTGCTCTACAGTGTCATTAGAGGAAATATATACATGAGAACCAAGAGGAAAGAAAACATGTAGCATCAAACTTATGCATATGATCTTAAGACTCAGAAGAAACATAAAAATTAAAGTAATGATGCATCTGCTGTGCAGGTTTTTGCAATATTTTTCTCTCTTTTCAATTCGCCTATCTCTCTGACTACTTGGGTCTATCTTATACATGTCAGAAACCTGTCTAACCGCTTCACCCGAGGGGGACTTAAACAATTAAACGCTGTCTGACTTACTAGACCTCAACTTGGCTCGGTACTCCTGTTGTGGAGTTTTCTCTAACAGGGGGAGTTTAGAGTCTGTAGCGGGGCAGTCCTTGGGAACAGTCTTTGGACACAGTCCATGAAATCTCTTAACGTGGCTGGAGTGTAGCCACCCCTTCCTGCCTTCAATCTTCACAGCGGTCCTCGTGGTCATCAACACCAGTTTGGGTTCCTTCCACCTGGGCTCCAGAGGGCTTGATCGGTCAAAGTTGCGGACCAACACCAGGTCTCCGGGAATGATTTCATGCGGTTTCACCTGGGTGTTGTCCGGGAAGGCAGCCGCGACCTTTGAACGACAAGATAGTAGTGCAGACATCAAGGAAGCTAGGTAATCTGTCAGCATAGTACTTTTAACATCGTAATTTTGCGAGGCATAGGCGTACCCCACATGGTCTTGGCAGGCAGGCCAGGCTGAGCCGGGCACCGCTTCGCTGGGCAGGAAGTAAGTTAGAGGTCAGGGATGCATACCTAAACTGCAGCTTTCAGAGACAGAAGAGACTCGGAACCTCAATTAAGGGCCTGGCTCGACTGAGCCAGAAAACGTGGAAAACGTGTGCTTCGTGTTATTTAATAGTGCACCATGTAAAGACGTTGGCACCATAGGCCTAAAAGCCAAATTAACGGGGTTTTCATGGAGAACTGAATAACTGACATGTTAACGTTGGACGCAAATGCATATGCGTCTTCGTGGCATGCACGGAAAAGGAATTACACGACATATATGGAACATGGGTGCATGGATAGGGTGCGAGTGGGGGACACATTGATTACCTAAAAATTTCTATTTCCTCAATCACCATCCAACAGTGACAGAGCAGATTTTCTTTGGAGGACATTCCGAAAAAATCTGGCTTTTCGTAGACAATCTCTTGCTTACACTTTCAAATTCTGTGGCTTCACTCAACCGTGGCAGGTAGCCTAATCGCCTTTAAAACAGTCTTGAGTTTCAAGAAAAACATGGTAAAGTCAAGTGTGCTCAATTTGACGATCACGTTCCAAGTCCTCCACGCCTTGCAAAAACAAGCCCCCGCCTGTTGGTCCTCGGAATCTATACGATACTTGGGACTCCCTCTAACACCAACATTCGCTACATGGACACATGCAAACTGGCCCCCACTTGGTCGCTCTATGCTGGAAGGCCTTCAACAAAAGAAACGTATATATGTTTCCTGGTTAGGAAGGATTGCGGTCATCAAAATAAACATGCTCCCGTTGGGCCCTATACCTCTTCCAAACTTTACCTACCTCAATTACTCAGGATGACATTTTGAAACTACAGAGTGATTTGCACACCTTCATTTGGAATGGGAAGATACCTGAATCTCCAACAGCATTCTGGTGCAATCCAAGCAAAAGGGGCCTGCAGTGTCCCAACTGCCTGGAATATTACTAGTCTGCCCGCTTACTTAACCTTGACTGTCAACTGTCAGGACCAATAAAATAGTAATTTTGCAACAACATCCTGTAACAAACTGCTACTAAGTGTTTTTATTATGAGACTCTTTTTATTTTTGTGTAATAGTAATCCTGATCATTTTGTAACCTATACACTATCTAGGGCAAAGAAGAGAGTTAAACAAGACAGTTATGTCAAACATTTTAAAAAGCTCACAAATGTATAAACCTTGCCCTTTCTTTATGCAACTTACAACTATATCTTATAAAGTATAACTCTGATTAGAAGTATAAATGAGACACACAACCTGTAAATACTGGGCTGTCGTAGTATAGTGGCACCATTTCTTAAATCAGCAACGGAGCATATGTATACTACATGTAATGCACACCAACGTAAACAAAGTTGAGTTTGCATTACTTTTAGACATTTTTCTTCAGGGTAAGTTGACATCATTATAGATTACAGTGCATTTAGTAGTATCACAGTAAGTCTAATGCAATATTGCACACATCAAGACCCCGGTACCAATGTTATATTAATTCTGTTAGGGCTGGCAACCAATACACTATTTAGTTCCTCACAATAAACATAGGTGACTCACAAGAGTTTGAGAAGTCTTTAAAAGTGACATGCAAGCCTATGGCATTCTCAGGGTCTTTTGCTGGTTAGTGTGCCTCAATCTTGGGAAACCAAAGAAGAAAGGGAGCAATAAATAAAGCGGTAAGGCATCTCAATAATATACGAACACCCACGTCACTCCATGTAATAAAAAACAAACTGAACTATGGGCAAAATTATAAAAAGTAATCTGGGACAAAAGCATTAAGGAAAATTCATATTTAGTCCCTCTTATTCACAGCCTCCAAGTATAATGATAAAAAAAGCTTTTGGAACTTTATAACACTTTATCAATGGATATGATGGGGCAAATGATGCAAATACTGGTGAGCTGACCTTGAGAATTCATATAGTCTATATGTTACTTTGTCTGAACCCCAAGTTTCTCTGGGACAGCACAAAGATCTGAATGCTTTGAAAATGTCTACATACAACAGTAAGCAATTGAAGACTATCATAAGAAGAGCAAAATTACATAGCACTCCAGGCCCAAACAGCATTTTCACCAATCTAATTAAGTCAGATATTGATTACTGGGCCAAGATGTTGGCTCTTCTGTTCAGCTAATATTTAGGAAGGAACGAGATTCCAAATTCATGTAGAAGTTCCATATGCCACTTGAGTTACAAAAGTGACTCCTATGGCAATCCAATGAACTACAGGCTGATATCCTTCCTAGATGTCATAGCAAAATTCTTTGCAGGAATATTACTTCAAGATTTGGAAGAATGCGGGCCGTGGCCAGCAGCCAGCGAAGATGGGCGCTAACTGAGCAAGGTGCGCTAGTCCCCAGCTTGTAGAACCGAAATATTGCATCATCATCCGTTGTTCCAGAGAGAACCTGTGTCAGAGGGGTGACTGAGGTTGAAGTGGGCACCTGGACAAGAGATCCCCCATGAAGGTGCATTGCCGAATAGAAGATGCGGCTGTAGACTGGCCCAGGTGGGTAAGATGGCAACACCCGCGCAACGAAAGACGTAACGGAGGCCCGGATTAACAGTCTGGGATCTAAAGTGGGAATGCAGCGGCGGCAGTAATACCACAAGAGACAGTGCAGGGAAACCCAGAGTGCCCCCCCGCGGTCAGCACTGCTGAATGGGTGTGGCTGCAGCCCCCGGAGCCAATGAAGATTGCTCGCTCCTGAGCACCAGATAGAGCAGTGCACACTTACAGGGATCAGGAGCAGGCCACACGAGAAAAGTTTTGCTGACCAGCCTCTCCCCTTGGGATTAGGACATGTTGAAGGGGGAGTGGACACAGCACACGACAGGGAGAATGAAACAGCGCTGGTGGCCAAATCCCCCCTGGCAATACAGGTGGTCATAGAGGCCGGCAGCCATTGTGTGGCCCTGATATAGGGCATGAGATTCCTGTGCGCACCAGCACTGTCCTACCCAGCTCCGGTCCAGGTCGGGAAGCCCGGACAGCGCAACACGAGAGATGGGGTGCACTGGCCCATAAGTGGAAAACGGAGTGGCCTGGTTCTGGGGGATGCAGTGGCCTCCTTAAGGACCGAGCCACAAAGGGGCACAGGAAGTGAACAGTGCAAGAGCTAGTGCGCAGGCGTGCACGGCCCAGATGTGGGGCTGCGTTTGGGCCCTCATTTGCTTGCATCGCCCGGTGAAAGAAGCATCTGACCCTTAAGAGCAGGCTCAACAGTGTAATACACCTGCTGCCCTACATGAATGCTGGCGAGAGGGCAAGACCAAGAGGGGTAAATATGGACAGTAGCATCAGAGTTACTTGTGTCCCCTAGAGACATAGTATAATAGTCTAATGCAGTATCTGGGCCTACCTGTGGGAATGCAGCAGGGTTGAACCAACAATGTGGGACTGGGTCTGGCCATCCACATTGATAAGTATACAGTGGTGATGGGTTGCGAGGATGGCGTGACCAGGGGAGTGCCGCTGACCGAGTTGAATGATCAGACCTCTGACCCCTCCTTGAGAGACATTATGACAGCAATCAGAGAACTGCAGGGGACCCTGGAACCGATTTGACTCTGTAACTGAGGAGGTCAATCTACTCAGAGCGGACCTCCGGAAAATGTCAGAAAACATGTTCACGGCTGAGGCAGGCATTGGTGGCCTGCAGTACAAAACAAAATGGCTAGAGGAGCAGATTACAGCACTGGCCAAAAAACAATCTTAAATCATGGCGAGCCCTGGAGGATAGAGCTGGAAGCAACAACATTCAAGTGGTAGGCGTGATGGACGGAATGGAGGGACCATCAATGGACCTCTTCTTAGAAGATTTGATCCTGAACAAACTGAAGACCAAATACCTGTCCCCCTTGTTTTCGGTAGAACGATTGCACCGGGCACTGGGAGTCATCACCCATGGGGCGCCCCCCCACAATTATAGCCTAGATGCTTAACTTTAGGGACAGAGACGTCATCTTAGAGGCGCCGCTCCAACACCGCGACTTGCAACATAAAAATGCAACCATCCGATTCTTCCCCGCCTTGACGCTGAATGGTTCAATGGCAAAGGCGCACCTTTGATGCGGTTAAAAGGGCCCTTCGTGAACAAAATGTGGAATATATGATGTTATTTCCTGCGAAACTTAAAATTATTGACGAAGGGAAATCCTACTTCTTCAACTCGCCAGCCTAGGCAAGCGACTGGCTGGAAGACTGGCGTACTGTTGGGCAGAAGGGAGGGCAGAACTTGATTACTGCCCATGAAAGAGCAAAACACAGAGAGGCGAGATGCAGACTCTGCATCTGAAAGTCCAGCCCAGAGGCAAAGAACAGATAATTGAACATTAGGGGAGTCCACAAGTACCTGTGGTGTCTCCTTTCGCTAGAGTGTTCCGGAGGGGGGACGTGGAGAGGCTTAGGGGTAGAAGTGTGAAAAGACTGGCTCTAATTGACACTGGGCATTGAGAAGGAGAGGGAGGGGCCGGGGATACTGGCGGGGCCAAGGCCACCGATGTTCCATCAGCCATTTCAACAATATCCTAACCAGGCTTATAACTGGGATGGGATACGCACCTACAGGGCCTTTTCAAAATCAACAGTTTGAGAATCCTCGGTTTCAGAACCCCCAGTACCAGACCACACAGTTCCAAAATTATCAGGGGCCTTTTTTAGTGAGAGGCCGGAACAATGGTTGTGGGAAACCGAGGAGTCAGCAACGAGTGACCTATGGGAACCAGGACCAGGAGATCACCCAACAGATAACCAGGAGTATGGCACAGAGCAGCCTACCGAGTACCAGCAATGTGCCTCCCTAGTTGTGAATTTATCCTCCTGTCCTTTAACTCCCCTAAAGGAACAGGTACTGAACAAAGGGCTGGGCTTTGTTTCAACTAACCCTCCTGACCTATTCAAACTTCGCCAAGACCTAGCAGCCTTTTTCCGTAACCTCAGATTGAAGATCTTCTTCCAGGATCAGGAATCCTTAGACTGAGACAGAGGGGACACCTCCTTTCGACCTAAGTCGCTGTTTACCCCCCAATTATCGCTGCTACTTCCACAAGTGGCAGCTTTTGAAGAGGCGGTAATTCATGACTTGGAGAATTCGAATCTAGTACAACACCATCACTTTTCAAATTTGTCTAATTTAGAGAGACTGGCACTCAAGGAACTTGTGGAAAACAAAGAGATTATCCTTAAGCCTGCGGATAAAGGTGGGGCGACTGTGATCCTGGATCAGGACGCCTACCGCACGGAATGCACCCGCTTACTATCCGATTCTAGAGCTTACCGCAGACTGACGGATGACCCTACAGACACCATCACCAGGGAGATTATAATGGCGGTGGAGGAGGCCCGAACTAATGACTGGATTACGGGTCATGAGGCGGAGTTTTTAATTAACAAACATCCAAAAACCTCAAACTTTTATGTCTTACCGAAGATCCATAAGACAGTAAGACCCCCTCCCGAGAGACCAATCGTCTCCGGGATGGGGTTCCTGCTCGAACCTCTGTCGCAATTTTGCGATTTCTTTTTTAAACCACTTGTCCAGAAACTACCTGCATACTTGAGGGACACTTTGGACATCCTGAATCTTCTCAAAGACATCCCTCTTGATCCAGAAACCGAGTTTCTCATAGGCCTTGATATAGAGGCTTTGTATACGAACATTCCCCAGAGAGAAACCCTCAGAATGTTGGAGACCATTTTATTCGAGGAGGAATGGCCATACTATACACCTAGAGCCTTTATATTAAACCTAGCAGAAATAGCTCTAACGAGGAACTTTTTTTTATTCGAGGGCACTTTCGGCCACATGCATCATCGGGACATTTTGCGATTCCTTATTTGCGAAAAATAGGGAATCGCAAACAAGGAATCGCAAAATGGGATGCATTAATTTATTCGCAAAATTTTTGAGATTCGGTGGAAATTGCTATTTTTGCCAAATCGCAAGGATTTTGCAAATTCTAAATTGCGATTTCGCAATTCCCATTGATTCCTATGGGCCAAAAGGCTCATAGGAATCAATGGGAAGGCATTGACATTTGGCGAATTTCTATTTGCGATTCGCAAAATGTTAATGCATTACATGGGTGCAGGGGGGGTCCAAATGACCCCCCCCTGCACCCCTGAAATGCATTTTTAAGTGCATGTTTCACACACACATGTCCTAAGGACATGTGTGTCTGTAACATTACAGTGTTTAAAATGCAATTTTGAGCATTTTTTTACTTTTTTGCAAATTACCACGAGGTTCAACCTCGTGGTAATTTGCACCCCCTAATTGCGAATTCGCAATTTAAAATGCAATCATGCATTGCTTTTAAGGAATCGCAAATTTGCGATTCCTTAAAAGCAATCACATTTTTGGAATTCGCTAAAAATAGCGATTTTCCCAAAAATGTTTGATGTATCCAAAAAGATATTTAGGAATCGCAAACGGCCGAATTTACCGATTCGCACCGTTTGCAACTCCTAAATACCTTGATGCATGTGGGCCTATGTAATTACAAACCCATGGTTCCTCAATGGGTAGTGTCTTCGCACCCAGCCTGGCCGGACTATATGTGGGGGCGTTTGAAAAGCTGACGATTTTTGATACAACGGGCCCGTTGTTTACCCACCTGAGGTTATGGCGTCAATGACATCTTGGTGATTTGGAGAGATGATAAATCATCAGTTGTCCATTTCCTTGACTGGCTAAACAAGAGAAACCCGCTTCTCCACTTTACCTCGATTGTCACAAAAACTAGCCTACCCTTTTTGGACGTATTGTTAGAACCAAGTGAGGGAATATTGAAAACAAGAGTGTTTCACAAACCTACAGATAAGAAACATTTGTTGGTGTTCGAAAGTTTCCATCCCAAGTCCCTACGGGAGAACTTGCCGGTGGGCCATTTCTTTCGAATACGCCGGAATGGCTTGGACCGAGCCGACTTTGTCACCGAGGCTGGTGCCCTTTCTCAGAAATTACAACGTAGGGTGCACCCGCCTAAGACCATCAAGAGAGCAAGGAAACAGGCATTTAATGCCGATCGTAACTCTCTTCTTTCCAAAACAATAAGATCTAAGACAAACAAACCTGTTTTTGTCTCTCCTTTCAATACAGCGTCCCAGCAGATCAGACGTCTGGTCTTACGTAATTGGAAAATTCTTAACACTGGGGGCATGAGCATGGAGAAGCCATTGTTCTCGTTCAGGCGGAGTCAGAACCTAAAGGACCTCTTAGTGCACATGAGACAACTTTTACTAGGGATACCAAATCAGTGGCAGGTCTACCCAGGTTGATGGGCCACACAAGATGTGGCTTGTGTAGTGTATGCTACCTTACTTCCAACACCAAACACATCAACCTGGGCCTCACCACCCCTTGGTAACAGAGATCCCACACAAATTGTAACTCTCTGGGGGTCATTTACCTGATCACATGCCCTTGCAACAAATTTTACATGGGTATGACGAGCAGGAAGGTGAGAATAAGGATAACAGAGCACCGAAGTACAGTTAGATGAACACCAAACAGACAGCGCACTTCCTGGAATTGGGAGACTCTGCTGATGAGCTAAGGTGGACTTTCATAGAAGAACTAAACTTAGGAAGGCATATGGCAGATGATCAGCACATTTTGCTTCGCCGGGAACAAAAATGGGTCTATCTCCTCAGAAGTCATATCCCGGGGCTTAATGACGATATACTGTGGCAAACCCTGGGGAGACAATAGATGATTTGGTATCTGATGGCTTGAATATCAATACTTAGAGTGCTCCTGTCACCACACTAACCAGGCCCGGGTTACATGTGGATTTTTGAGAGGGAACTGTAGCTGACTCTGGGGATTTTAATTTTAATTTTGATTAGGGATATGAGGAGCTTTGATTCTTTATCTCATTGTTGCCTTTTTCATCCCTAACATTGGTGGTATATCTTGCCTCATAGTTTCACACTTTGGCCCCCCCTTTTTTGATTTTTGGGTTGATTTAATTAATTTCTTTCATGTGATTGAAAAACATAAACATGTATTCCTTTTCTTATCTTTTGGAACGTCTAATTGTGGGAGCTTGGTATTGACCGACACTCCTAATTGTTTACCTCTTGTTTTTACCTCTTGTTTTTACCTCTCATTTTTATCTTGATTAACTTCTGATTATACAAGAGGGGTGGCCAGAATGATGATGTAAGAATGGTTAATACTATGCCAGTGATGAGCACATGTTGGATGCTGTGCCCCCTCGACTTCGAACATCCTGGTCCGAGGGGGACTGCGTTTCCCAGCATACCTTCACGCAACGCGCAGGACCTGATTACATCATACGCGACGTCACGCGGGGGCTGGCGGAACAACCGGTAATGTTGGAGTTTGGCGTTATTACGTTGCACTCCCGGAGCCGTCATTGACTACGCGGCGATACGGAAGCAGGCAATGCTGTGAGGTCTTCCCTCCGGAACAGTAAGGTGGGGGCTTGCCTACACTTTTACAAGTATATTCGGGCTCATATCCACGGTCTTGCTTTTACTTCACATCTCATTTTATGACATGTTACCTTAAAGATAAGATGTCCGTGGAAGGGGCTGATTTACCATCTGTTCATTATGTAAAGAGGAGTTTGATATGTGTACCTCTCTCGTTCTTTGGGATATAGGTTGTGTTCTTGGGACACCTCCCTGCTGGGCGCCATGTCGAGTTTACAACTATAATAAACTCGGTGGGTACATGAATGGGGCGCGAATAGGTCTCCCAGAGAGGTTTATGGGGTACATATACTTTTTGACAGTTGAGACAGGTTCAAAGAGGGCGTGGACTCATGGAGATGTAGCGACCCTTTTTTTTGCAGCATTGTACATACATTCTTTCTTTTCTTTTACTTTATGCCTGGGGTGACAAATGGATTTACCTCGAGGGCTTTTATAGTAGGATAAGTTAACCACTGTGGACTACCGAAGGGGCACATGTAGCTATGATTGATGGGCTTGCCTGAGATAGTATATAGTTCTCTGGCACCTAAATACAACATATTTAATTGTTATTATTTGTTGTTTTAGTACTTGTTTCCCGTGGTGTTGGGAATTCCCTCCACACGTGATGACTTAGTCGAAATCTTGTGTGATCAGTTTATCTTGGCACTTTGACCGAATTAAGGTTAGGCCATCATCAGGACTGGGAACGACGTACGTCCTGAAGAAGACCGGGGTGAGGTTTTGAGGTGCAGTAAGTCGGTTGAAACATGTTGGCACAAGCAGTACCAGAAGGGGTGTTTTGAGAACCTAAATCTTCTCTTCTAAACACTGCCCATCCTATTTTTCTTGTAATCCTGATTGTGGAACCCACTAATAAATGTTCAATTGGTATCCTCAAACCAGTTTTAAAGCGCTTCCCTATTAACTGTACTTTGTCGCATCACTAGTCCTAGTCACAGGGTGACACTCACTGATCATATCACTATATATATGTTGTGTTCATTTTTGTATTGTGTCTCTTTGTCTTTTATGTTTACCCCCTCCCTTATGTTCTGTCCTGAGTGTGGCTACACCAGGGCGTTTTGTAAGCAGACCCAATGATGCAGCATGTCACAGACTTCGGTGTGTGAATGAGGGCAGTTTTCCAAAACAGTTGTATTTTCTTCTGTTTTGTGGTGTTATATGTGTATTCAAGTCTCTCTACCCATTCTTGTGTGTATATAATTTGACTGGGTGTGCCTTGGGCTCCTGCCAATCAGGTGCCCAGGGCTGTGTTCCATCCCTAAAACTGTGTTGAAACTAAAACCAAATTGGCATCTCTGGCCACATGTCAGTCCCAGGTAAATGGTATCCTAGGTACCCAGGGCATTGTGACCAGAGAAGACCCCTAAGGGCTGCAGCACTTATTGTGCCACCCCTAGGGGCCCTGTACCCTGATACACACACACACACACATACACACAGCCTTTGCAGGCTGAGTGTCCTGGTACAGAACTAAATAAAGAGTCGATATGGCACACATCCATGTGTGCCATGCCCACAAACACACTGCCCTGGCATACATCCATCACCCTTCTTGCTGAGTGCACTATGCCAGTGGTGTGGGCACAGGTGCATGAGCCCTGTGCCCCTACAGTACCCAGGGCCATTCCTGTGCACTGTAAGTGCAGTGATGCCATTAAGAGTCTATGGTGCTGGGAGGTTGTCATTACGAACTCCACAGCACCATGATGGCTACACTGAAAACTGAGCACATTAAGCCCCCACTGATGCCAGTGTGGGATTTAATGTCGAATGCACGACAGAGGGCAACTTAGAGTTTCCCACTGAACCTAACCTTCAATCCAGGTCTTGTCTGAGAGGCTGCCTGGGCTGCCACACAGCAGACATGTTGCTGGACCCCTGGGTAGAGAGCCTTCCGCTCTCCTGGGCCTCCAACAATGCACGTCCTGGGGGAGGTGCTAGGTCTCCTCCCCCAGGATGGGCAGGGGAAGCTTCGGAGGCATGCCACATTTGTGAGCTTCTCCAGGCCACTTGCTGTGCTCAGCAACTGCCCCCCACCAGTTCTGACCCCCACTCTGGCAGGAATACTGGCAGGAAACCCTAAGTGAGGAAAGGGGTGTGCCAGCCTGTGCCAGCTCCACCCTCAGGTGGGAGAGGCAAGGTGAAGCATGACTCTGGGCTACCACCATCTTAAAGATGGGGAGCCCTACCCAATCAGAGCTAGGCCCTTGCTCCCTCCCACAGGAGAGGAGCAGGATAGGGGGTGTACTCATCCCATTACAGGGACCCATTGGTCCCTGCCCTTGCCCTATGTGTAACACCCCTAAATTTAGTATTTAGGGGCACCCTGAACTTTCCTTTATGAAATCCAGATTTTAAATCAAGAAAGCAGAACAAGAAGAAGGATGACCTGTTGTGCAGCTCCTAACAAGAGGATGATACCAACTGACTTGGCCCCAGCCCGGCCGTCTTGTTGATCCTTGAACCTGCTCCAGCTAAACCCCAGTGACTTCTGCGGACAGCAACCTCAAAAACCCTGGAGGACCTGCCTGCCCTGATCAACTAAAAGACTGGGACTCCCATGAGCAGTGGTTCTGCTCAAACAGTAACACCCCTGGTGCAAGCCAGGAACCGCAAATCCAGCCCATTCTGTACCCGCCGAGCCTGGCTTGTGCCCGAGTGGACAAAGACCTTGAGGACGTTCCCCCGGCGATTGTGACCTGAAATCCAGTGCCCAAGAGCCCTCCTCGATGACCCAGACGACGCCTGCAGCCTCACAACCAGGGACCCCTCCAACCTCAACCAGCTGAGGGTAAGATTTCCTGACGTCAAAAGACACCCCTGCACCAGGTGCCCCACGGCCCCCTGTGCTCAACTCCTGGGTGCCCCTGTGAAATAAGAAGAGTAAAGGAACCTCTCTGGGGGGGACTCCTGTTGGAACTGTTCCCTGGTAACTGCAGATACAGGCTTCTGACCATCTCATAAAGAGCACTCTGGTTGAGGGTTTTGAACTCACCACTGAGGAGTACAGAATTAGACTCAGGGGGCTCACAAAACCCAGACCCAGTCCTGGATTGACTTTGTGGACTACTAAGTAATGACACTGAATGGTTGGTTAGCTGGACATAATGTGCATGCTTTTTCTGGACTGTACAATTTTTTTTATGAAAGAACATATATTGAGTAATTGCACAAATGAAAAGTTACATCAGCATTTGGTAGACCTAGTTCTAATTTCTCTCCAAGAATTGGAGGCCCGGTACAACCCTTACAACGCAGGATCCAGATTTTCCTGGACTGGGCAGCTACAACCATCCAGACCCATGTCAGGGCATTCCTTAGCTTGACTGGGTACTACAGGAGGGATATGGGTCCATTGTGACACCCCCTTACAGAATCACCTCCAAGAAGATGCCCAAGAAAATCAACTGGACTGTTAGTTGCCAAAAGGCTTTTGACACCCTAAAAGAAGCAATGTGCTCAGCACCAATTTTAAACGTCACCAGATTATGTCAAGCAGTTCATAGTGCAGACTGATGCCTCTGAGCTAGGGATAGGAGTGGTCCTATCCCAGACCAATGATGAAGGCCAAGACCAACTTGTTGCTTTTATAAGCCGGAGGCTACTCAACAGAGAGTAGCGTTGGAGTGCCATTGAGAGGGAGGCATTTGCTGTGGTTTGGTCCCTGAAGAAGTTGAGGCCCTACTTGTTTGGAACTCACTTCCTGGTTCAAACTGACCACAGACCACTTAGATGGCTAATGCAGATGAAAGGGGGAAATCCAAAACTACTAAGAAGGTCCATATCCCTACAGGGAATGGACTTTGAAGTGGAACACGGACCAGGGACTACCCATGCCAATGCAGATGGACTTTCCAGGTTCTTCCACTTAGACAATGAAGACTCCCTAGGGCAAGGTTAGTCTCATCACCTTTCGTTGGGGAGGTTGTGTGAGAAAGTGCCATCTTTCAGTGCATGGTATGCCCCCACTTTTTGTTGAATTGCTGGTGTGCTTTGACTGAGTGTGTCCTGGGTTCCTGCCAATCAGGTGCCCAGGGCCTGTGTTCCTTCCATAAAACTGTGTTGAGACTAAAACCCAATTGGCATCTCTGGCCACACGTCAGCCCCTGTAAATGGAACCCTAGGTACCCAGGGCATTGTGACCAGAGAAGACCCCTAAGGGCTGCAGCACGTATTGTGCCACCCTTAAGGGCCCTGTACCTAGACACACACACACTGCCTTTGCAGGCTGAGTGTCCTGGTACAGAACTAAACAAAGAGTCGACATGGCACACATCCCTGTGTGCCATACCCACAAACACACTGCCCTGACACACATCTGTCACCCCTCTAGCTGGGTGCACTATGCCAGTGGCATGGGCACAGGTGCATGAGCCCTGTGCCCCTACAGTACCCAGGGCCATTCATGTGCAATGTAAGTGCAGTGATGCCATTAAGAGTATATGGTGCTGGGAGGTTGTCATTACGAACTCCACAGCACCATGATGGCTACACTGAAAACTGAGAAGTTTGGTATCAAACTTCACAGCACATTAAGCCCCCACTGATGCCAGTGGGGGATTTAATGCCAAATGCACGACAGAGAGCAACTTAAAGTTGCCCCTGAACCTAACCTACAATCCACGTCTTGTCTGAGAGGATGCCTGGGCTGCCACACAGCAGACATGTTGCTGGAGCCCTGGGTAGAGAGCCATCCGCTCTCCTGGGCCTCAAACAATGCACCTCCTGGGTGAGGTGCTAGATCTCCTCCCCCAGTATGGGCAGGGGAAGCTTTAAAGGCTGTACTCAGCAACTGGCCCTCACCCGTTCTGACCCCCACTCTGGCGGAAGACTTGCAGGAAAACCTAAGTGAGGAAAGGGGGTGTGCCAGCCTGTGCCAGCTCCACCCCTCAGGTGGGAGTGGCGAGGTGAAGCATGACTCCGTGCTACCACCATCTTGAAGATGGGAAGCCCTACCCAATCAGAAATAGGTCGCTGCTCCCTCCCACAGGAGAGGAGCAGGATGGGGGTGTACTCACTCCAGGACAGGGACCCATTGGTCCCTGCCCTTGCCCTACCTGTAACACCCCTACATTTAGTATTTAGGGGCTCCCTAAAACTTCCTTCCTCAGATCCCAATTTGAAATCAAGAAAGACGAACAAGAAGGAGGACGACCTGCCATGCAGCTGCTAACAAGAGGACAACACCAACTGACTTGGCCCCAGCCCTACCGGCCTGTTGATCCTTGAACCTGTTCATGCTAAACCCCGGTGACTCCTGCGAACAGCGAGCTTGAAAACCCCGGAGGACCTGCCTGCCTTGCTCAACTAAAAAACTGGGAGTCCCATGAGCAGTGGTTCCGCTCAAAAAGCAACATCCCTGGTTCCAGCCAGGAACCACAAATCCACCACTCTGCACCTGCTGAGCCCGGCCTGTGCCTGAGTGGACAAAGACCCTGAAGACGTCCCCCCCCGGCGATTGTGACCTGAAATCCAGTGCCCAAGGGCCCTCCTCTATGACCCAGACGACGCCTGCAGCCTCACAACCAGGGACCCCGCCAAGCTCAACCAGCTGAGGGTAATATTTCCTGATGTCAAAAGACACCCCTGCACCCGACGCACCACGGCCCCCTGTGCTCAACTCCTGGGTGCCTACCTATCCTCCAAGATCCCAACTTACCTCTCGAAGTGTTGGTCGCTCCTGAAGAATCTCTGTCCCCGAGCCTGTAGCCTTTATTCATCTTTCAAGTTCTCCATTATATAACATTGAGCGCCAGATGGCTCAAAAGCACCTTGCACCCAGCCACCCGAGTGCCCCTGGCAGTGCAACTTTGGTCCTAACCTACTTCCTTATTTGCCCTGAGCAAGTGACCAAGAGCCCAGCTCCCACAGACGCGTGGCCTGCTTGCCAGCCTCCACCTACCAAAGGCCCCCTGCCACTGGTAGGCTATCGTTGGGACGAACTCACTCTGCACCCGGCTGCCCCTGTGCCGCTGAGGTTGTACCAACTGTACCTACCTGACCCTGAGAGACCCCTGGGTCTTTGCCCTGAAACTTAACTCTGCCAATCAAGTACTTACCCAAAAGCCGATATCTCACTTTTCTTCAATAGGGTAACATTGACTGGTTTGGTACACAGTCAAAATATCGAGTAGGTAATATCGACCTACCATAATATCGAGTCTGAAATATCGAAGGAGCATAATATCGAAGTCAAGAATATCGTAGGACAGAATATCGACCCAAGGTAAGTAATATCGAAATTCTTAATATCGATGTAAGTAATATCGAAGTTAGTAATATCGATAGCATATATATCGATGTTACTAATTTCGATGACACTAATATCGAAATTTGTATTATTTTATAGTTTTTTATTATGTATGTGTTATATGTTTAACTTAAGTATTTAAAAAAATTACTATTATATGTGTATTGATTTTATATAATGAAAAAATAATTTATAAGAAAATTGTATGTTTTAGTACCGGAGCGGGTTGTGGGTTTATAGGGGAATAGGGTGGGAAGTAATTTAATTATGGTAAATTGATTATTAATTAGTAGGATTTATTAATAAATTATAATTAATTGGTAATTATTTGAAAATAATAGGAAAATAATTATAATTAATTTATTAATTGATATATATGTTCTGTAGCGGGTTGTGAGTTTATAGGGGAATAGGGTGGGAAGTAATTTAATTATGGTAAGTTGATTAATAATTAGTAGGATTAATTAATTAATTATAATTAATTGCTCATTATTAATAATTAATTGGAAAAAAATAAATTAATTGATTAATTGATATATATTTTCTGTAGAGGGATGTGGGTTTATAGGGGAATAGGGTGGGGAGTAATTTAATTATGGTTAAATATTTAATATTTTTAGGAATTATAAAATAAATTTAATTAATTGGTAAATAATTTTAATTAATAGTTAATTAATTTTAATTATTTGCTAATTATTTTTCATTAATTCATAAATGGATAAATGTGTTATGTTGTGGGTAGTGGTTTAATAGGGAAATATGGTGAGAAGTAAAGTAAATGTAATTAATTAATAATGTATTAAAAATAATTGTATTGTTTATAATATAATTGTTAATTAATTATTAATTTGTAATTAAATATTATTAAATGGTATTATTTTAAATTTATTTTAGGTAAAATATATTATGTTAAGCATGTGTTTTATAATTAAGTATAGGTATTGTATATGGTTTATATTTATTTAATAGTTTATTTTTTTATAATTACAAAAATCGTTTATTTATAAGTATGTTATTTTAACCCTTATACTATCAAACACTTTCCCTACTGTTGCACTCTCTGGAGTTGGAATAGTATTTTTTATCCCTACGCTATCCAACGCTTTCCCTACTGTTGCACTCTCTGGAGTGGGAAAAGTAATTTTTACCCCTACGCTATCCAACGCTTTCCCTACTGTTGCACTCTCTGGAGTGGGAATAGTAATTTTTACCCCTACGCTATCCAACGCTTTCCCTACTGTTGCACTCTCTGGAGTGGGAATAGTAATTTTTACCCCTACGCTATCCAACGCTTTCCCTACTGTTGCAATCTCTGGAGTGGGAATAGTAATTTTTACCCCTACGCTATCCAACGCCTTCCCTACTGTTGCACTCTCTGGAGTGGGAATAGTAATTTTTACCCCTACGCTATCCAACGCTTTCCCTACTGTTACACTCTCTGGAGTGGGAATAGTAATTTTTACCCCTACGCTATCCAATGCTTTCCCTACTGTTGCACTCTCTGGAGTGGGAATAGTAATTTTTACCCCTACGCTATCCAATGCTTTCTCTACTGTTGCATTCTCTGGAGTGGGAATAGTAATTGTTACCCCTACGCTATCCAACGCTTTCCCTACTGTTGCACTCTCTGGAGTGGGAATAGTAATTTTTACCCCTACGCTATCCAATGCTTTCCCTACTGTTGCACTCTCTGGAGTGGGAATAGTAAATGTTACCCCTATGCTATCCAACGCTTTCCCTACTGTTGCACTCTCTGGAGTGGGAATAGTAATTTTTACCCCTACGCTATCCAATGCTTTCCCTACTGTTGCACTCTCTGGAGTGGGAATAGTAATTTTTACCCCTACGCTATCCAACAATTTCTCTACTGTTGCACTCTCTGGAGTGGGAATAGTCATTTTTACCCCTACGCTATCCAACGCTTTCCCTACTGTTACACTCTCTGGAGTGGGAATAGTAATTTTTACCCCTACGCTATCCAATGCTTTCCCTACTGTTGCACTCTCTGGAGTGGGAATAGTAATTTTTACCCCTACGCTATCCAATGCTTTCTCTACTGTTGCATTCTCTGGAGTGGGAATAGTAATTGTTACCCCTACGCTATCCAACGCTTTCCCTACTGTTGCACTCTCTGGAGTGGGAATATTAATTTTTACCCCTACGCTATCCAATGCTTTCCCTACTGTTGCACTCTCTGGAGTGGGAATAGTAAATTTTACCCCTACGCTATCCAACGCTTTCCCTACTGTTGCACTCTCTGGAGTGGGAATAGTAATTTTTACCCCTACGCTATCCAATGCTTTCCCTACTGTTGCACTCTCTGGAGTGGGAATAGTAATTTTTACCCCTACGCTATCCAACAATTTCCCTAATGTTGCACTCCATGGAGTGGGAATAGTAATTTTTACCCCTACGCTATCCAACGCTTTCCCTACTGTTGCACTCTCTGGAGTGTGAATAGTAATTTTTACTCCTACGCTATCCAACGCTTTCCCTACTGTTGCATTCTCTGGAGTGGGAATAGTAATTTTTACCCCTACGCTATCCAACAATTTCCCTACTGTTGCACTCTCTGGAGTGGGAATAGTCATTTTTACCCCTACGCTATCCAACGCTTTCCCTACTGTTACACTCTCTGGAGTGGGAATAGTAATTTTTACCCCTACGCTATCCAATGCTTTCCCTACTGTTGCACTCTCTGGAGTGGGAATAGTAATTTTTACCCCTACGCTATCCAATGCTTTCTCTACTGTTGCATTCTCTGGAGTGGTAATAGTAATTGTTACCCCTACGCTATCCAACGCTTTCCCTACTGTTGCACTCTCTGGAGTGGGAATAGTAATTTTTACCCCTACGCTATCCAATGCTTTCCCTACTGTTGCACTCTCTGGAGTGGGAATAGTAAATTTTACCTCTACGCTATCCAACGCTTTCCCTACTGTTGCACTCTCTGGAGTGGGAATAGTAATTTTTACCCCTACGCTATCCAATGCTTTCCCTACTGTTGCACTCTCTGGAGTGGGAATAGTAATTTTTACCCCTACGCTATCCAACAATTTCCCTAATGTTGCACTCCATGGAGTGGGAATAGTAATTTTTACCCCTACGCTATCCAACGCTTTCCCTACTGTTGCACTCTCTGGAGTGGGAATAGTAATGTTTACCCCTACGCTATCCAATACTTTCCCTACTGTTGCACTCTCTGGAGTGGGAATAGTAATTTTTACCCCTACGCTATCCAATGCTTTCCTTACTGTTCCACTCTCTGGAGTGGGAATAGTAATTTTTACCCCTACGCTATCCAATGCTTTCCCTACTGTTGCACTCTCTGGAGTGGGAATAGTAATTTTTACCCCTACGCTATCCAATGCTTTCCCTACTGTTGCACTCTCTGGAGTGGGAATAGTAATTTTTACTCCTACGCTATCCAACGTTTTCCCTACTGTTGCACTCTCTGGAGTGGGAATAGTAATTTTTACCCCTATGCTATCCAATGCTTTCCCTACTGTTGCACTCTCTGGAGTGGGAATAGTAATTTGTACCCCTACGCAATCCAACGCTTTCCCTACTGTTGCACTCTCTGGAGTGGGAATAGTAATTTTTACCCTTACGCTATCCAACGCTTTCCCTACTGTTGCACTCTCTGGAGTGTGAATAGTAATTTTTACTCCTACGCTATCCAACGCTTTCCCTACTGTTGCATTCTCTGGAGTGGGAATAGTAATTTTACCCCTACGCTATCAAACGCTTTCCCTACTGTTGCACTCTCTGGAGTAGGAATAGTAATTTTTACCCTTACGCTATCCAACGTTTTATATAATTAATTGTAAAAAAAATAAATGTTTATTTTTTTATATTACTTACATTTTATTTATGTTATTGTTTTATGTTTGTAAATGTATTAGTACTTTAGAATATATTTTATTAATTTATAAATTAGTAAAATAAATATTAATACTTATTGTTCAGTAGATATATATTATATAGTATATATTTAATTCATGTATTATTAATATATATGTATTATTTATTAATTTTAAACATTATTAGATAATTTTAAATATGTAAATTTTATTTATTAGTGTTATATACTTAATTTTACATTTATATATGAAAAGAAAAAAAAACGATATTTTTAACATCGATATTTTTTACATCTTTATTTATTTTTTCGATAGTTTTGTACTTACCATGTTGTAGATAGGATGTCGATATTTTTGCCCTCGATATTGTAGACTCAATATTCTTGTAGGTCGATATTTCTGAGGTCGAAATTCTGTCAGTGATCCGACTGGTTTGACTTGAAAATTCTTCTAAGTGTGGAGTTTGGAAACCGAAAAATAAATTCCGATTTACTCACCTGTTATCAGAAGAGAACCCAGTGCTGCATCTTTCGTCCCAGCACTGACCCTGAAAAAGTAATATTAACCGTACGTCCATAGGAATCCATTGTCTGGTTTTCACCAGAAAAGTTTCTAAGTGTAGATTTTCCAAAACTACAAATATTCCTTAAAAATCACCTGTATGACTTAAGCACATTCTTTCCATTGTTTACAGGAGATGCACCAGGACTGGATCCAGGATTCAACCCTGAGTAAGGAAGAGTAACAATAACACAACTTACCTGCTAAGTGATTTTCCTCCCATAGGATAACATTGGTGATTCTATATGAAAAAGTTTCAAAGTGTCAACTTTTAAAATATAATAATATTCCTTAAAAACCACTACTGTAACTAAAACGCTTTTACTTAACTGTTTACAGGAGATGTCCCAGGACTGAATCTAGGATTCAGTCCTGTGGTTAGAAAAGTAATCCATAAAGTAACTAATTTCATTAATCTAGAAATTTCCATTTAACTCAATGTTGCATTGTGTTTGAAATTGTGATGCCCATTGCAACAACTGTAACTATTGTAATCAAAAAGTCTATTGCCCATTTGAAAAGTATTCAACTGAAGTAACTCATTATGAGAAAGTATATTTTGATACCTTGTTGGTTCTAAAATAAAACAACTATATATTTGATACAAAACAATTGGCCTAGAGTTCAGTTCTTGAGTGTGTGAGACCATTTGCTGACTGGGTGTGTACAACAAATGTTTTACACTATCCTCTGATACTGCCTAAACTGCTAAACTAAGCTACCACTTTATAGAGTAAGGTTATATCTAACTTTAGCCCCTGCCAATCCTCTGGGGACTGTGGACTCTACCTTACTTTGGTCCAGTATATATAGAGCCACTTTCTTACATGCCTTTAAAGCGGGGTTGAGGGGGCAGGCTCAGGCACTAATTGGGGCCAAAAGGAAGGCTGAGGCTCTACAAATTAAGTTGTTAGTACACAAAATACTTCAGATGGAGGAGGAGGTGACAGACGGTCCCAACAATGACCTGCGGGATAGATTAGCACTGCTCCAGCGCGAACTACACGCCTTGACAGAAGGCGAAGCGAGAGTGTATGCGCTGGCAACAGAGCATTGGCTGTATGATGTGGGTGACAAGGCCTCAAGGCTATTAGCATGGTTGGAGAAACGAGATAGGGAACAATCATGGGTGGTCGGGGTTAGCGACAAAGCGGGGCACTGCGCACATCCAGTGTGAAAATAGTGGAGACTTTCGCTGCCTACTTTGAAGGAGTATACGCATCCATTAGCACTAGATCGTAAAGCAACTGTGAGGAACTATTGAGGGATTTCTATATGCCCTCACTAACTGAAGAAGTGCGTTAGGCCCGAGACACTGACCTTACGGCGGTAGTACTGGCAGGATCCTTGGTATCCCTCAAATCAGGGAAGGCAGTGGGTCCGAATGGACTCCCAATCAAGTTTTACAAAAGCCAGGCTTCTATAATAATACCACCATTACTAAATATGCTACTGGACTCTGGAGGCTGGAGGCTTGCAAGTAGGACAACTGCCAGTCAATCTGCGGACGGCCACCATCGTGGCCATACACAAGGAGGGTAGGCCTCTGGAACAGTGTGGCTCATATCAGCCAATCTCCTTGCTCAATGTGGAGGCAAAAGTGTTGGCAAAGGCCTTAACCAATCGATTGACATCTGTCATCACTTCGGTGGTCCATGTGGACAAATCTTATTTCATGCCAAACAGGAGCACTCGCCACAACCTGCTGAGATTATACAAGGTGCTTCACCTGACGAGCGATTCCTCAACCCAAAAAATGGCATGGATACTGCTAGACGCATTGAAGAGGGGTGGCGCCACGGCCAGGTTGACTGAAACTGGACACTGGGGCTCAAGGTTCGATCTTCCCCGGCTCTGACGGCAGGGGTCTGCCCAGTACCATGTGACTCTGGGCAATAGCTTGCTTAATCTTCCCAATGGCCCCCAGCGCCAGGTTGCCTCCGGGAAGCTTGTCTCCTTTCTGGTGAAGAATTGGCTTGGTAGTTTGGTCTGCCCTGTTCCCATGATGTACTGAGCCAGGGACAGACTAATTTGCATATTGCCAGGTTCTGAGCTGGGATGGTGCAGTGAGCTAAATAACGGTGATGGATCAAGCCCTGATCTTTGGACTGGGTAAGAGTGGTGTGCTTAATTCAGACACTCTGTTCATCACCACCCCCTTTTCTGAATCGTTTTTGGCCACTATAGGTGTGGCAGGGTATACTCAGACATGAGTCCCTTGCTCACTGCACCATCAGGATTCAAGCAAGCCGGGCCGATGATGGCTGAAATGCCAGAAACCGGTCCCCGGAAGCTTGTCTCCTTTATGGTGAAGAATTGGCTTGGTAGTTTGGTCTGCCCTGTTCCCATGATGCACTGGGCCAGGGACAGACTAATTTGCATATAGCCAGGTTCTGAGCTGGGATGGTGCAGTGAGCTAAATAACGGTGATGGATCAAGCCCTGATCTTTGGACTGGGTAAGAGTGGTCTACTTAATTCAGACACTCTGTTTATTACCACCCCCTTTTCTGAATCGAGATTATACAGGGTGCTTCACCTGACGAGCGATTCCTCAACCCAACAAATGGCATTGATACTGCTAGACGCATTGAAGAGGTGTGGCGCCATGGCCAGGTTGACTGAAACTGGACACTGGGGCTCAAGGTTCGATCTTCCGCGGCTCTGACGGCAGGGGTCTGCCCAGTACCATGTGACTCTGGGCAATAGCTTGCTTAATCTTCCCAACGGCCCCCAGCGCCAGGTTGCCTCCGGGTAGCTTTGCGCTTTACAAATACTGGATTTACATTGATGGACTTTGACAGTATGAGTGGCCTTATTTGTTTATGGTACTCAACGGACTGGGCTTCGGCCCCAACTTTTGTACCTGGGTGAGACTGCTCTACCAGGACCCACAAGCCAGAGTAAGAGTCAACGGGGCACTGTCAAGGCTTTTCAGTTGCAAAAGGTCACCACACAGGGCTGCCCCCTGCTGTCACTATTGTTCACCCTAGTGATGGAGCCATTGGCACACTGGATTAGAAAAGACCCGATGATCTGGGGCACCGGTGGGTTGGGAGGAGCGCATTTTGCTTTACGCAGATGATATACTTTTATATCTGGTGAGAACATACTACTCCATGGCAAGGGTACTTCACATTTTCGAACTGTTTGGGACCTACTTTGAATATACCATTAATTGGTCTAAGTTAGTGGTCTTCCCGCTATCTTGCTCCTCGCCGAGTCTGCCGGCGAGGTGTGTAGCTCCAGTTGCGAAAGAGGGGTTTTAGTATTTGGGCATTTATGTCACCAGCGACCACCAGATGTTCCTGAAAAGAAATCTAACACCCCAAGTGGTCCAGCTCAGTGCTGATGCACTATATTGTCCCTCACAGGCAGGGCCACCCTGTTTAAAAAGATGGCATTGCCACGCCTATTGTACGTCCTGCAGAATACCCAATGTCCAATCCCCCTGACAGTTTTTAAGCGTGTGGCCCAAGAGGTCCGGGCGCTGTTGTGGCAGGGAGGTTCACCCAGAATAGCGCTCCACAAACAACAAAAAGGAGTGTGCAAGGGTGGCCTGGCGGTCCCAGATATTAAGTATATTATTGGACCTCACAGCTTCTGGTCATAAATGACTGGGTCTATAAAGACAGCCATGAGCTGGCCTATAGGGTGGATAGAGCTGCCATGCCTGGAGGCGATTGTGAGCCGCTCCTGTACAGAAAGGCATGCCCGGAGTGGCCTGCACATATTTCAGCGGTGGTGGTGTGCTAGCGTGAGGCAAACAGATTTCTAGGATGGCAGGGGGATCTACCCAGTCGGACACCTCTATACGTTGGGGACCTACTGAGAGAGGTAGCCTCATTAAAAGGCTATAGAGGCTGGCAGATGATAGGCATTGAACGACTGGGAGATGTGTGGAGGAGTGGTCCCCCCTTCCCTCCGAAGTTTTCCAACAGGAATATAGCTTGATACGGACACAAAGATATCACTATCTGAAACTGACGCACGCATTACAGGGACACATCCAACAAGGCACACCAATCCCTGAACACTCCCCTTTGGACGATAGACCGTTAATCCATCCCATAACTGAAAAGGCGACCTCCATGATATACTGCAAACTAATAAATAACATACCAGACCTCTTGATGGCCCTAGGAGCTGCAAGGGTCGGTGACCTTGGGAATATCGGAGACGAGGATTGGCTGGGGGCAACACAGAGCCTCAGCAAAATTGTAATCCGGACACGATTGAGGCTGGTGCTGCTCAAGATACTCCATCGCTCCTACTATCCCCGCACACTCTTACATAAATGGGGCAGGGCACAAACATCGCTTTGCACAATCGAATCCAAACAGTAGGGTTCCTTTTTTTATATCATATGGGAATGCCCGGGCGTCACCCAGTTCTGGCAAAAAGTCACGGCAGTAATGTTCAAAGTGTCCGCAGTAGAAGTCCCAATGGACGCTAAATTGCTCCTTCTAATGATTAAGGGAGAGATAGACCATCCCAAAAACGAAAGTCTCTAGCTGGCCTTAGCGGCAGGGATGGCAAAGAGAAACTTTATCAGAATATAAGGGGAACCCCAACCACCATCTTTGAAGGAATGGGAAAAAGACTTAAACTGGTGCCAATGAGCTGAGGAGATGGTATATAAAAGTAGGGTGTGTGTCAAGAAGTGGGAATAATATGGCCACCATGGAGCAAATACAGCATGAATGTGGGGGATGCGGGACCTATGCATTAGCCTCATTCAATAGGGAAAGTAATCTGGGTCCTATCAGATGTTTAAAAGCGGTTCTGGATGAAGTGTCTTGTATTGACTCTGGATCCTGGGAGGTGATACGTTATAAACCTCTCCTAAGAGACATTAATGTGACGAAGCAACCTAACAGTACATGCATATGTGATTTCTGAATTCTATGGTCTAATGACCAAAGTTAATAAAACGAGTTTAAAAAAAAAAGATTTGGAAGCACGGGCTATTTGCTTGCTTTGTAGATTTAAAATCTGCTTTTGATAGAGTATCACTGGCAATATTATGGCCAATATTTAACCAAGGGGGCATTACATTAAAACTATTATTAGCAATGCAGCTATTTTATTCAGCATGTGGGTCTAGTTAAGTTGGGTGAAGACAGTACATTAGGAAAATATTTACAGCTGATGAATTAGAGTAGGGCTGTGTATTGGCTGCGCATTGGCACTGTATGTTGCCAACTTGAATGATGTACTTGTTAGACCTCAGGCCTGTGTTGTGGTCTTCCCCCAAACATTTTGCCTTCTCTTTTCCTGTTTCCTGAAAAAACTAATTGTTGGCATTATGACTGTGCACTTGTACTCTCTCATTTAAGCATGGTAAAGTTGGCTTAACCCAATTGGCACATTTAATTTACTTATAAGTCACTGTTAAAGTGGTACTCTATATGTACCCAGGGCCAGTAAATAAAATGCTATAAGTGGGCCAGCAACACTTATTTTGCCACCCACTAAAGTAGCCCTTTAAAACATGTTACCCGCCTGCCATTGGAGCCTATGTGCAGTTTTAAACAGCTAATTCGACCTGGAAAAATAAATCTTCTGCCAGGCTTAAATCTGCCTTTTATTATTTATAAGTCATCCCTGTGGTAGACCCTAAGCAGTCCATAGGGCAGTTTGCATTGCATTTAAAAGGTAGGACAGGTGTTTTTAAGTTTTACATGTCCTGTTAGTGAAAAAACTCCCAAATTCGTTTTTCACTATGGTGAGGTCTACAGTTCCCATAGGATAACATTCGGTTACCTTACTACATTTAATAAGAGCTAACTTTTTATTATGAACAGGAAGATATATCAAACTTGGACTCACAATAATTGAAATTTAAAATCCTCTTTAATGGTAAAATCTAAATTTAAGTCACAATTCAGACAATACCACGTTTAGAAATTTGGGATCGTCTGTCCTAACAATTTGTTGTCTGCAGCCTGTAGCCTGAGTCACATGACTGTGCGGTTGGCCTTTGTGTATTGCGCCCAGCCGGTGAGACATAGGGACCTAGGTGATGGCAAGATGAGCCATCCAGCCTGGATATGTGGGACGGATATGTTCCCTGCTCCACTTGCATTTCAAAGGGCTGTCTACAGCACACTCAGACAGACACCAGCCTTTTGCCACCCTAGACTACTTAGAGGCTCGGCAGGGGTAGGAAGTAAATTTAGAGAACCAGAAAGGATGGTACAATGTATACATACTGGACTCTCAGACCAAATCTTTAGCACACTCCTAGACCTGTGGACTAGAGAAGTAATGACTTCTTCCCCAAAGAATCTCCCTGCTGCTTGAGGCCTGCAATGCTCTTCACAGGACTGCCCTGCTGCTACCAGAACACTGCCACTCTGCTTAGCCTACTTTGTTCTTCCAAGGACTGCCCTGCTAGTTGATACCTGACATGCTCTCTGTGAAGGAAGACTGGACCTGCTCCTTCATCGCAGGCTACTTTGGGTGACTCCATGGGTCTGTTGGCTGACCTTGAGTTATGAGCTACAGGGGCACAACAGGCTCCAGTGGTCTCCATGCATCTGCACAGCTGACCTGCTCAACTGGACCTGTCTGGACCTGCAACTGGACCAGCCTGAGCCCTACTGGCCCATTACTAGAGTGAATCCCTGGTCCCCACAATGTGCCTTCCATGGTACCGGACCTTGATGCCGAGACTCTGAAGCTCACAACAACCTCTAACAAGAAACTTTGGTAAACTTGAATGTTCCCAGTACATCTATGACTAGTGAGGACCACCAACATAAGATCAGCACTTCACACTGCAGGAACGTCAGTCCGCGGTGACTGCTAATGCAAAGCTCCAGCAACAACAGTCTGCAACGTCTGACCAGGTCTTCACACTACAGCAACGACCATCCATAATGCTCAGCTTGCTTTTCCGGCTACAGTGAGAACTATCGGCAATATTCTCCATGCTCCTCGAGTCCTTTTTTACTGCGAACTGGACTTGTCACGCTGAACTTTGAGAAAGTATATTTTTCAGCTGGATTAACCAGGTTCCTGTATCCGGCCTGTGCTCTATCATGGTAAGCCTGTTCTAGTGAGTTTCTCCAGTTCCAGCACTACTAGGGACAGCAAGTGGGTTTTTATGCTTTAAGCGCTATATTTACCTAAAACTTCCATGCTTTCGATTCTAGTGATTGGATTTCTGTTGTTCATTATTCATTCAATTTTACTCTATTTTTCCAAATTGGAGTGGGATTTTTCTTTTGTTGTGTTTTCACGTGATCACTGTTTGTGTGCTGCATACATACTTTACACATTGCCTTAAGTTAAACCTGACTGATTTTTGTGCCAAGCTACCAAAGGGTAAGCACGGGTTAATTTAGTGACTTTTGTGGTTCACCCTGACAAGGATTGTGATTGTTGCTTGTGAAGGGTTCACACACCCCTAAACCAACTGCCCAATTTTGTATATTAATATAGAAAAGTTTCATCCACTAAGACTTGTCCTCCAAACACTAACAAGCCTACAGTATGCAAATGACATCGCCTCACAGAAAAAATAACCACTGGATTAAAAAAAGCTAACTACGCCATTCAAATTGTAGCTCATGGAACAGAATGTTGATCATCATCGTACAGAAAAGAAAACAGGATAGCATTCAGAACACCCTCAAAGAAAAAAGGTAATTGGTTCCTTAAATAAAAAAGAGCCTCAGTACAGGCGTACACCTACCTTGGAGTGATAAATGTCAAAAAAGGAAGCCTCAAGTACTAATGTAATTCTCTACGAGGCAAAGTAGGAGCAATGGCATGTCCTCTCAAAACCATAAACAGAAAACTCCACAGCCCGTCATTTGAACCCCTTCTCAAAGTTCTACAATCAAAACCATTACCTAAATTGACATATGGAACAAAAATCATAACTTTCAATACTATTAAAGCAAATGCATATAAAATCATATTCATGCTTCTTAAAAACACGTCATGGACACTAATTTGCCTAGAATTCGGCTCAACCAAGCAACTATTAGCACAAGAAGGGACACAATCGAAACTTTGTAAGAAATTGAGAGACGATCCCAAAAATACCCAAACAACGGTGGGGCATATTATCAAGGGAGAGATAAGAAATTATCGCCGCTTTAGCTGCCGTTTTCGGCCGCTAAGCGGCGATAATTCTATTGCCCTATTAGCAAGCTGTCGCTAACAGCAGTTAGTGACAGCTTGTAGGCGATAGCGAGCGGTTTGGGGCCTGCTTTGCATGTCAGCGAAATTTATCGCTAATGACATGCAAAGTGGGCGTACCCAACCTGTTAGCGACTAAAAGCAGACGCTAACATCGCTATCGCCTATTACCAACACAGGCGTAGCGATGGAAATATCCGCGCTAAGCGCGAATATCTCCAAAAACGAACGCCTGCTCAGACCAGTTCTTGACCATTATATCCAATGGGAGGTGGATATAATAGCTAAGACCCTGTTAGCGATAATACGTGAATAACGCTGTATTCTCAGCGATATTCACGGATTTCGCCGCTATCGCGGAAATGTTATCGCTTTTGAGATAAGCGTTGCTAATAGCACGTTATCTCAGCGATAAAATCCGGTGATGCGTGGCGATAAAAAAATTGCCGCTAACCCTACTTAGCGATATATATCGCTATTTGTTGATAATATGCCCCCTAATATGGTAAGAAATACCGAAATCCAAGTCGAATAACACTGTATACAAATTTAATTGGAAAATCGGACGCACTTCAATTAAACAATCTCTGAGTGGCTACAGAGTTCAAAAGATTAGTAATAAAACAGCTTAAAAAAACAGTCGTACCTGCAAGAAGACAAGGACAAACTTGCAGAAAAAAACATATGCCCATATGGTTATGAATGCATACAAATTGAACAGAGACTGATTAATTAAAGGGTAGCCAAAATGTGCTATAATTTACCAAACGCAAAAAATATCTGAGAATATTTATCTTATTAGTTGTTTACAAGGGGATGTATCAGACAAGTAAGGTGTGAAATCAGAAAAATGATTTGCTGGTTGGAAAATGTCAATCAAAATATATTTTTAAATATAAAAGAGTAAAGTAAGAAAAGATTCTTTCGTATTGACTTTAAGGAATAATCGTGAAAGTTAGGGCAGTAATAATAAGAAATGCCTCAAGAATGTGTTTCTATTTCTTCTTTGGCCGGTATGTAAAAAAATGTCATAATTCTAAAGTATCCATGTACCATGAAACAGGACTCTTATTTTGGTTCTGAAATTAAGAATGTTTATTTGTGTTATTTGCACAATATACATGTGTCACTCCTGTATTGTGCGCTTTGAATATAGGCAGCTATTTCTGCGCAAATTAAAAGTAGAGAGGTAATGTTTTAAATAATGAAGACTGAACATTTCACTTGCAACCATTTTGCTGCCAAACCCACACAAGGTTTTCCCTTGTGAGTTAGAAAACGCCTCCAGGTAAAATAGCTGGCAAACATTGTTTTTGCTGAAAAAGGTGAAGTACATTTGTATGAAACTATTGAACTACAACATGCTGCAGGGCAGGAAAATACTTGGCAAACAGGGGCTTTGTTAGAAGTTGTCTGAATTTAACTGTCATATTGCAGACCGCAACTTATTATTATTTGTGGTACATCACCACATTTTCAAAATGAAAATGTTACAGTGTGTGAAAAACAGACCTTAATCTTCATATAGTTGGCAATGCCCTTATTTCGTAGGCATTTCTTTAAAAGTGATGCCATTCCTTCTAATTTGCCCTCAAGTATACATTTGAAATAAAATAATGTTATTAATGCGTGTATTTGTCTTGCCTTTTTCCCATGTCTTTTACAAACTACAAGAGCAGGATCAGAAATATTTCACATCTAGCAAACTTAAAAATTGCAGTATTATTGTGCTAGTGCATGGTCGTTTCCTCTAATCATTGGTGAAAAGTTTGCTTTTGTTCTTGGTTCCTCCAAAGAGCAGGCATATTTTGGATTTCCACCGAACCATGCACTGTTTCTTTGAAATTGTATGCTTTTTTTAGTGTATGTTGTCGAATAGGTATAGAAGCTTACGTAAAATGCAGGAGAGAAATAAAGGGACCTAATCATGAAAGTAAGAATAAATGTGTAGATCTAATCACAATCGACTCATACAACTACGTGTAAATCATCACTTTGATGCTATTTACTGCTTCTGAGTGAAGACCTACACCTAGATTTAGGCTCAAGATTCGCCACCCCTTCAAATTAAGGGATGGGGTCTCTTACTGCCTGATTTGTGATCACTGAGCTACTACTAGTAGTTTACATTCTTATTTTATGCTCCACCTGTTTTGGAATATCCCCGCCACCAGGATGGACATCTTCACCTACGAGCAGTCATAGCTCAATGGAGAAAAGTCTACACGTAAAGTTAATAACACACACCTGACACATGAAGAACGTAAATATATCCCACACCCTAGGCTGAACCTTGGACTACCTCACTAACAGAAACCCACACTCCGTAATGCAGCAAGGCCCACTTAAGAGAAGCTTCACTGATGAGGTAGCATACATTGCAGTTAATGTGATGGTAAATCAGGATATGCATCTTCAAGGTCTGCCTCTGTACAACCTAAGTGGGTCTACGAATGCATACATGTAGCAGGAAGTTACTGATTCAGTTTATGCATTAAGGTAGGAGGCATGCATCATTGGCAACATAGGAGACAACTGCAGGATGCCAGTAGACAGGTGAGAGAGAAGTTCTCCTAGATTCAGGTTTTAAGGCAATTCCTGGAGGTGGATCTGGATCCCGTCTATGTCTTACCACCCTTAAAGAGTGTGTGCTCTCCAACATGCTTTCTAACCTACTATATACTATTCTGTTGCTCAGAATCTCAACAGAAGGCCAGGAAAGCAATAAATAGCCTTTTTTCCCAACTAGTTATGAATTAACCACTCAATATACATTTCCCTACTCCACCCTACACAGAGAAGGCACATATCACACACCTATCCCTCACACACAGGCTCTAAAACCACCACTACAAACCAGTAAACTGTTTATATTAATCTTCACACATTATTTGTCTTATATTGTTCCTGTTACAAGTGCTTTGGGTTCCACAGGTGTAGCAGCTAAGTCATGTTTGGCCAACACAGTGGGCCCATTTCAAAACATGTCCATAAATGTCAAATAAAACTTGACTAAATTAGTTCGTTCAGTGAAGGTCACACACATATGACAAGCACTGACAAATATGTATGTATGGTAATACAAAATATTGGATTTTTAATTGTAATTGCATGTAAAAGAAGATAACTGATAATTTCTGTTTTGGATTTCTCTTTTTTTACAAATAGCTTAATTATTAAATAATGAATGCATGATTTTTTTCTATACTTTTCTTACTCTTTTTTGAATGTCCTCCCATCCACCACCTTCCTCACATCTACATCTGCTCCAAGCACTGTACCATTATGGGGGCTGACGCAGATAGCATTTAGTCTACTGCCTGTTCTTTTTTTGTGCGAAATTTTTTTTATCGATTTTTATTCATCCACAATAACAATATCGATCTAGATGCAGCATCAGCTGTGCTTACATGCCATTGAATGTATAATGAAAAGTAGCTCATTCCATCCCTTCCCACTCACCCTCCCCTTGTAGATACACAGGGACAAACCCAACATGTCACACATATTTGGTCTATATATTCCACACTTTTTGGCATCACATTAAAAGAATGCAATGAACCGTACTTTGCGAGATGGTCGGCACATCCCAAAGCAATATCATCACTTAGTCGGCACCTGAATGATCAAGTAGTACATACAAGAATTTATAGGAAGTGAGGTTATTTAAGTGATAGTCATCTCATGGTAACAATTCAGTTCTCAACTTTCCACCACCTTCTCAGCTCCGGTATGCTGAGGATGGGTTAAAAGACAATTATGTAATGGATCCCATCTGTCTCTGGGTTGAGTACGAGGAGGGAATAGTTCAACATATAAGGACAGTTGATCATGACAATATATCAGGTCAGAATTCAGAAAACCAATCCTTGAACTTCAACGCTCTCCCCTGCCCCCAGTGGGAGGCAACTCTTCGCTTCAACAAGAGGAGGGAAGGCACACGTACTTCCTAGAGCTCGCCTCAACCTCCCCCATGTGCTCAAATAGAAATAAGAGAGGGGTGAGCATGAGATCCTGACCTATCATGGCAGCAAGCGCTGTAGAAACCTCTCCCCAGAATGCCAGTACAGATCCAGATGTCCATGCAGGGTGAAGAAAATCTGTACAAACATTCCACATCAGGGGTATTTGACATCTGAGCGATGTCGGTAGCAGTGAAGTCTAGTGGGTATGTAGAATACTCTGTGAAGAAACCTTTAGTGAATAATATGGAGCCTACTGCTAGAGGCAATCCACCCTGTTTGCACACAGGATTTCAATTGATTGTAAGTGTTGGGTTCTATATCCAATTCCCATGGTCTTGTGCCCGTACCCGACCTGTATGGAGCCTGAGTTTGTGCTGTGCAAAATAGAAGGAAGACTAGATGCTGTGGATTTGCAGTCTGAAGTAAGGTATGTAGGATATGCAAACTAGGAGGTTCACATGGAACGTCTTAGGTGGCAGCTTTCACATTATGCTGTAGTCTACATTATATAAAGATGTCCAATGGGGATGTCGGCCCTCCACGAAAAAGTCAGCACAGGAAACAAAGGGACCCTCCTAATGGAGATACCCCCAGCGTTGTAATCCACATTTTTGAAGTAATTGTCTGCAGTCCGGCAGTAGTGCATGCTAAGGGAGCAAAAAAGCAGGGAGTGCAGCAAAAATGTGCCCAGTGTTTGGGCAGGTGTATGCCAGGCATCAGAGGTACATGCGACCATGGATGTTACTAATGCAGTTGAGGCTGATAATGACCCTAAATATATCCCTGCTCTATTGCCGAATGCAGAAGGAATGAGGTAGGGCTGCACAATTGTATGGTATAATTTGCCTGAGCACACAAATAGTACAGCTCCATATCTGGTGCCTCAAACCCTCCCATAGAGAATAGAAGAGTGAGAATGTCCCATAGAATATGGGGTTGTTTGCCTGCCATGCTAGTCATCTGAATTTTGAGTGCCTGAAAGAAGGAGCACCCCAGTGGGAGAGGTATAAAGGTCTAGAAATGTAGGTGGTAACATTATTTTCATCAGCGCAATAGGACCAGCATGGACAGGAGCAGGGAAATCCAGGGAGTAATATTATCAGTGACTGTGAATAGTGCTGTATGATAGTTCTCTCTGGCAATGTTCACTATCTCTCGAGATTACCTCCCTAGAAATTTATGTTCAGAGTAACACCATTGCAAAGGAAAGTCCAGGTGAAGGGTTGCTTGGTTTGTGTGAGGAGAAAGAGCTGTGACTTTTCCAAGTGAAGCTGCACACCAGATAGCCCCCCAAATCGGACTAATTCACAGAAAACACCATTAAGGCTAATCTGTGGATCCCTCAAAAAGAGAGCAATGTCGTCTACATATCGTGAGAATAGAATATGCCTTGATGGATAACAAATTGCATAATCCCGATGGAATTAGCAGTTTGGCTGCCAATAGCTCCAATGCTAGAGCAAAAAGTAGCACTGACATTGGGCAACCCTGCTCCATGCCCCTGGTGATATTTAGAGGAAAAGAGACTGCGCCATTGATCCAAACTCTTGCTACTGGTGTGAGTATAAAAGGGCAATCCAAGCCAGAAATTAACTTTTGGAGTCCCATCTGATGAAGGAATGTCATTAAAAAGTCCCACTCCAGTGATTCAAAGGCTCTGGTGGCATCCAGGAAGTCTGCCACTGCTGCAAGGTCTGATTCAATGTCCTGCATCAAAGCAAAGTGGCTCCGCAGATTATGGGACATGGACCACCCAGGTATAAAGCCTGATTGATCAGGCCTTACTTAGAAAGGAATGAGAAAGGAGAGTTGGTTAGGAAGTATTTTGGATAAACTATTAATGTCACAGTTAATTAGAGACAGTGGTCTTTATGATTTGCAATTGTCAGAAGGCTTACCCGTCTAAACGCATATCAGTGATGATAGCTTCATGCATAGAGGAGCGGGCAGGCCATTCAAATTCGTCTCCTGAAATACAGATTTTAGTTTTGAATTAATAGGCCAACATAGGCCTTGTAGAAGCCTGCCGGTAGGCAATCGAGCCCTTACTAGGTTGCAGTTGCATAATTGCCTCTCTGATCCTGTCCTCAGTAACATTCTGGGCAAGGAAGTTCCACTGAGAATCACTGAGACAGCCCAGGGCAATGCCATTTAGATAGGAGTCTCTGTCTGTGAGAAGTTTAGAGAGAACCATTGAATAGGAAGAAGGTACACAGGATCTCTGACATATTTCTATAGTATGGCCCAGCTTCACCCTGCACCTCCAGACTGTCATTGGCGGAGGGTGGTTTCTGGGTCATAGTGGGATGGAGTGCCCTGGGCATTGGCCTATTCGTATTCATGTGCCTTGGCATTTGTACCTCCATAGAGGCATTCCCTCTCTTCAGTTTCCTGAAATTCAGAGAGGTTTGTTCTAACTTGTCGGGATACGTTAGGGTCATCTGCATCTCCCCTTAGAGCCTTGAGGTGTTTAAGCTCTTCCTCAAGTTGGCTAAAGTGGTTGTAGATTGTGACTTTGAATGCCTCCTAAACGTTGCCCATTCCTCATGAAAGGGGGAATTCCAGGAGCACAGTCGGGGAGAGCTGCCATGTGGATCACAGATAGGTAGCTATCCATTAGGACAGGGGAGTGATCTGAATCTGTTCTTGCAAGATGAAAAACTTTGTGGATCCAAGATGCCACCGCTCTGGAGACAGGTCAATAGTCTAGGTGAGACCAGCTGTTATGCAACCCAGGAGTAAAACGTACCCTCCCTGTCAGAGGGGTGGAAAGTTCTCCAAGCATCTAATATATCATGGTCTTCCATGATATCCTTTAGGTGGGGAGCAGCGTCATTGTGGGAACTGGCTGGGATATGAGACCAGTCGATTGCTGTGTTCGGGGCAATATTAAAATCACCCCCCCAGAGAAGGAGGGATGGACCTATATTTGTAATATTCCCCAGAGACAATCAAAGAACGTGGAGTTGTCTGTGTTAGGGCTATAGCAATGTACAATAGCATACAAGTTTAGTATACCATACACAAACGAATAACGCCCTTGAGTGTCATTGAGTGATCCCTGTGGTGCAAAGCGTACCACTCTACGAATGAGTGTAACAGTAACAGTACATCTTGCTTATGAGGGGTATGTGGAGAATTGCCTATGGGAAGCCCATCGGGTGGCAAAACCTGCACCAGAAAACTCAAGCATATGGGTTTCTTGCAATAGTGTTATGCGAGTGTTACGTTGGTCCATATATTATAATATGTGATTACGATTTTACTGGTTGCCTAGACCTCTGATATTCCATGTGAGGCAATTAAATGTTGTGTGGGAGTAAGTTACCCATGTGACAGTCTTAGTGCTCATATTAAGGCAAGTTATCAGGGAGTGGATCAGTGAAGCAAGTTGAATAGTAGGAGACTACAGGACAAGAGCAATGCAGTAACAACATCATGTCACAGTGAGCACAACAGAACACATCAAAAAACTCCATTCCCCTCTCCAGCCACACTGGCACTGGTGAGAAGGTGATAGTAGAGGAGCCTGTAATGGCAAAGAGAGAAGAGAGTCAAGAAAAATTACACAAATTCAATAATAATTGTCTAAACCAGGGGTGACCTGCAGAGGCAGTCCAGAGCACCAGGCAGGGTCACCCTTGAGTACACAAGGGTGTCCAGAGGTGTCCAGTTTAGTCTCAACTCGCTTAGTATGTGATGGTTAAAAAAAAACATAAGTGAGAATTGTGTCACATGATACATCAAAGGAGCTGACAAAGCTATGGTGGATGTCGACAATGGTCATCCACCAAGGAGAATGATATTGCTGTAAAAAGGTCCACCTCAGCCCACGTCGGAAGTTTGTGAGGTGGGCCTAGGTGAGGTAACAAGCAGCTTCGTTGAAGAGGTGTGGGTAGAGTGTCTGCACAGGAAGTCAGAAACCAGTTGAGGACTTGTGAAGAAATGGCCCTTGCCTTAAAAGAAAACATGAAGCCAAGCTGGATAAAGCATTGCATAGGGGACCTTATGAGTTTTGTCCTCGCCTTTGGGATCACCTTTTGCCATCAAATTGCGAAGTGAGCGGTTCTCCCACTAGGCACAAGGAAGTGTCATGGTCTGTATAATTGAGGAGCCAGGCGGTAATCGGTCTCTTAGGGGCTCCAGGGGGTGGACGGGCCAGCAGTGCAAGGTGTGCGCATTTGACTATGAGTAATTTAGAGAAGGAGTCTGAGCCAAAAGAGTGCTAAGGAGTGGCTCAATGTAGTCCTATGTTTTGCACACTTTCTGCGTCATGACACCAATGTAGGCACCCTTGCACCATGGTGCAAGGGTGCCTCCGTTGATTGCAGGATTGTTTTTGTGCAGAAAGTGACACCTTCCTGCACAAAAACAATCCTAAGTGCTGTTTTCCTCTTTCTATGTGTGCTAATGATATTTCTCCTAGTTATGCCAAACCTAGGGAGGTGTAAGGTTTTGGCTCTTCCCCAGTGTTTGACCTGATAATTTTTGGGGTGCTTGTCCCAGTCTTTTTTATTCTGCCTCAGTTTTTGTTTTACTGTATGCTGGCTTTGTTTTTGCTGGCTTTATGACTCTGGGCATTTTATCATTGCTGACCAGTGCTTAAGTGCAAGTGCTCCCTATATAAATTGTATTGGTGATCAGTTTGTCCATGACTGGCATATTTGATTTACTGGTCAGTCCATAGTAAAGTGTGCTAGGTTTGTCCAGGCCCTCTAAATCAAATTCTACTAGTGGGCCTGCAGCACTGATTGTGCCACTCACCTGAGTAGACCTGTAAACCTGCCTCAGACCTGCCACTGCAGTGTCTATGTCGCAGTTTTAAATAACACATTGACCTTGCAATTGCCACTTGGCACTTGGCAATTGGCAATTGCACTTTGGGCCTCGCAAGATCCACTTGCCAGGCCCAAACTGCCCTTTTATTACATGGGAGGCACCCGTAAGGTATGCCCAAGGTAGCCCCATGGGCTGGGTGCATTGTATTGAAAAGGTAGGACATGTACTTGTGTGTTTTACATGTCCTAATAGTCAAATATTACAAAATTCGCATTTCACTATTGCAAGGCCCATCTCTCCCATAGGGTAACATGGGGATTGCCTTTAAATATATTTTAGTGTAACTTCCCATTGGGACATAATATAGACAGGAAGTTTGGGGTCTCTGAACTCACCATTTAAAAATATTATGAAGGTGGGTACAAGGTTGGCTCCCTGCAAGCCCGCTCACTCTGTGCATGTGTCTTGGGCCCAAATCTCCAAGATTAAAACGGAAGATGGCTTGTAGGTGATCTCTGAATCTGACAAACGGCTGACATTTCAGGCATTTTTTACAGTCCTATATGGACAAGGTAAAACGCCCAAGATGAAATAGGGCCCTTCCTTGTCTCTTGTGCATGGCAGCCCCTTGACCACTCTCATGTGGACCTTCTTGAGGCCCCATTCACACTAGACGAACTCCAAAAAGCCTTGTAAAGCCTACTGGTAGGTCAGACCCTGGGCCGACGGACTCACAGTTCCTTTCTACCGCTTGTTCCTCCCTCACATTCAAGATCACCTTCTCAAGCTCCTCACTTCTCTTGCTGATAGTACAAACCTGACCCCTACAATGACTCATGCAGAGATAGTTCTCATACCCAAACCAGGAAAGGACACAACATCATGCACATCTTACCGCCATGTCTCTCTCATTAATATAGAAGCTAAGATATATACCAAACTTCTAGCAATTCAAATAGAGCCCTACCTTCCTAGCCTAATAGACTCAGATCAAGTGGGATTCATAAGTCAACTCCAAGGGCCGGATAACATCCAACTCTTAGCCCACCTGGTGGAAAAGGTTCAGCGACAAAACATACCAGCGTGCCTCGTCTCTCAGGTCGCTGAGAACGCGTTCAATTGGGTGGATTGGGCTTTTCTAAGAGCGATCTTGCAGAAGATCAGACTTTGATCGACCATGGGCTCCCAGATTATGGCATCCTACATGTCTCCCTCAGCCCAAATTAGGATCTATGCACTCCTTGCCCCCTATACATATTCGAAGGGGAACCCGGCAGGGATGCCCGCTATGCCCTTGCAGTTGAACCCCTTGCAATACCCATCCGTCAATCTCCCACTATCCAAGGTATCCCCTTTGGTGTGGAGGACCACAAGGTTGCTTTTTTCACAGAAAATCTATTGCTCACTCTGAACAATCCCAGAGACACCCTCCCGGTACTAATCTCCCTCTTCCACAGGTTTGAGTGTGTCCGGGCCTCAAAATTAGTATAGCAAAGTCGCAGGTGTTGAATCTAACACTTCCTCTGTAAGAGGTCCTAGAGCTGTCCTCCCTCACCCCGTTTACCTGGGCTATCCACTCGGTCAGATATCTGAGCCTCAATGTGCCCTCATCTCTGTCCTCGTGGTCTCAAGCCAATGGGCCGGAATGCTGATGTCTTGTTGGAGAGGAATTAAGATGTTGGGAATCGCTCCCAATATCATGGTTAGGCTTACTTAATGCAGTGAAAATGTCCATACTGCCAAAATTGCTCTAGCTCTCCCCATACCTATCCCCCAGAGCAGACATTGTTAATCTCCAGAGGGAAGTAAATTCCTTCATTTGGGGCAAGGGCAAACTGCAATTCTCTAATACTAATTTAATGCTGCCAAAGGACTGGGGGAGGGTCGTCTGTCCTAACTTCCTTGTCTACTATTGATCGGCACACCTGCACTACATCTCAGAGCGGGTAGTCTTGGAGAGTGAGAAACATTGGTTTCACATGGACAGGGCGGTGACATGCAGGCTCCTGTGGGACTTGCCAAGGTGCTCGCGGCCACGTAGTGCCTACATCACTACTCCCACAACAAGTGTCCTGGACATATGGGATAGATTGGCAGAGAGCAAGGGCCTCACTTCCTTCCCCTCCTCCAACACCTCATTGGCCCGGAACCCCAGCATTGGCGATCTCTTATATATCATATGTGACTAAAGACATATCAATACTCAAATCAGACAAGACTGATACACATTATACAATACTTAACACTACAGTTACTAAACATTTTTGTGACATAGAAATGTGACTCTAGAAAACACAATATTACACATGATTAACACATAAACAGAGCATTCCAGCAGCGTCCCCAGTCTTAAAAAGCCCTAAATAGATATACGATTCTCATTTTATACAACTTTACGAATTTTAGCAAAGGGCGCTTGTGTGAGTAACATCGACATTTCAACCTCTTATGCACAGGTGTGAGTTGAAAACATTACCATGGGGTCTTCATCAGGACCGTCAGTCAAAAATTCCTTCCTCTGCGGTAAAAATTACAACATAGTGATTAAAGGTTAGAAATCAATGTGTAGGCAAGACAAATCAAAAGTGAGAAATTTAGCATTACCTCACCTGACTAGGACGTATATCAGAAAAAAAAAGTAAAGGTGGAGTAGGTAAATCACGCACTCATCCAATGGAGTTGACTCACACAAAGTGCCTTTTGCCCAACTACATAAAGTTGTATAAAATGAGAATAGTGTCAACAGATTGACTCCATTCGTACGTTACTCAATTAAGAGCATGCCATATAATTCCCACTGCACAGCAATTAAAATGTGCATGGCAATCAAATATGACGTTTAGGCAAATATGAATCTTCCCATTAAGCACTCGCTCTAGGGTTCACAGCAACAGCCTTCCATACATTTCCTGCTCAATATTCATATATTGATATCCATACAATAGGTCAACAGCTTGATAGATCGCTATAGATGACATGTAACTGTTTCTGAATTTTTTATATGACTTGGCTTTACTAGATACCTAGCTGCATAGTTTGAGTCAAGAATACGTTACTTGAGAATAAAGAAGCACACACATTGATGACAACTTTCCTGAAAACAACAATCAAGTAATGAGTTGAAAATACATGATAAATGTTAAGAGCTTCTTCAGAAATTAAGACCCATGGTGAGTGAAAGGTTTGTGGTTAGGGTAATGTGGTTAGGGTGGTTGTGACATTGGTGGTGAGGGTGATGGTGAGAGTGGAAGTGGTTTTGATGGTGAGGATGGTGATGGGGTGGTGAGTGGGAAAATGGTAGTGGTGAGGGTGTTGGTGGGGATAGTGGTGGTGAGAGTGTTGATTGTAGTGGTGTGGGTGGTGGTAGCGGTGAGGGTGGTGAAGGTGGTGTGGTGTTTAGTGTGATTGTGATGGTGATAGTGTGGTGGTGATGGTGGTAATGTGATGGTGAGTGGATGATGGTGATGGTTGGCAAGTGTTAGTGGTGTGGGTGCTAGTGAGGGTGAGGGTGATGATAGACAAAGAGGAAGTGGTGATGGTGAGTGGATGATGGTGGTGATTAGAGTGGTGGTAATGGTTAGGGTGGAGGTTGTTGAGGTGGTTAGGATGGTGGTTGGTAGGGTACATTGTATGTAATCCCTGAAGGTCATTCACGGTCTCGCTTAACCTTTTTTCAGAAAAACATTGCTCAATCTCATTTGAAGTCATGAAGACATAGTGAAATGGGGATCTTGCAATAAAAAGCATTGTGTACGTCCCAATGTTCAGGTTGATTATCACCCTTCTGGTAAAACACTTCAAAGTTTTAAAACCTGTAACTTTCCCTAGATTTATATGTGCACGGGAACAAAACAACTTTATTTCACCAACCTCCAGATACTAGATAGAAAACACACAATACATATTTCTATGCAAATATATACAATATGATGGCTTTGATGAGGGGCATTTTTTTTTCCAACGTAGTTTTATAAAGCGCAAACTTGACCCGAATCAGGTATCAGAGCGCTCTACATAGCACCATTTGCTTAACATGAGGACACACTCATTCATTTTTTTTTTTAGGCACGGGGAGATTATGTGATTTGCCCAGATCACAGAATGTTCAGGGTTGTTGCCAAGACTCGAACCCAGTTCCCCGGATTCCATGATGACAGTCCTAGCCATTAGGCCAACTCCTCTCACCATTTAAAATGAATTGCTCTGTGATACATGTTTTCAGATTGACCATCTTGTGTCCATGTGTCCTTTGTACAGTGATTTTGAGCAGTTTTGTGCTTATCAACATATTGTCAGTGCCTTGCCAGACATTGGGGTCAAACATTGTGGTTGGATTCTTGCTTTAGAACTTTGATAATGTTAATGTGGGGCCTTTTTATGAGTTGACTTGCGTCACTCTCGCACCAGGCAATGTGGTGCAAGAGCGGATAAAACCTTAAATGTGATTTATGAACTGGGCTCCCGGTTTTATGGTATTTATTTTTTTGACATTTCCGTCTGTATTTATCGATATTTATTATTATGAAGCAATGCAAGGCCACTTTTTGTGGCCCTGAGTGGTTCCAAAAATCTGAAGTAAGGCAATGCAGGGCAAAAACTGCATTGTCAGATTCTGCCCTAGGACGATATTCCAAGGGTGCTGCATGGAGGTTTCCAGGCAGCTCCCATTGTTTATGATGCATTCCTAATATTACCAGAACTGGTATACCTGGGAATGCCACTCACAATAGGGAGCTCAGGGGATAAAGAACAGGTCGTCCCCCTCTCACTATATCATATGCAACTCGGGACCTGTTCATACAGTAAATATACCCCTCCTAATCCAAACCAGCTACTAATGTTATGTAGAGGGGGCAGCTGCTATCACTTTGCGTCTTGCCTTATTGGATTTGGGTCACCATTTTGCAAAAAGGATACATTAAAACCAGTTGTGATGCCTTCCAAAGTAGTTCCTCCTCCATTAAACCCTCCCTTACCCCAAAGTGTTACTTTTTGGAGTGGTGGACGCTAATGATGAGAACCTAGGCAGCAGGCGAGTACTATCCTGGCTTTTCACCAAGTACATGCAATAATTGCCCCCTTTTTTAACACCAATTCTATATTACTACCAGTGACTCACATAAAGGTAGGCTTTGGACTCGCTAAATAAACGATGTAAAGTGAGCCCAAGTTAACATTAATCATTGATTGAGTGAGATCAATGTTCCTTTATTGGTATGTTGACAGGTTTATGTCCCCCTACCAACTTCATAAACTAAGCTAATGTGTGGTACAGACTACAACAGACATAGTAGTTACCTCTTTTGTAGTTTCATAAAAAATCCTTGGCTTTAAGTTACTTTAGCAGTGATCCCATACTTTCATTAGACATGGAGGAATCGCATACCACAATATCAGATTCATACAGAGTCGAGTGGCTTTATTTTACACAATCTGAGCGTGAATGCGCTTATGTAACTGAGAACTACAATCCCATAGATGGTGATGTCACCCTGTAGTTCTTGCGAGTCTCATGGGAACTCGCCAGTAATGATTGTTCATTACCAATGCATCAAATGTGCTTATAAGCCGTTTATGTGCCAAAATATCTCTTCAATACTAAAAGCATATATAAATAAATCTCAATCTAATAAACCTCAATCTGATACTAGATTTTAGAGCTTTAACATGCACCTTTTTGAATGAGCGAGCGGACCTACAGCCTGATTCATCATTCTCCCGTTTTGCGAGCCCCTAATAGCGATTCATAGCGAATCGCTATTAAGGACTCGCAAAACGGGATTCATGTAGAAATTGCATAAAGAAATGCGATTCCTACATATTCCTTATTTGCGATTAGTAAATTGCTAATCGCAAATAAGGAATAACTCGCCATTCATTCCTATGGGCCAAAAGGCAAATAAGATAGCGATTTGAAGGGTGTCAGGGGTGTCCAAAGGACACCCTGTAGCACCCCTCAAATGAAATTTTACACAGGTGTTGCACACACACATGTCCAAAGGACATGTGTGTGTGTAACATGCAACTCAGAAAAATGCATTTAAATGCATTTTTCTGAGTTTTCGCAATTTACCACGAGGTCTGACCTTGCGGTAAATTGCGGCCAGAAATTGCGAATTCGCAAAAAAAAATTGGATGATGAATTGCATTTAAGGAATCTCAAATAGAGATTCCTTAAATGTAATTCCTTGCAAAATTGCGAGATCGCAATTAGCGATTTTTGCATTTGGGATTCTGAATCCCGAATGCAAAAATCGCACTCGCAAAGGGCCAGATTCTCAGAATCTGGCCCTTTGCGAGCACAATTTTGTTTGATGAATCGGGCGGTTAGTCTCGAACTAAATTCAATGAGACGATGACGTCACTGAGTAGTTCTTGCCAGTCTCACAAGATCACGCACGCTACCAGGAAATGCTCGTTCTTTGCCGTTTTCAGTAATATTCATCGCCGTGAATACTGGCTAAGTAAGTTACTTTCTAGATAAGTTGTATATACCCATAGGCGTGTTGCAGACAATACTCTTTTGAATAAGCCAAACCCTTAGTTGATGTCCCTCTTGCTAAGCGCTATTTCCTTTATAAGCGCACATCCTGTACCGGTCGTTGCCTCCCCCGACTCAGGATCCGCCAGAGGTAACGACGGAAAGGTAGGCAGCAGCATAGTTCCTTACTTAGCAGCCATGAAGAACTGCTTTTTACATCCAAGATCCATTATCTGTGTACTATAGTCACCATTAGTATCTAGATATTAAAGCTACTACTAGTAACAAGACTAACAAAGATATAAGTCTATCTATGAAAATATGGTAATTTTTAAATCTCTTTTGAGCCCATTTGATATGTCTAAGGGCTATGCAGTTTGTAATTTTTCAATTTGTAGGTGAGCCATAACTGCTTTGAAGACAGGACAGGCGTATTTGCTATGCATTAAGGAAATGAGAGGGGTGCAAATATGATATAAAGCGGAGTAGAAGCCCTAGGTCTCCCTCTTTGTATTGAGCTCCCGATTCCTTACCTTCACAGAGCGGGGCCTCCATATTCCTGAGCTTGGCCCAGGAGAGGTGAGGTCCAATTCCCGGTTATACTGGGTGAGTGAATTACTTGCTTATTTTTTACAAATCATTATATAGAGGAACAACACAACTTTACTACTTATACAGAATTCATTATGCTTGTTTTTTTAAATGTGAGACACATCGTTTGACACGGAGGAATAGTTACATGGAATTGTTTACATATATCCTTTATTGAAACTTGATTTATTATCTTTTTGCATGTTTATTATGTGTTTGTGATTATTATATGCAGTAGCAAAAAGTATAGAACAGAGGCCCTGAAGAAAGCCTCAGAACCTTTTTCCTGTGGGCTGAAACATGTTGGCCCATATGCAGCTATTTGTTGAACCTGCTTTTTTGCACTGTTCTTCTTTTTAGTTAGGGAGAGGTCAATATCTATTAAAATTATCTCTGTTGCCCTCTATCCTATTTAAAGTCACTATTTCTTTATCTTTTGTTATTGCACTGCACATGGTCCCATCAATACTTAATCTCTATGGTCACTAAGTGATTGTGGGTCTGAACTCAGCTTGTCTTGGGAATGGAACCAGTCTTAATGATCCAGAGCCATACCATCCCATTTTGGAGGACCAAATGATAATATTGATCATGACAAGACTTTGATGGGAATCCAATGTATTTTCATGAGTCTCACCAACAATCACTAGTGGTTTTGTCTGTTTTATTGTTTGTTGTTCCTAAGTTTTAAGAAAACTACATAGCCTCTTTTGTCTTAACTCACTCTGGTAGTAATTTTGTTCTTTGTTGGAGTTCCTTTTAGCTCTTTCTAGACCCCCAGGTTTTCTTGTTATAAAAAAAAAAATGATATCTAACCTCAAACATTCACATATGAGTGAATCATACCACTGGTCTCTTCTGTGCAGCCTTGAATGATTAATTACTCACTGGAACCCTTGAAGGCTTCCTTTCTTTGACAAGTTATCCCAGGTCATCACCAGTTCTGTAGTGGGCATGCCAGACAATGATAAAGAGGAAACATTGCTTTATTTAGTAGAATAGATCCATCTTCAAAGGGGGTACAAGAGCAACTGACTCATGGAATCAGATAACATGTCAATGACCTCATCCCATTCCATCTTCAACCTTCTAACCTACACATTGCAACAATTTGGTGACACAAGTTTATTGACCTGAAATTGAATACACTTCTGTCTTCCATTTTTTGGTTTCATAGGAGTTCTTGGGAAGGTGTACAAGTACTGACACCTACAGGGTGTCTATTAATAAAATGTGATAGAACTTGAAGCAAAATGGATAGGATTGTCATTGCTAACATTTTCAGAAATTTGGCTGTCAGCTGTCTGTCCACTGCTGATGATAAAAATGAATACAAACCTCAGGAGATTGCAGTGACTGTCTTTAAACTATATAAATAGCACAGCATGGAGAGAAGAAAGAAATATATAACAAGAGCATATCACTGTTTATTTGTGCGGCTAGTGCCAAAGCTGGACTAACAGCATGGCATTTGCCAGTATAGCACACGTCGAAGACGAAAACTTGGTACAAGTAGTATATTTGCCCCTTTGGGATCAGACTTAATGCAGATTCTAATTCTGTCTTTACTCAAGAAAACTCAAGAAAACAACAAACTGTTAGGCATATTTTTCCATTTGCCCCAAACCCTGTCAAAACTGGAATTACTTAGTGGTGATTTAGTTAACAGGTTTCGCCACAAAAAACCAAGAAATTCACAAACACTAGTCGCTGTTGGAAAAACACAAAATGTAATTGTCTTACAAACATAGAGCCCCATTCACAGAAGTAAACTTAGACCTGAAGTCTAAGTTTAGTTCTGAAGTCGAACTTTAGACCTGAAGTCTAAGTTTAGGCCTGAAGTCTAACCTATACCTGAATTGTGAGTTTAGACCTGAAGTCTAAATTTTGACTTTAGGTCTAAGTTTAAACCTAAAGTCTAACTTTAGACCTGAAGTGTAAGTTTAGACCTGAGTCTAAGTTTAGACCAGAATTCTAACTTTGACCTGAAGTCTAAGTTTAGACTAAATGTCTTAGTTTAGATCTGTAGTGGAACTTTTGACTTGAAGTGAAAGTTTAGACCTGAATTCTAAGTTTAGACTCAACAAACACTTCAGGTCTAATTTTACTTTTGTGAATCAGGACCATAGCATTATGCAATAATATAATACATAAAATGGCTTACAGTTTTATTTTGGAAGCTAATGGATGAAGTCATTCTCCATCAGAAATGGGGAGTGACAGAAAACAGGCACACACTTAGACAGTTGTCCTCTTATGCTAAAATTAAATAAAAGTGTTTTCCAGGACCTGTAGTGTAGCGCTAGGTCCCCCACAAGATGCCTGGCCATGTAAAGCACCTAAAGCCCTGCCAGGGATGTCTTCACCACCCAGACATTAGCATAAACACTAACAAAAAACTTTAGGCTAATGTCAACAAATTAGTTCCGCAATCTACCCTCTTGGTAGATGTTGAACCAGAAAGTAAAACACTATTAGTCTAGTGATGTGCCCTTAAAAGTGGAGAAATAAAATCATCTTTTGGATGTTCTCCCTTACATGTATGTGCGTGTGGGTGTCGTGTGTTTGCCTGTGTTTGTTTGTGTCTGCTCAAAGTACCAAGCTATGTTTTGCAGTGAGAAATATCTACTCACTTCCCCTCCTAGTACAACCCTGCCTCTGACTTTTGTGCTGCGTCTTCTATGCGCCGGCTCAAACAGTCACTTCAAGGTCACATGGAATGGGGCAGGTACTGGATTGACCGGAGAGCAGACCCTGTGACCTGAACACAGCATGCCCAGAAGACCCAGAGGGGATCTTGCTGTACTCAACATGCAGGATTAATGATGGGAGTTATGTTAGAGTGGTAGTGGCACCAAAATCCTTACAACATAACCTAGGTATTCTATTCACATAGCTGCTACAATAGAGCTGTAGGCTTCAGCTGCAGAATTTTAAGACATCACCTCATCCAGAAGCAGATCAGTCTCACAAAGCATGCAGAGAAGGAGCATGGTATCTCCAGGGTGGATGGAAAGCACAATGTCCAGGTAGGCTCAGGCAGCACCAGGGAGCTACTTGGACAGCACGAGGCCCTGTAGAATCTCGCTTACAGGTTCTCTAGCCCTGTTGCTTCTGTCACCTGTACAGTCTGTAGAATGACATCTAGTTTGCTGGAAACAAGATCGGACATATAGGATTGGCTCATTGCTGCATAGCTGTAACCCCCCTCCAAAAAAAAAGAAATATAGAGCCATGTGGCAATCTCTGTGCCACCAACTGTAGTGGCTTCTTCCTTGATGCTAGCTGGGTTCCATGTTTGATGTAATTCATGAAATATTATTACTTATAATATGCATGCGGCATGCAGCAGTAAGAAGGAAGCATTTACCTGTCTTTCTGGGGTGCTCATACAACTACTAGCCAATCAAACGGTCAGCCACCACAAAGAGACTAAAAAACAATACAAGAAGGAATGTATTTCTTTAGAAAAATGTACTAACACTTTGAGGCATGACATACTTGAAGAGAGCGGAACTAAATCCCCCTTTACGATTTTTAATATAGAAACAATAGCACTAGCAGACAGCAAAATCTGTGTCAAGTCACAAGTAAAACTAGCCAACTTTGTTTTTGACTAGTGGTCCGAGGTGATGTACATCATAAGGTTAGTTAAGTAAAAAGCACAAATGAATCTCTTCCAAAGTACGTTCTTTTTCTCTTTTCTCCTAAACATTTTGAAATATTTAACACACTCTGGGACTGCAGAGGTTGCAGTGACATCGCGAACCACGCATTTTGAAGTTTTCAATTTAAGTAAACACAGCATGGATAGATTTTTCAATTAAATGTCCTTATACGGTTAGTAATTCTAATGTTAGTCATTATATGTCAGAGACGCTGGAGAGTCATCTGGCCGAATAACACTTGGTTTGCTAAATGGCAAAGTTGTGTGTTGTATTACTGTCTCTTTTGCACTGTCGCGAGGAATTTTGGACCAAGGATTAATGCAAATTTTTGCCAGGCCATATTCAATGCTCGGCCTGATTGAAGATGGTCAGAAAAGTAGCAGCTCCCTACAAATCACAGCCCTCAATCCTCACAGGCAGTTTGGGATTTTAGGGTGTGGACTGTGAATTAGAAATTGAAATGTGAGAAGAAATTACATGAAATGAGCAGTGCAGAGATTTAATTTCGTTTTCAGTGTGTGTGTGTGTGTGTGTGTGCACTATATAACCGGTAAATATATCTGATATATTGTTTCGCTTTCCGTCTTTTGTTTGGTAACATTGACAATGGTTACTGTATCAAGCGGGACTGCTCACCCAGTGAGGATATGAGGAAACTGGGGACTGTAGGACGGGTCTTGTTGTTCTATTCCTTGTATCCCTTCTATAACCTCGTAGTGGATATATGACCTGAGTTCCTATCAAAGGCAGGATGAGGACAAGTGATTTAGACATTAAGGGGCAGATTTATGTTGGTAATGCGCCACGTTTGCGTCACGCAACTGCGGCGTAAACGTGGCGCATCCCTATGACCCATTTACAACGGGACGCATCTAGGCAGATGCGTCACGTTGTAAAGCCCTGCGCCACTTGTGGGCGTTCCGGCGCCGGGTGGGCGTTCCTGGGCAGTTGCGCCTCGCAAAAGTGGCTGAGTGAAATCTATAAGATTTCACTTAGTCACTTTCAGGCCAATGCTGCGTCAAAACCCTGCGCCTGCTTGAAGCAGGCGTAAGTGAGGTTCCGTGACGATTTGAACCCGTGTTTTCAATATTGTCGGAAATACATAATATTGGTATCAGCGAACCGCAAATGATCCATTTAGCATATCCTGGTGTTTTCGCTACGCTACGAGCAAGAGTACTCCTGTAACAAACACATTTCCGATCTACCCATGGCATCCATCTTAGATCATGGCAGCCATTTTGTGTTTCTTGCCCTCACATACGCAATAACCTTTGATTACTTCATTTCGATTAAGGACACATAGCCTTAGCCGGCGATTCACCTCTTTAGTGACACGTGCACCTTGGAACAGAACACGCTGTAGCTGCATGACTCGACAAAGGCTGCCTCCTCTGCCCGAGGCCAGTCCTGCTATACTGGTTCTTGTGGTCGTTGGCCTGATCATGATTAGGCGGCCGAAGCCGGTAGCCTTGCCCATTTACGACCCACAAACATCCCTTATCCTGCTTTTCTATCTTCTGCACCTGGCTCTGCTTCTTTCCTTCTGGGCCTTTATTAGGGGGAGGTAACGAAATTTACGATGAGGCGGTCCGGGTCTTGAATGAAAAGTTGACATGAGATTATGATGGAAAAGTGGGAACCCCTCGTTCGTAATGTTTTGACATCAGATATTGTCGACAATTCCTGTGCAACGCCAAATATTTATTGTTTAGGACACAAAGGTTTGGGAATGTACTAACATGTGAAGAATTTGCCTGAAGCCCAATTTTTTGTATATAAGGAGCAACCCTCTTTGTACAAATCGAACAGGCTCCTAGATACTGCCCGTGTGTAGTTTCTGTGACTTCTGTGTCCCTGCAGTAATAAACCTTTGGCCTTTGACGCCACCATCGAGAAGCCCGTGTTTCTGTTTATTTGTGCACCAAGACAGGTGGAACTCCGGGGTCTTCGGGTGTTGTTCCCTGACACCTCTGGACGGAACCAAAAAGTCCAGAACTCCAATTGGCGCCCAACGTGGGGCGACGTCATTCGGTACCGGTCCAAAAGCCTGAAGAGTTCGAGAAGCTTCGTGTGAAGATTCCTGAGGGAGGCGCCCCACTTCATCGATCCCGGCATATCGCAAAAGTGGCCCGACGTTCTCTTCCACGAGGGTTCCCGTTCTGGACGGCTGCAGTGGGCCGTTGCCTTGACCTGGCATTCCTGCTCCTGCCCCTCAGAATCAAGTTCCTGTACCTCCTATGGTTAATGTAAATGTTCCTACGGCACCTCCTCTTCCTGGGTTGCCAACTTCTCTACCTATACCTGTATCGCTTACACCTACTGTTTCACAAGCTATCTTACTCGATACTCCTACTGTCCCGCTATCTGTTCCAACTGCTACTGTGTTCTCTGCATCTGCCAGTATGTTAACTCCGCTTTCTGTTCGTCGAAGAATCACTGATTCTGTCTCTAACATTCTGTCTCCTTTCTATAAATCTTTAATTAAGACTCCTACTTCTGAGTCTGTGCAGAGACGTAGTCAGCTCCCAAGTACTGAGGAATGGGGAATATTAGATTCCACGGCTCTCAGATGGATTTCGAAAAGTAGGAGATATAGTACGAGAGATGTACTAGATACATTTATGCAGTGGAATGAACCAACACAACGATATGTCTTTGACGAGATGTGCTCTCTTTTACGTGAGGAACTAGAAGAAGATGACTCTGAATTGAATTTAGAGGACTTAATTAAGGTTCAGAAAGAGTTTGCTGCAGGAATGATAGTAGGTCAAAATATAAAAGATGCGATGGAACTGATTTTAAGTTATAGGAATGATCCATCACTTCGTTCACCGACAGACTTAGAGAAAAGTAGTACGAAGCTGAATCGCCAATATCCAATGAGGGAGGTTCCTCCAATTTGGCGCGACGCTGTACAAGCTGATGTTGCCAATGGTATTGTAGCTGCTCCGGCGCAATTCCAAAGAGTGTGGATACACATTCCGTGGAAGCGAGCCGAAGTGTTAGCAGTGAAGCAGGCCTTGCCAGACCCGCGTAAGAATCCTGCTGTGTACTATAAGGAATTAGCGCAAACAGTTGAGGCCTGTGTAATGAATCTGGCGGACATTGACATGTTATTTGGGAATGTAGTTCCGCAACCAATTTGGGCTAAGATACGTAAAGAGAATCATCCAGTTGCCCTAGGTGGTGATTGGGCAGCTATCATTGCAGCGGATGGTCAGCAAATAGGTGGTTCCAAACCCGAACCTCTAATTGCTAATCTTCCAGGTAGAATAATTGACTTAATGAAGACTCTGATGCCAGCATTACGTGTTAATTGGGACAAGTTGTCCGCATGCAGGCAGAAGAAAGACGAAAGTGTCTCCGACTTTTTCACGAGGTTCGAAGAGACTTTTGTAGATCACAATGGTCAGGATATGAGCACAGAAGGAGGACAGAGATTGTTTGTCGATAAATTTGTACACAATTTGTTACCTGAGCTGTGCAATAAATTAAAAGATTCCGAAAGTGCGTGGGCTGTCTCTACAACTGCGCAAATACTTGCGACTGCACAGTATTATGAAAACAGGGATAAAGAGGAGAAAGAGAAATCAGATAAGAAAACGAAAGACTTAAAGACTAAAGTTCTTTTGCAACAGGCATATCCGCCTCGCATGAATCAGACTAATACGCAACAAGGATCGTATCAAAGGACAGATTATGGTTCTCAGAGACCACAATATCAGTGGAATCAGTGTGCGTATTGTAAGAAAGAGGGTCATTATAAAAATGAGTGTCCAGTCTTAGCGCAAAATAACGCAACCGTAGCTCAGAGAGGTCGTGGTGGTTTTGTTCAGAATTCTAGAGGTCGAGGACGAGGTGCTATGCCTCCACAGACAAATGATCGCCCTTCCAATCACTTTGATCAACGAAATGGACAGTCTGCCCAACAAAATAGATCTCAACAGTATCATGTTGAAGACTATTGTGAAAATGATGAGGGATTTCAACAAAATGAGTACTAGGACAGCCATGGACAGAGAGAGGGAGTAGTATCAGTTCCAGTGGATCAGAGTGGGCCTTATGTCGCAGTAGCAACATCAGGTGTAGTCGAACCGTTTCTGTTGGATACTGGTGCAGCAAAAAGTTCGATCATGCATGCGAAACTCCCTGGCGCACCTTTGTCCGGCTGTAGGTTTTTCAGGCGCCCCTGTTTACAACCCCGTATCTGGTCCTTTGGCTATTTCTGTTGGACCGTGTCAATTGAAAGCACCCCTGATTTTGACGACAGGTTGTAATGAAAATCTGCTTGGTTTAGACTTGTTAAAACGCCTATATGCGACATTGTACTGTTCTCCGGAAGGAGTACAGCTTACGTTGGGTAAAAGAATCACCTCTCCGATGTACTTGTCAATGGATGCACTCCCGCCAGAGCTGCGTTCACTCCCTGATACTCTTTGGGCGACTGGTCCTAATGATGTAGGCCTTTTAGAAATACCACCATATGTAGTCACTTTGAAAGCAAATGTAAAATTTCCACGAATTCCTCAATACAAGATCTCTACTGAGGGTGAACGTGCACTTTTACTGATTGTGCAAGATTTGATTAAGAAAGGTGTGGTTGAAGAAACTAGAGGAAATGTCTGTAACAGTCCTGTATTACCGATTTTGAAACGAACTGATCCTACAAAGCCTCCAGTATATAGGTTTGTTATTGATCTCAGAGAGGTTAATAAAATTGTGGTTCCGCAGTTTCCTGTGGTTCCAGACATTACTGCCTTGTTAACGTTGATTCCTGCAACAGCTACATGGTTTTCAGTCATCGACTTGAAAAACGCCTTTTTCAGCATTCCAATAGCCAAAGAAAGCAGAGATATTTTCGGCTTCTGTCTAGGAGGTCGAAGCTTCAGATTTAAACGCGCTCCACAAGGCTATTGTGAGAGCCCATCCATTTACAGGTTGGCATTAAAAAGTCAGTTAGATTCCTTTGTACTTCCTCCAGGTTCGGCTCTAGTGCAGTATGTAGATGACCTTCTAGTGGCCGCCGATGACAAGGAAACTTGCAAAGCAGCTACAATTTCGTTATTGCATCATTTGTCTAATTTGAATCATAAGGTGTCACCTTCGAAAATGCAATATTGTTGCCAAGAAGTGACCTACCTAGGTCATCTCTTGTCAAAGGAGGGAAGGAAGTTGACCCCAGAGAGAATAAAAGCAATTACGCAGATGAGTGTTCCTCGCACACAGAGAGAAGTGCGTGCCTTTTTAGGTATTACCTCTTACTGTAGGCAGTGGATCCCAAATTTTTCTCTTTTAGCAAAACCGTTGGTAGCTTTGACTGGGAAAAATGTTCCGAGTCCGGTGCCATGGTCTGCTGAATGTCAGGAGAGTTTTTCTGAGTTACGAAATGCACTTTGTTCAGCTCCTGTATTGGGTACACCCGATTACAGCAAGCCATTCACGCTCTATGTTCAGGAAAGAGAAGGTTGCGCGTTGAGTGTTCTGACACAGAAATTTGGTGATAAACAACGCCCTTGTGCGTATTTTTCATCAACATTAGATCCGGTAGCTAGAGCGTTACCTAGTTGTTTGAGAGCTACAGCGGCAGCTGCGGCTTCCATTCGACAATCTGCTGGTTTGGTGATGAATAACATGCTAGTGGTCATGGTTCCTCATGCTGTGGATACACTCATGAACAGAACTAAGACACAACACCTTACCAGTGCGAGATTATCTGGCTACGAGCTGACATTGCTAGCGAGTCATATTCAGATCAAAAGATGCAATGTATTGAATCCAGCAACACTGTTGCCGGCTAATCAAGAGTCGAGTGATTCCGAACCCCATGATTGTTGTTTCAGAACCGAGGAGGAGACAAAAGGACGAATTGATTTAAAAGACACCCCATTGTCAGATCCAGATGGCACGTTGTATGTTGATGGGTCATGTTTTAAATTGGAGAATGGTGATGTGACTGCTGCCTATGCAGTAACGACTTTGAGGACGATTGTGGAGACTGCAAGAGTGAGTCAGAATTCTGCCCAAGCTGCAGAGTTAATCGCCCTAACAAGAGCGTGTGTTTTAGCTAAGGGAAAGAGAGTGAATGTGTTCACAGATAGTCAGTACGCGTTTGGCGTGGCCCATAGTTTTGGCCGTTTGTGGAAAGAAAGAGGTTTCATTACGTCCCATGGGACTAAGATTCAACATGGTCAGTTAGTTAACGACTTGTTGGAATCTCTAACCTTGCCGACTGAAGTTGCGATTGTGAAATGCAGTGCGCAAAAAGCAATCACGGATGATGTTGGTCGTGGGAATGCTTTTGCTGATGAGACTGCTAAACAGACAGCTAGAAATATGATGAGTAGAATGTATGTTGCAACGTCTGCAAGATGGATTTCCGAGTCAGGCATGTGTGAGGATACAGTGGAAAGTGTGAAAGAAATTCAGAAAGAGGCAACTGAGGAGGAAAAACGTGCATGGAGAGAAAGTACGGGCAAGTTGGATTCGAGTGGGTGTTGGATTGACTTGTTGGAACAACAGCGTTGGATGTTGCCTGATGCGTATGTGCTTGCAGTGGTGACAATGGCACATGGAGTAGCGCACATAAGTTCTAAAGGAATATGTAAAATGTTGGCCCCAGTCTGGAAGAATGATGGGATTAGTAAATGTTCAGAGAGAGTGGTGAAAAATTGTATGGTATGCCTGATGCATAATCCTGGCAAGGGAACTCCTACTCCTGCTGGTCACTTCGCTCCACCTTCTTGCCCCTTTGAAGTGATTCAGTTAGACTTCATTCACATGGATCGATGCAATAACTTAAAATACGTCCTGGTGGTAGTTTGTGCTTTCTCCAGATGGATCGAAGCATATCCACTAAAGGACAACACTGCCCTATCAACTGCCAAAATTCTTCCCAAAGAATATTTCCCTAGGTTTGGAATGCCACGGATTGTATGGTCAGATAACGGAAGTGAGTTTATAGGGAAAGTTATGCAGAGTGTGTGTGCCGGTTTAGGTAGTAAGCAAAAATTTCACAGTGCAAACCATCCCCAGTCTGCTGGTTTAGTTGAGGGTTACAATGGCACCCTCAAACTAAAACTTGCTAAAATACAGGCATCCACGGGTTTATCCTGGCCAGACGCACTACCCTTGGCTTTGTTATCCACAAGAGCGACTGTGCATTCTAGAGTAGGGCTTAGTCCATACGAAATTGTCTTTGGCCGTCCTGCTAATATTTGGGGAGTGCCAAGGCCAAAGGAATTTTGTTCTCTAGAATACCCAATGTTGATTGATTACCTTTACGACTTGACTGCTAAATTGAGTCTTATTCACCAACAGGTTTTCGATGCATTGCCAAAGCCTCCGGAGAGTCCAGGTCATCAGCTGAAACCAGGTGACCCCGTTGTGGTACAAAACTTTACGAGGACGAAGAACCTTCAGCCCAGATTTGTTGGCCCCTTCCAGGTGCTATTGGCGACGAGAACTGCTGTTCGTGTGGCTGGTCGCAAGCACTGGATACATGCAACACATGTCAAACGTGTGCCCCTACCACTTCCTTACGACAACTGGGTGAAGAAGGGAATTGGTGCCTCTGAATTCGAGCAAACACCCAAGTTTATCCCTTTCAGCGATGCCGAATTGATAACTGACACTCCGAACTCTGACTCTCCTCCTGAAACTACTTCTTTGACTCCTGAACACTTGCCCTCTGCATCAGAAGAAACTTTGCCATCCGCGAACTTGAACATTGCAAACTCTACTGACAACACACTGTTTCCTGATCAAACGATTCCTGCAAAACTAAGATACAACTTACGATCTCGTAATATGGACAAATAAAGCAGGAAACTGCCTATTGTGATATTTGAAATTTTGAACTTTTGCCTTCAGCCAGGAAGTTTGCTATTGTTTTAAAAATTGCCTTGCCATCTGGGTAGCCGTAGGGTCGTGGCTGTGTGCCTAGTTGAATCTGCGGGGGTCAGACACAAGGTCGATCTTTCTGTTGGTTCTGGGAACTCCTAGGGCTGATAGAGGCATTTTCATCTACGTACACATCATCAGTGGTCGCGAGCGGATTGTAGAAGATGGAGCTTCCTGCGCTGCAACGAGAAAATGTGATTTATGTTCGCAGAAACAGACTTTACAAAATCCTTCATAGTAAATGTTTTCTGATGCAATGTGCTATTACATTTTTAATTGTTTTAATAACGTTGGTGGGTGGAATCGTTTTTGGTATAAATTTAATCTTTGTGCCAGTAACTACAGTACCTCCCCTTGATCCTGCTACTTCTACTGTTTCTTCCATACACTCTTTTCACTCGTTTCCTGAACATGAGCAAGCTCGACGCTCAGAATTTATCAATAACACTTTTGTACAGCTCTTGCACCAACACCAACTGGTAGTTAACACTACAGACTGCTGGGTGTGTGGCTTGATACCCCACACTATGGATAAAGGCATTCCCTATCTGGTTTTGCCTTTTAGCTATAATGGATCATTTCAGGCCTTTCAAACCATCTTTGCTTATGCCCTTGAAACCTATCCTCCGCGTCCACCACGTTCCACTAAATATAACTCTGCCAACAAAGCTTTAGTCCAGGGAATTATTGACATGATCAAAGACGTCAATAATACTCCATCTTACCCTAGAGACGAATTGCGAGTATATTTGAGTTGGAATTCTTCAGAGTATCGCCTTAGTTTGGGAGAAAGCAAGCGTAAAAGCTCAACTCCAATCTGGGTCGTACCTCACCGAGGTCAGGTCTGTTTGCATGGAAATGGGAGAAATCCGAGAGCTCAGCTAGGGAGGAGTGAGTGCGTAGAGACTTACGTGTTTCCGTCTAACTCTTCCCCTGCTTTTCTTACTGCTAGGGGTACCTACTTCATCTGTCAAGACAGAGCGTATACATGGTTGCCTGCTGACTTTTCAGGTTCATGTTATATTGCTCGACTGTTGCCTCCAACATACACTGCTTCTTCTGACTACCACAAAACCAGAGTAGCAAGAGGTGTTTTCAGCAAGGAAGACACCGCTGGTCAGGAAGCTGGAGACTTCTTCAAAGGTTTCCTTCCGTTCTGGGGGCCTATGGCTAATAGTAGAAACATACGTCAGCTAACACGGGTAGTTGAATCTACTATTACCGAAACTGCTGGTGCCCTTAGCAATTTGACAGCTGCGCTTCAGGCGGATAGACTCATGACGTTGCAGAACCGTATGGTTCTAGACGTAATACTTGCAGATCGAGGTGGGGTATGCAGAATGATCCAATCGAGCTGCTGTGTCTTTATTCCCAATAATGCTCCAACAGTCTATGAGGCGATCTCTAAGCTACACAAGATTTCCGACTCTATACACGTAGACAAGGGAAACTGGTCCTTCATGGAGTGGTTTTGGACTCTGGTATCAGCGTGGGGATGGAAGGTTCTGATGGTCATTGGTGTCATCTTAGTATTCCTGTTCTCATGCTGCCTGATTATCCAGTGTGGTCCTGCTCTGTGTAGTCTTTGTGCTGCAACCTGTTTTAGGAAACCACCTGCGTTTGGAGAAAAGGCGCGAGAAAGGATGATGATACAACAACATGTCACTGACCTGATGAGCATAGAATTAGACTCCGACATAGATTGAGTAATTGCCTATGTAAGGGCAAAAGGAGGGTCTGAGGTTCCGTGACGATTTGAACCCGTGTTTTCAATATTGTCGGAAATATATAATATTGGTATCAGCGAACCGCAAATGATCCATTTAGCATATCCTGGTGTTTTCGCTACGCTACGAGCAAGAGTACTCCTGTAACAAACACATTTCCGATCTACCCATGGCATCCATCTTAGATCATGGCAGCCATTTTGTGTTTCTTGCCCTCACATACGCAATAACCTTTGATTACTTCATTTCGATTAAGGACACGTAGCCTTAGCCGGCGATTCACCTCTTTAGTGACACGTGCACCTTGGAACAGAACACGCTGTAGCTGCATGACTCGACAAAGGCTGCCTCCTCTGCCCGAGGCCAGTCCTGCTATACTGGTTCTTGTGGTCGTTGGCCTGATCATGATTAGGCGGCCGAAGCCGGTAGCCTTGCCCATTTACGACCCACAAACATCCCTTATCCTGCTTTTCTATCTTCTGCACCTGGCTCTGCTTCTTTCCTTCTGGGCCTTTATTAGGGGGAGGTAACGAAATTTACAATGAGGCGGTCCGGGTCTTGAATGAAAAGTTGACATGAGATTATGATGGAAAAGTGGGAACCCCTCGTTCGTAATGTTTTGACATCAGATATTGTCGACGATTCCTGTGCAACGCCAAATATTTATTGTTTAGGACACAAAGGTTTGGGAATGTACTAACATGTGAAGAATTTGCCTGAAGCCCAATTTTTAGTATATAAGGAGCAACCCTCTTTGTACAAATCGAACAGGCTCCTAGATACTGCCCGTGTGTAGTTTCTGTGACTTCTGTGTCCCTGCAGTAATAAACCTTTGGTCTTTGACGCCACCATCGAGAAGCCCGTGTTTCTGTTTATTTGTGCACCAAGACAGGTGGAACTCCGGGGTCTTCGGGTGTTGTTCCCTGACACCTCTGGACGGAACCAAAAAGTCCAGAACTCCATAAGGCTTGACGCAGCATTGGACAGATAGGGCACCCCCGAGCCTTGCTGGAGCTGCGTCGCGCTTGCGACGCAACTCCAGCAATGCGCCACCTTTACGGCACAGATGCGTCGAGCATCTGTGCCGTTTTTGCCCCATGGTGCGCTGCATTGTAAATGCGGCGCACCATGGGTGGTGGAGCAGCGGCGCAAAATAACTGGCGCATCCCTGGGGATGCGCCAGTTATCATAAATCTGCCCCTTAAAGTCTTGGCGTGATAACTGAAATGTAATGTAAGATGCTTCTGGAAGTAAGAGCAATCTCCAGAGAGCAGGGAAGACATAATCATTAATCTCTTGCGAGACTATGCCACGATTGAGGCTGCTTCGTAACATTTGGATTTATAACAAATACGCTGTGGAGACGCTGATTCATAACGTTCGTTCCTTCATCTTTTCTTGTTCATATACTTCACAAGAGAAGGGGGTCCCTATTCCCTAAAGACTGAATTGTCCTGAGGATGGCCTTAAGGAAGTAACAACAAAAAGGCCGAAACGTCGACTTTTCTGTCCACATCTTTCAAGTTGAAATAATTCAGACAATTGAATCATTGTTCTAGGTCGTGCAAGATTATTTCGTATTTATTGATTAAGAGTGGACTACAGCACAAGTGGATTAGAAGAACAATTCATTTATTTCTAAGTCCATTTGTTTTTGATGAATTCTCTTATTCATTTATTGTAACAGTACCCTTCTAAAATTAACATATATAAAGAAATATTATTTTATAGACATAATATCCGTGTAGCTTTTCTTCTTCTTGAGTATTTTGATTACTGTGTCCAAATTACTGTGACAATCCAAAATAACAGCAGGTAAAAATTCAGTTCAGTTGATCAGAAGTATAAAAGATTATGTGATCAATTTCCTGTGATCTAATTCAGAAAAAATTCCCTTGTTGGCATCTTTATTGTATCAAATATTAGCCCAAGCTCGCAAGGGTATATTGGGTCACCCACCCCTTCTAAAACGGCATTGTAAAGGCGGCGCACCATGGGTGGCGGAGCAGCGGCGCTGCGCCAGTTATCATAAATCTGCCCCTTAAAGTCTTGGCGTGATAACTGAAATGGTAAACAGACATAATATCGATTCCAAAATATCGTTTGGACAAAATATCGAGTAAAAAATATAGACTAGCCAAAATGTCGACCAGACATAATATAGACTACAAAAATATCGAGTAATATCGATATTAATAGCCAAAATATCGAATCAAAAATATAGACTAGACATAATATCGACTAGATAGAATAAAGACAAAAAAAATCGAAAATAAGGTAGATTTTTAATATTTTTTAATAATTGTGTAATATAAATCTGTAGCGGGTTGTGGGTTTATAGGGGAATAGGGTGGGAAGTAATTTAATTATAATTAATTAATTATGTACATTAATAATAATTGTTAATTAATTAATAATTGGTAAATAATTAAAATATAATTGGTAAAAAATAATAATTGATTAATAATTAATTTTTTGTAAATTATTTTCTGTAGCGGGTTGTGGGTTTATAGGGGAATAGGGTGGGAAGTAATTTTATTATAATTAATTAATTGTGTAAATTAATAATTGTTAATTAATTATTAATTGGTAATTAATTAAAATATAATTGGTAATTAATTATAAATATTTAATTGATAAATAATTAATATTTAGTAAATTATTTTCTGTATCGGGTTGTGGATTTATAGGGGGATAGGGTGGGAAGTAATTTAATAATAATTAATTAATTATGTAAATTAATAACAGTTGTTAATTAAATATTAATTGGTAATCAATTAAAATATAATTGGTAATTAATTATAAATATTTAATTGATAAATAAATAATATTTAGTAAATTATTTTCTGTAGTGGGTTGTGAGTTTATAGGGGGATAGGGTGGGAAGTAATTTAATAATAAATAATTAATTATGTAAATTAATTATAATTGTTAATTGTTAATGAATTAATAGTCATTTTAACCCCTACGCTATCCAACGCTTTCCCTACTGTTGCACCCACTGGAGTGGGAATAGTAATTGTAACCCCTACGCTATCCAACGCTTTCCTTACTGTAACACCCACTGGAGTGGGAATAGTATTTTTAACCCCTACGCTATCCAACGCTTTCCCTACTGTAGCACCCACTGGAGTGGGAATAGTAATCTTTACCCCTACGCTATCCAGCGCTTTCCCTACTGTTGCACCCACTGGAGTGGGAATAGTAATCTTTACCCCTACGCTATCCAACGCTTTCCCTACTGTTGCACCCACTGGAGTGGGAATAGTAATTTTAACCCCTAGGCTATCCAACGCTTTCCCTACTGTAGCACCCACTAGAGTGAGAATAGTAATTTTTACCCCTACGCTATCCAACGCTTTAGCTATTGTAGAATTCACTACACTTGTTACAATAAATTTTAACTATTTTGCTATGCTACGGTAAAATTATTATATATGTTTATTTAATTAAAAAAATTATAGAAATATATATGTATTTTTTTTTTAAATATTTTGTTAATTTACAATAAATATTTATTAATATAACATTAATTTATCAATTTTAAGTAAGTTTATAATAAATATATTTATTACTACATTAGTTTTAACTTAATTTAAAGACATTTAAAAAAACGATATTTTTACAGTCGATATTTTAGTAACTCGATATTTTAGAGTCGATATTTTAGTACTTACCTGTTTAAAGATAGCCAGTCGATATTTTGTCCATCGATATTTTATCAACGATATTATGGCAACTCAATATTTTTGAGGTCGATATAATTTCAGTGATCCAACTGAAATGTAATGTAAGATGCTTCTAGAAGTAAGAGCAATCTCCAGAGAGCAGGGAAGACATAATCTTTTTTTTTTTTAGACTGGTCATGGCTCTCACAATGGTATGCAGAGTGTTCAGAACCAGAATAGTCATAGAAGTTCCAGATACTAGTGAAAAGCTTTTTTTTTCCCAGTAAGTAGTATTATGATGGGTTTGACTTTTTAAGTGAAACATGTCATTCCTTGCAGAGGTTCTCACCCGTAGGACCTTCATGGCATCTGTATGCAAAGGCATACGTGGGTGTTGTCAGCATAGGAACTTTCACTCACAAGGGACCCCAAACAAAAGTATATAAGAAAAAATATCAGGAACTCCGTCCTGCTACTTACAACAGGTAATAGTCTAGTTCAAACTGAATTCATTTTGAGTATTTATTCAAGGCCCCAACATGGTGACCAGGACATGGTGTTAAAGGTCGTAGAGATGTCAAGGAACAGTGGTAGTCAATTCATGGCTCACCTCTGAAGCCTGGGTTGTCCTCTCAGAATCCTATCAGTGTGGTCTCAACTCAATGACTGCCTTGAATCTGAGTTGCAAACTGTGAGAATCTGATGATGTCTACATTTTACAGCACATTGGAAAGAACGGGAAAGTCCTTCACAGGCCAAAAGTTGGAAGGCTCAGTCACAGAAAATCGAGGGGCATATTAGCAACAAAGTGGCGAAGAGAGTTGTAAGCCGCCTTGGCTTAACGCCTCTCTTTGCCACTTCGGAAACGCTAGGCTGCAACATATTACCAAGGATATGGTGCAGCCTAGCATTTCCCCCTGCGATGGCGATAAGTTTTACAACTTAACGCCAGCGCAGGCAGGGAAGGTTTGTTTATGTACAGGAAGGAGTTCCTTCCTGCACAAAAACAAAGCTTAAATGCCATTTTGTAACTTACATGTGTGCTGCTTTATGCAGCACACATGTAAGTTACAAATTGGCATTTTTAAAAAGAGGTTTGTTTATAGGAAGGGTCACCTTCCTGTACATAAACAAAGCAGCACACATGAAAAAAGCAAAAACGAGGAGAAATGAAGCATTTCTCCTCGTTTCGCCACCTTAAGAACAGGTCAGACTTGTTATTAAATTCGGCCCTGCCACCTATTATCGGCAAGCTTGATAATAGGTGGCAGCGTCGAAGTGAATGGGTGTTGCGGTGGAACGCCCACCGCAACACCCACTGCAGGCCCCCTTTCACGATGAGTTTATCGTGAAAGGGGCCCTATTACCAAGGCAGCGTTAAGTCAATTAACGTGGCTTTAAGCCAAGTTAATTTACTTAACGCTGCCTTGATAATAGGGCGATACAGATATCGCTGCGTTATCGGCAGAAAAGTGCAGATAACGCAGCAATTAGGGGCTTGTTATTATGCCCCCAGGTTTCTTGTATACAGTATTTAATTTACCATCTATGCTGGAAACAAGAGGCTTTTTGATTGAGAGGTGGTTAAGAACTCCGGTAAAATATTATTGCATGTTGTTTAAGCAGCCAAGATAGTAAAGAGTCCATTAGTGAACTGTGTGATTTGAGGACTAGCAAATCAGCATAAACGTCTTCTCAAGTCATTTCCGTCAGGGAAAAAAGGGTTGGAATGTGAGAGGCCATGGTGTGATCTTTTCTAAGTTGTTGGTGGTTATCAGTTGTGGGCAAACATCGAAACGTCCCTTGGATTTTTTCAGCAAAGAATGCATATAACTGGCTTGCTAGTTCCTCGGGAGGGGTAAGGTGATGGACAAATGTAATGTTTTCTAGCAGCAGAGACTAGCTTTAAAGTGGTTACTGCCTAATTATTAACACTATTCATCATCATCATCATCAACAACAACAAAGGTTTATTTGACTTTTAAAAAATAATCATAAAAGCATCACAATAATTAAGCACACCATCATTAAGGTACAAAAATGAAAATAAATAATATATAATAGAAAAAAACCAATTAAATAAACGTTTCCATTTAGAAACAGCTAGTTTTAAGAAACTTCCGACATAAAAACGGACCATGATATTGGGCAACACATGTAAAAATTGCAAGTCAGGCTTCCGTTGTCGAAATCCATACACATTTATAAATAATGTTTCAAAACCTTTTTAGCTAATGGTGCATTCTATTTACAGGAAAAAAGACAATACGCTCAAGGGCTTGCACAGCAGGCTCATTACAGGAGCAGATTAAAAAAGAGCCGTTGTCATACTGGTCCAAGGGAAAGCAAAACAGAAATCTTATATTCCCTAAACAGAACACATCTTAAAGTATGTTTCCCAAGGGCTCGGGACCCAGCTCAGATATTCCTTGAGGTCGGTTGTAGTTGGTATAATTTCATAGTCACACAAGCTGGGCTTCATCAGTTGGTCCCACGCCCCGGAAGTCTGATTGAATTTTAGGAAGAGCTAGAAATATACCTCCCCTGGTAATAGCTTCATACATAGATCTTACATCAGCCAGGGATAAGCAAGACCCTTTTCAGAAACCAAGCAATCAACAATGCTCTGTTCAAGGGGGTGAATTTATTTGGCTAAACTGAAATCCAAAGGAGAAGCAGGACCATCCTAATTAAAACTGACACATAAATGATGCCCAGTTTCTCATAGAGAAATAAATGCGACGGGGGGGGGGGTAGGCTGAAGAGTCGGTGACAAAAACTATTCTCCTCTGTCTGGATGGAAGTAACCTCTCTATAACCCCACAACCTGCACCACATATTAGAACGGTCAGCATTTACACTGAAAGACCTCCAAGAGGGGCTGGACTTGTTCGTTGCCCACTCTTTTGGCACAGTCAAACAGTGCACACACAGTGTGAATAAAGTGGAGGCACTGGTTGGCTATACAGGGCAGCCATGAGGATTTCTGGTCAAAAGCAATTCCCAGGTAAGGGAAATCTGTAACCCTTTCAGTGAGCCTACCTTTGATCCAGAATGTGCCTTCCTTATGTGATCTAGAACCACAAACCATATATTTACTTTTAGCTGTGTTAATATCTAGATCTAAACCATCCACAAAGGTGAAAGAACTACTCATAAAGCTACTCAGGCCATTTGAAGAATGATGCATCATCTGCACAAAGTAGGGCCGGGACAAGTATAGTCCTAATCATGGATATATCCTTCCCTGCAGTTGCTAGGCATGAATGTAATCCATTAATGTACAATATAAATACAATTGGGACTAGGGTACATCTCTGACGAACCCCTTGACGTTACTCAAAGTAGTCTGTACATTCTCCATCAGGACCGAATCTAACAGATGCACTTCCTCCACAAAGTAGGGATCGAAGTAAAGCAACCAGGTCCACGTTTAGCCCATAATCAGAAACAGTGTCCCATAGCGGCTGTGGTTAACTCTATGAAATGGGCTGCTTAGATCCATAAAGGAGAGACACTGTGAGCCTCCCCTAGCAAGTGTTTATTTGCTAAAAACTGGACATTAAGACATAGCTTGATAGTGCCCAAACCTCTTTCCTAAACCTGTACTTTGTGGGAGAGATTAACTGGTTAGCACTAGACCACTCCTCACTTAATATGAGGGCTATGCATCTAATGCCCTTGACCATCGAGTCCAGAAGTGAGATTGGTCTATAACAACGTGGAACTTTTCTGGAGACTTTTTTCTATATCGGGTTGATCACTGCACTATGCCAAGACTGGGGAAAGCCACATAGGATGGCGTTATTAATCATGTTCATGATGATCGGGCCCAGAACTCCACATTCTCCTTATATAGGTCCATCAAGGCACCATCCAGCCCTGGTGCCTTCGTTGATGGGCTTTCGATAATCATCTTCCATACTTCAGATAGATTCAACTAACTGGATAGGGGGAAAAAGAAGACTGGTCCACTGACTTAATTTCCCTAATGCCCAAAAAAGTCTTAATAGCTTTAAAGTCAATAACCCATTTCTCTGCACTAATATTGGATTCCAAACCTGTGGCCAAGACTTCAGTGGGTTTATGTCTATTAATGATTTTCTGGAAGCTTCCTGTTTCTTTAAGTTGGATGGCTGCCACCAGAGTGTCCATGTATTTTGCCTAATGGTTCTCTTTCTATTCCTAATGGATATTTTATAGATGGCTCGACACACCACTATTTAGCCTGATCCCAGGGGGCAGATGTAAATGCTTCGCTGAGAAGCTTATATGCTAGTCTACAGTCCATATCAATCCAGCCTGGCTCGGCATTTTCTCTGTTCTTTACTTGTCCAAGGAGACTTTTTTATCTGGGTATTTAAAGATCCAAAGGACGTAGCTGGGCTGAGTTTCCATCAATAAGTAATCCTATATTAAGGATAGGTTGGATGTAATCCATTAGGTAAAGAATTTAGGGTTATCAACACCACACCACCTAAGTTGCAGCCCTTGGTCATGGGGGCAAACAGCCAAGGGTCTAAGCTTAACGAGGGGTCAGCGCAGCCAGGAAAGACTAATATGGTCTTGATGGGGTTGTGGTCACTAAATGCTCCATCCGGGATGGTAATACATTCAATGCTATTAAAAATAAGAGGTGAGACTAAGACATAGTCAATGACAGAGCCTAGGACCCCCCCCCCCCCCCCCAGTAAAGGTAGGAGTGGAGGAATCAATATTCCCCTGAGCTCCCTTTCATTTTCCAACCCAAATTCAAGTAGAAATGTTAGCATCATTCCAACCCTACAATCCATATTCCCCAAAGTACAGGCCTCCCGTACTCCCTGGAAGGGTTGGAATACAGTGTGATTTAAGCCTAATTTAGCATTGAATTCCCCCTATTATGAAAATGAATTAAATAAAAATCAAATGAGCTATGGAGAACCACCCAGAAGAGCTGTATTCCCGGGTGTATGATGTGAACCTGATAAATCTTTAATTTAAATGTCGTACAAACCAAAACTGCCAGACCCCCACTAGCCTTTCCCCTCTGGGACCTTCGTGCAGGCTCACTAAAGCACTGGAAACCTAGGTTCTAGGCTATTTTCACCAACCTTCCTGATGGGATTTGCATTCTTCAGCTGGCGCTTGGATGCAGGTATTCGACTATGAGGTAACTCCTGTGCCGGTGGGCCCAAGGCTGACCCAGTAGGCTGTGAATTGTCAATAACCAAAGGGGCTGGTGAAGCTGTAAATCCTCCTTGCCCTGCATGATCCTGCTTTGGGGCAGCACCCAAGGATTGAGTAGGGGAGATAACTAAATCCCGAGATGAGTCTTTCCACCAAATCTATTTCTTTATTAATAATAACCTCCACAACTCTGGCCAGAAAATTGTCGATAATGGCACAGTTAGGGGCCATGGAAGGTTAAGACAGTGTAGCTTTTCTCTTCCCCATCTCTTAATCCAGGAGCACAGTGCACTAAATAAATCAAACAAGAAGAGAAATGAAGATACAAGTTCACCTCACTTTCGAGCCAGTCTGAGCGACAACGCCTTATTGGAGGACGAAGGGAGTGGGCCCAACCCAGCCTCAAACAACGGCGGATGGGCGCAGATGGTTGCATCCCATGCTGTTGAAGAAGCAAAGCACTTTTAAAAGCTGGTTTGAGTGCACCATCCTCCTGAACAAATACAAGGAATCCCACCCAAGCCAGCAACAAAGACTTCGCGGAGTTCCACTCTGCAGCAGAAATGAAGCACTTTCAAGCACTGGTTTGAGCATGCCCCTCCTCCTCACAACACACAAGGAATGTTGGGGCACACAGTCCCACCCCAGCCAGCAACAAAGTATGTGCAGAGTCCCACACTGTGGTACAAGCGACACCCTGATAAGCGCTGGTTTGAGCGTACCCCTTCTCCGCACCACACACAAGGAATGCTGGGGCAATTAGTCTCACCCCAGCCAGCAACAAAGTCTGTGTGTAGTTTTAATAATTATGGAGTCATAGAATGTTTTTTGCAAGCAAGGTGGCTTTTAATGCTTATCACGAAAAATAATAGTAAGCCGTGAATCAAGATGTGTTGTGAGCCTGGGAGTTAACCTCAAAACCTCTTCGCAATCTAGATACCTTTGTTCAATGTCTCTTGGAGTGAGGTAAGACATGCTTTTAGTTTGTCTTCCTTGGTTAGTAGGTGGGTTCTCCCAAGCAAATGATAGTTAGAAGGTGGAAATTGAGGAATAATTTCAGATCTGTCTTGGAATAAAAGTAAACCTAAGTCTGTAGGGCCCACTGTATGAGTTTTTATTAAAATCCACTGGCATGACAATAGAGGCATCGGAAAAAGACAATGTAGCTTTAAAGTAGAGCAATTGGATAGAGGATTTGTTGTTGCTGACTTCGGGCTGCTGAGAAACACAAAGGGAGCCAGACCCAAAGGGACAAGTGGAGGGGCTGGGCCTTAATTTGAATAAACACGGCAAAAATTGCCCCGCCACCTACATTTACATCCACATTTATGGAAAGTTGAACACGCTAGCTGTCGTTATCAACTGGGTATTTTTATTTATACCAAAAAATTTTCATTGGATTAAACTAAGTTTGTCAAAGACAGGACATCGTAAACAGACAAAGACATATTTACATTTTAGGTTTCAACCGAAGTCATTATACTTTTCTGTACACAAATGTATTACAAACTGAATGACATCATAAGGCACAAAATCAAAAACAATCTGACACAGACAGGAAAATTGAACATATACAACATTGAATGATAAACTAAATTCCTATAAATAGAAAAAGTGAATACAGTGTAAAAAAGTTTGAAAGGAAAAGGGAAAATTAGAAAAGGAGCAAAAATGAATTGGAGAATCTTTGACAACCAGCAAATGCTGGTAGAAGAAATAAATCGTGAATAGTCCTCTCTAATTGGCCGACGCGTTTCGAATCCAGGTGGTTGTTTTCCGATATTCTCATCAGGGCAAAATTAGTCTGTCTGTAGGGGATAAAAAGGAGGGAGACTACTTTTAATCTTTGTGACAGAAGACTGCGCTCCCTAGTGTGTGACACTCAGAAAAAGACCTACCATTGTACAATAGAAACAAATTCAGAGGAGGTCTGTAGGTGCAGGCTCGGAGTACTCAAGGAGCAGTCCAGGGACAGGGGCCACCTAAAAAGCGATGAGTGACCATTATCACAATGCTAACATGTGTCTGCGCTAGTGCAAGGTCATGAGAAAATGAATAAGAAGAGCATACCGTCAGCTGGTTCCTTACATGGAGCTGGCGGCTGCCGTTATGTAGAGATGTGCTTCTTAGGTGGGCTTCAATTGAATTGTGGCCGGTGACGCTGTGTAAAGAAAAGCGAGCAATGTCGTGGGAGTGCCTGTGTCTGTTAATGGCCATTGAAAGCTTGAGAAGGATTGCAGGGTAACATACCTTCATTCGGCCAGAGTCGGTGCAAGGAAATGGCGTGTTTTCCTTTTTTAGTTTAATATCGCCGTTTGATCCTAACCCGTACTCAGCTACCGCTGTTGAAAAGCGGAAGAGATAAATTAGGTGTGCGCGTCAAACCGGGAGTCTGGCAGAAGCCGAAACAAATACACAAGCGCACCGCTTACCTCCGTCCAGCCCAGTCAAAGCCTACGGCGTTCTGCAAAAGTCCAAAGATGGACGCTGGGTGTGTTGCCATAGTGTTAAGCCCTCAATTGTCGGATTTGCATTGTGGGAGTTGTAGTTTAGGGTTGAATTGCACGAGATCGCGCTGGTTCACTACGTTGGCAAAGGCTATTAATGTGTAGGTGAAGGTGGCGCCCTATGCTTAATGTTAAAATAAAGAAGAAATTGAGACGGAGCTAGGGCAATCGCGTGGCACCAAAGCACTATTGAATCAAAGTCTGGCAACTTCAGACAAACTGTTGAGGCCCTTCTGCACACTGTTAAACTTGAGGATGAGATATGCTTCCTTTTTAAGGAGCATTCTGTCCACATCTGCATTATGATGTGACGGACGTAATGTGTATAATACCGTCCATTTGAAGATCGTTGGCATCATGTTTGGCATCCCAAAAATGTTCAACCATGGGGGCAGTCAAAATTTTATTTTTGATCCGGGATCGGTGTTGGCAAATACGTGTATTGACTTGTTGCCTTGTTTTGCCAATATAGATTTGGTTACAGGGGCATAATGCCAGGTAGACCACATTCTTGGTCTTACAATTGGAAAATTCTGTATGTTTCCATCTGGTCGCCCCATGTTGGAACTCATCGCCTTCGATTGTGTTAGGGCACACGACGCAGGTACCACACTTGTGGTCATGTATTGTTTATATTCATCAAGGTCGTCTTTGATCTTTTGTAAATGCTCCTTGGCGTCAGTGAAGCTACTGTCCCGATTAATAGCTTCTTCAAGGTCAATGATTTCCTTTAGCACTTCTTCGCTCAGTCTCTGTGCCGTGCTGATAATAAGAATTAACCAATCTCTGGTACACTTGTTAGCGATAAAGCTCCAATCCCGTCGGAACTGTTTATCGTCAAGGAAGATACGAGGCTCAATCCTTACTATAAGGCTTGCAGGTGAAGCTCCTGCCTGATAATATTCAGACATAAGAGCCCCATGTAGGGCAATTCTTATATGTTTCTTTTTAAGGTTACTTAACTTCTCCCATTCTTCTCTTACTTTGTTATTACCACTCAACGGATTGTTTTCAAAAAGAGACGGACCAGCCAAAATAGCAGCAATTTGCTCGTCCGTGAAGGCTAGGCAGTTTTTGTCCATTCTAAAGTTACAGACTTATTGACGGTTAGACTGCACAGTAAAAGGTGGATTTGAACCAGGAAACAACAGACCCCATATATATCATGTAATAAAAGATCAGAGTTTTTGAAAAATAAGGTTGCTATTAACGGACTCTCACGGCTGAGCCGCCGTACTAGAACTGCATACAAAAAGGGAGTCTAGAGGGAAAGACAGAACTAGGACGCCCTCCACTCAAAGAGTCATCAAACAGAACGAGAGTTCTCCGCCCCTCGAGAAACATCATAACTATTGATAATCACTGAGAACTTCTACAGGAACCCTTTGAATAAGGGTTGGTTATGGCAATCGGCCCGTTTAAGCATGGCCGCCGTTGTCCGGTAATGATATGAACAAGCTAGGTGAGCCAGGACTTGACCAATGAGATAGCATGAAAATCGGCAGGTCAAGCAAGGATTGCGGAGACCATGTGATGAGCAGAGCCAATCAGGTAGGCGGAATCGCGGCCAATGAGAGACCGCGAAAATCGGCACCGGAGGGAACAAATAGATCAGCTGTGCACTCGTTCGGCGTTCGAGTAATGAGAAGACGCCGAACGAGTATTCTCCACGGGTGAGATTAGATGGTCTGGTAACCAAAGGGGAAGGTTTTGCTAATACAGGCAAGGTCGCGTTGTGAATGAGGCTAATCCCTGATGTTCAATATTTTATTGCAGTAACCACATTGAAGGGAGATAGGACGTCGCTCACCATTGGGGGCATTTTCCCTGTGTTTTTCCTCTCGGCTGGTATGAGGGGTTAAACCACACGAAGGGTAATTATAATATCCTGTAATTGGGACAGCATGATTGTTAGACTGCATTAGTGCTAATTTCTACACTCCAGTTAGGTGACCAGGAAGGTAACCCCATATATTTCTGTCTGTTTTCATTACAGCGTTGGCAGCACAATGCCTCTAGCAGTGGCATTCAAATTGAGTGGCCCTGAGGAAATTGCCTGATCTAAACCACGGCAATGAAACATGTCGGCTGTAAGTGGGGTGTGAAGTGATAGGTAGTCTTCACACTCCTCTTTTTTATATTTAAGTGTTTACTGTTTGCAACAAAGAAGGGAATATAAGTAAAGTTTAATGCCCTGGTTGCACAGTATCTTATATGTTTAAATGTTTAATGTTTGTCAGTTATAGTTACATATAAGTTGTGTTCACTGCATCACGCACTGTTACTTTGGGTTTGAGACACGTTTCCGTTAAAGCTTGATGGCACCAATGATGATAACAGGGCCATCCTGGTGAGTACCAGCCAGGGGTCCCATTGGTGGTGCGCCCGTGAGGTGCCATCTTGCTCTTCACACATTTTTTGTCCGTTCAAAGTGTCTGTGAGTTCTGTGTTGTCTCGTATTGTCAAGATCAGAGCGAGGCTGCTTTTTTTATTTAAGCAATAGATTGAGATGTCGCGAGTATCCCTAGATTAAGGAACTCCCTGGTGTGATTTATGAGCAATCATTGATGTCTATATATCACTATAAAGTATTGCAGTGAGAACTAGGACTTGTTTTGTTTGATGACTCTTTGAGTGGAGGGCGTCCTAGTTCTGTCTTTCCCTCTAGACTCTCTTTTTGTATGCACCACACTTGTGATGGCCTGTGATCGGTTTGAGGTTCCATTGGGTCAGTAGATCGCTCTTCTTTTTGGGTAATGACACATCTGCCCTCATGATCTGCTGTCCTATGTTTTGGTTTTTCTTATAGGCAAACAATGGGCGTGGAAGTGAACATTCTAGATTTTCTAGCAAATGCCAATTGCTCAAAACAGTTTTCCTCAATTTGTGAGTGTCTGAACCAAAAGTGGTGACACAGACTAATCTGTCGAGTGCAGGTTTGGGCCGTACTTGTAGGAGGGTTTTGCGTGGGGTGAAGCGTGCTCTTTTGAAAGAGTGCTTCAGTAGTTTTTTTGGATACCCCCTTTCCTTCATTTCCTGACAAAATGTCTCTGCATGAGACGAGAAATCTTCCAAGTGCGAGCAGTTTCTCCTAATGCGTAAAAGTTGCCCATATGGGAGATTAGATTTTAGATTTCTTGGGTGGGCACTCTTATGGTGCAAAATGGTGTTTCTGTCAGTGTCCTTTTTGAAAAGGGATGATTTAAGTACCCCGTTGATGCTTACTATTTCAACATCAAGGAAGGTCATCCTTTCTTTGCTCTGTGCAATAGAGAACTTGATGTCACTGTGTCTGTTATTGAGCCAATCGTGGAACGCTGCCAGGTGAGTCTGGCTCCCCTGCCACAGGAGCCAGACATCATCTATATAGCGAAACCACTGAATGACGTGCTGTTTAAAGGGGTTGTTTTTGTCAACAAATTTTTGTTCATACTGTGCCATTGACAATACGGCCATTTCTGGGGCATAAAGGCACCCCATCGCGGTGCCCTTAACCTGCATGAAAAATTCCCCATTAAATGAGAAGTAATTCTTCTTTAAAGCAATTTCAGCAAGTCTTAGGATAAAGGAAGTGGGCACTTGGTGTGGCCTCTCTCTCAGGTTCAGATATATTTCCATCACCTCTAACGCTTCTTCCTGTGGGATTTGCGTGTAGAGGGAGGTGACATCCATTGTCACCATCAATTGGGTTTCTGGATCGAATTGAGTGTCTTCTACCTTAAGTAGAAAGTCCGTGGTATCACGTAAGTAAGATTTGACCGTGGTTATGAATGGTTTTAAAAATAAATCCACGTACTGAGAAAGTGGTTCGAGGCAGGAATCACATCCAGAGACGATTGGACGTCCTGGGGGGTCTTGGAGGCTCTTGTGGATTTTGGGCAGGAGGTAGAGAACTGGAGTTCTGGGGCATTTTTTGGTATTCATATTCTTTTCTGCCCAAAAAACCATCCTCTAATCCTTTCTGTAATGTCTCAATAATGAGTCGTTGGATCTCTTTGACAGGGTCTTCAGGTAGACGTCTGTACCAAATTTCATTGTTGACCTGTTTACTGCCTTCTGCTAAATATTTCTCACGTGACCACACTACAACTGCCCCGCCCTTGTCGGCCTGTTTGATAATTATGGAGGTGTCGTCCTTAAGTGCTTTGATTGCTGCGCGTTGTCTTTGGCCTATGTTTTGTTGAACAAAGTGTTTGCCCTTCTCAAGTTTCTCAATGGATGACAGCAAGACCTGTTCGAGCGCAAGAACCTCTTTGGGGATATTTTGGTTGGGGACAAAGGTGGACTTGTTCCTTAGCCCAGTAACTTCTGTGTTGAGTGGCGATGGATGGTTCCAAAAAAAAGATTTTTAAACGAATTTTCCGGCAAAACTTCTTCCAGGTACAAATTTGAGTCCCAAGTCTAAGACGAGTATTCATCTGGTGTAAGTGGTCTGTTAGACAAATTTACTACGGAACTCGCGCCCTCTACGATTTGTGCGAGCGGTTCCTGGTTCGCATCTCCCATGGTGGTTTGTACTGGGCTTTTGGCTGTTGTCCCTGTTCTAAAAAGACACCTGTTTTTAGTTGGATTTCGGTTGTCTGAACCCGACGAGTCGGAAGAGGAGGTTTCCGAGAACGTTGTGAACCTGTTTCTCGACCTGCCTTGGTACGTAGATCTAGGTACGTAGTCTTCGGGCTGCTAGCAAAGCATCCCGACGGGACTTTTTTGTGGGGGAAAAACTGGCACATTACAAAACCCGACAATTCCATTCATGACAAGTTGTCCCCTCCTCCAATGTGTGCTGATCTATTCTGATGGAGCAAGGTGGATCTAGCAGGAGCCAGATCTCTGACCATAGTAGTGTTGCCCTGGTGTACTCTCCTCTCTGGCATGAAAAGAATGTCAAGGTTCTCAATTGGTAAGCCATTTCCAGTATCTGCTAAGCATTTGAAGACTAGGTGAGTGTTCATTTCTGGCCTGCTAGAGCGAAAAAACAGAATAGTTCAAGGTAAGTGTAGGAATGAAAAGAAGATGAATGAGATATAGGTCACCCAGTACAACGGAGAGAGCTGCATCTAAAGGACAGTGAGAATGCCCTCATTTCTTATTGATGCAAGCATGCACCACACTAAGCAATGTAAAGGTTAACAACAAGAGAAAGGGAATATTTCTGGGTACAATGTGCTAGCACTTGCTGCATGCCCAGAATAAAGCCAGATAAATGTAGTAACGTGCAATGGTTTATCTTGAAAGCATATGTCTTTAACACAGTCCTGTTTGAGTTTCTGGGTGAAATACAGAATGACAGGGCCCCAGACATAGCACGCGAACACACGCAACTCGTTCCAAATTTTCTCGCTGCAAAGCTCAATAACAGAGGTTATGGTTCCCACAGGGTAGCCTTTGTATTCATATCAACACTTTAAAATTGATTGTAATCGAAGTCTGTCAAAGGACAGGTATTTATCTAGAAAACATTCATTATGTAGATATCAAAAGCAAGATGTTAGATGAATAAACCAGTCAAATATCAAATTTCACATTCCAAGAACATCCAACCTACATTGTGAGATTCAATGTGTGCAGTGTGCCAGCAGGCCCCACCTTGCAACAGCTCCTCCCAGGTTCCACCCAGGGCATTCATGCACCATTTTTAAAGGAATTTACTTAAAAATCCTTGTAACAATTTCTGCACCTCTTCATCTCCTCCAACACCAGAGGAGAACCACAAACTTAAAACCAGGGCTCCGCACAGTGCATCGACCCACCGGGGTATGTAAACACAGGCACAATCCTCATAGTTCAAAACCCAGCATTGCAGGGTAGGGCGGGATAGTCCAGGACCACCGGCAGGTCAGACCTCCCTTCCGCCTGACTGGTGCCTACACAAATCATACCCCACCAGGGGGTCAGTCCAGAACCAGAATCAGAATTCTCTTGGATCCTCCTTTATTGTCTGCCAGGGAAAACTCCAGTTCATGGGTGGGTGGTTGAAAAGCGACTGCTCTTCTCTGCCCCAGGCATGATGAAAGGGACAAAGAGGAAGCTTTCCACAGCGTGCTAGCTTAAATAGTCCCCTGAGACTTTGTTGCACCTCTTGATGAAGTCACTAGCCGACCCTTCAATATCTCCACTTCCTGTGCAAGCTAGGGCTCCAGCCTGTGGCACAACTAAGGCTACCCCTCCTCTAGTTGTGGGGGTGCTGGATCATAGTGCGCACACACATGCAACTGCCCCACATTCTCTTACTGCAAAGCTCAATAACAGAGATTATAACCAGGTGTATGGTTTTCATAGCGTTGCCTTTTTATCAAATCAACATTTTAAAATTGATTGTAAACGAAGTCTGTCAAATGACAGGTATTCATCTACAAAAAATGTATTTCATAGATATCAAAAGCAAGAGGGAAGATGAATATACCAGTCAAATGTTACATTTGACTTTCCAAGAACATCTAGCACACATTGTGAGATCGGATGTGTGCAGAGTGCCAGCAGGCCCCACCTTGCAATAGATCTCGCAGGTTCCATCCAGGGCATCCATGCACCATTCCTAAATGAATTTACCGGAAAATCATTGGGACATTGTCAGCACATCTTCATCTCCTCCAACCCCAGAGGGAAAACACAAACTTAAAATCAGGGCATAGCATAGCGCATCGGCCCCCCAGGGTACCAGAACACAGGCATAACCATAAGGTTCAAAACACATCATGACAGGGTATGACGAAAGAGTCCCGGACCACCAGCAGGTCAGCCCCCCCCTTCCCGTCTGACCGTGTGTACAGAAATCAAACCCCACCAGGGGGCCAATGCATTCCAAGACGTAGAATTCTTATGTATCCCCCTTTACTATCTGCCAGGGACACCGGTACAAGGTGAGGCACTTACTGGTGCTCTCGCCCTCTCCCCCAATGACACTAGCTGAAGTCTACAATAGGTCCTAGAATAATCTGGATCAAAACAACAAGTCAAGTTTGAATTTATATAGCGCACTACTCACCCAGAGGGTCTCAAGGCGCTTGAGGGAGGGGGGGAGCTTTACTTGTCAAATATCCAAGTTTTAAGTTGTTTCCTGAAGGAGAGGTAGTTCTGTGTGAGGCGGAGGTGGTTGAGGAGGGAATTCCAGGTCTTGGCCGCTAAGTAGGAGAAGGATCTTCCTCCCATGGTGGATCTTTGGATGCGTGGAATTGCGGCGAGGGCTTGATTGGATGATCGGAGTTGGCGTGTGGGGGTGTAGAAGGACAGGCGCGTGTTGAGGTATTCGGGTTCTAGGTCGTAGAGGGCTTTGTGTGCGTGGGTGAGGAGGCGAAAAGTAATTCTCTTGTTGACGGGGAGCCAGTGGAGGTCTCTCAGGTGACCGGAAATGTGAGCTTGGCGGGGGATGTCTAGGATGAGTCTGGCTGAGGCGTTTTGGATGCGTTGGAGTTTTTTCTGTAGTTTGGCTGTGGTTCGGGCGTAAAGGGTGTTTCCGTAGTCTAGTCGACTTGTAACCAGTGCATGGGTGACCGTCTTTCTTGTTTCGGTGGGGATCCAACGGAAGATTTTGTTGAGCATTCGTAGGATGTTGAAGCATGATGATGAGACGGCGTTGACTTGTCCGGTAATCGAGAGGGAGGAGTCTAGGATGAAGCCCAGGTTACGAGCGTGGTCTGTTGGTATGGGTGCCGTTCCCAGGGCCGGTGGCCACCATGAGTCGTCCCAGGCGGAGGGGGATGATCCTAAGATGAGGACTTAAGTTTTAGACGGCTGTTCTTCATCCACTCGGCTACTTCTTTCATCCCTTCATGTAGGTTGGTTTTGGCGGTGTTTGAGTCTTTGGTGAGGGATAGGATCAGCTGAGTGTCGTCTGCGTAGGAGATAATGTTGAGGTTTTGTTGGCGCGCGATGGATGTGAGGGGGCTCATGTATACATTGAAGAGGGTGGGACTGAGTGAGGATCCTTGGGGTACGCCGCAGATGACTTCGGTGGCCTCTGATCTGAAGGGGGGAGGCGGACTCTCTGGGTTCTTCCGGCGAGGAACGAGATTATCCAGTCTAATGCTTTTCCTTGTATTCCGACGTTGCTGAGGCGCTGTATGAGGGTGCTATGACAGACCGTGTCGAAGGCTCACTATCTCAAACTCAATCCCGACAAGACGGAGCTTGTTCTTGTCGGAGGCCCATCCAACCCCTGGAACTCCACCTTTTGGCCCCCTGCCCTTGGTCCCTCCCCCTGCCCTGCTGACAAGGTAAAAAGCTTGGGGGTGTACATCTCTCATGATCTTTCTATGCAACATCAGGTCAGTGCTACAGTGTCTTCCTGCTTCGCCCAGCTCAGAAAGATTCGTAAAATCGCCCATTTTCTGACCACTGAAGCCCTCACCCTGACGTTGCTGGCATTAGTCATCTCTCGGGTTGACTATGCCAACGCCCTATACGCAGGTATCCCGCAATATCAAATCAAAAGACTTCAGCTGATACAGAATCAGGCAGCACGGCTCATCTACCACCAACCTAAACATCACCACGTCCGTCCTCTCCTTAAAGCCCTTCACTGGCTTCCGGTATCAGAGCGTTGTCAATTCAAACTAGGCTGCTTGATCCACAAATCCCTGGCCGGCATCGGCCCCTCCTTCATCTCGTCGCTTTTGCACCCGTACGTCCCTTCCAGACCCCTCCGATCTTCTCACCATGCTCTCCTTCAGACGCCCAGGTTTAGGCGCAAAAAGCACGGAGGCCTCAGATTCTCTTTTCTGGCCCCTTCACTCTGGAACTCTCTCCCTCCGGAACTTAGACTGTCCTCCTCCTACTTTCACTTCAGGTCTCTCCTAAAAACTCACCTCTTCCACTGTGCTTTCACATAAGCTCCCTTGCCCTCCCTTCTCTGTCTCTTCCTGATTTAGTGAACAGCGCCAAGAAACCGTCCGGTGTATGTTGCGCTCTATAAATCCTTTTTACATTACATTACATTACAGGCTGCGGAGAGGTCGAGTAGGATGAGGGTAGCAGTTTCTCCATTGTCCAGTAGAGTTTGAATGTCGTCTGTTGCTGCGATGAGGGTGGTCTTGGTGCTGTGTTTGGCTCGGAAGCCGGACTGTGAAGGGACGAGGGATTTGTTGGATTCGAGGAAGGCGGCGAGTTGACTGTTGACGGCTTTCTCAATGACTTTGGCAGGGAAAGGGAGGAGCGAAATGGGGCGGTAGTTTTTAAGTTCGGTGGGGTCGGCTGTAGGTTTCTTCAAGAGGGCGCTGAGTTCGACGTGTTTCCAGCTTTCCGGGAAGGTGGCGGAGTTAAGGGAGCAGTTGATGACGTCTCGGAGATGGGGTGCGATAATGGAGTCTGCTTTGTTGAAAATGTGGTGGGGACATGGGTCGGTTGGCGATCCTGAGTGAATGGTGTTCATCAGGCGGATGGTGTCTTCAGTGGTGATTGGGTTCCAGGCGTAAAGGTTGTTGGAGGGGGGTTTTGGTTCGGAGATTGGTGGGGTGGGCTGGTTTCCAAAGCTGTTATGTATGTTGGCGATTTTGTCATGGAAAAACGAGGCAAGAGAGTCACAGAGGTCTTGGGATGGTGTGATGTCGTTGGTGCCGGCGGAGGGGTTGGTAAACTCTTTGACGATGTTGAATAGTTCTTTGCTGTTGTGGGCGTTGTTGTCGAGTCGATTCTTGAATGCTGATTTCTTGGTGGATCGGATCAGTTGGTGGTGTTTGCGGGTGGCGTTCTTGAAGGTGGCCAGGTTGTCAGTGGTTGGGTTTTTACGCCAGGCTTTCTCGAGGGTGCGACAGATCTTCTTGGATTTCTTAAGGGCATCAATAAACCAGGGGGATTTTTTGCTGCCTTGTTTGATTTGTTGGTTTTTCAGGGGTGCTAATTCGTCAGCGCTGTGGGTGATCCATTGTGTGAGGTTGGTGGCTGCTTGGTTTGGGTTCGATGATTTTGCAGGAGGGTTTTGGTGAAGCGAAGTGAAGAGCTGTTCGGTGGTAATTTTATTCCAGTTTCTCCGGGGAATAGGTTGTGGTTGGTTGTGGGACGTGGTCTTTTTGTAGTTGAAGTGAAAGCAGCTGTGGTCCGTCCAATGGAGGGCTGTGGTGTGATTAAAGGAGATGTGCTTGCTGGAGGTGAAGATTGGGTCAAGCGTGTGCCCGGCAAGGTGGGTGGGGGTGTCGACAAGTTGTTTGAGTCTGAGATTGGCGAGGTTGTCTAGAAGTGTGGTGGTGTTGCTGTCATTGTTCTTTTCCAGGTGAAAGTTGAGGTCTCCCAGTAAGATGTAGTCCTCGGAGGGGAGGGCGTGAGGGATGATGAAGTCAGTGATGTCTTCGCTGAATTGTGTGCGGGGTCCGGGTGGTCTATAGATGAGGATGCCTCTGAGTGTGGTCTTAGGGTCGGTGTGAATCTGGAAGTGAAGGTGTTCGGCGGTTGTGAGGTTGTCATCGGAACTGGTCGTGATGCGGATGGTGTTCTTATGGACGATGGCGATGCCTCCTCCTGTTTGGTTGATGCGGTCCTTTCGGATGATCTTGTAACCGTCCGGGATGGCTATGGTGATGTCAGGCGCTGAAGAGGCGTTCATCCAGGTTTCTGTAAGAAAGGCGACGTCCGGCGATGTGGTGTCGAGTAGGTTCCAGAGTTCCATGGCGTGTCTGTGGACCAAGCGGGTGTTGAGCAGGATGCACTTCAGGTGGTTAGTGTCGGAGCTCTGTTTGGAGTCTTTGGGTTTGGTGTGGGTCCTGATGCAGTCAAACTTGCAGGAGTGGCAGGTGAAGGGTCCATGAGTGTTTCCTGGGGCGGCTTGGTAGCACTATGGGAGTCGGCCGGGGTTTAGTGCTGAGAGGGTAGCGGAGTCGTACGTAATGCGGGTGGAGAGAAGTTTGCGGGGGCCAGGGGGTCTGGCGCTGGGCGCGGTCCAGGCGCGGACGGGCGTAGATGGGCTTACCTTTGGCGCACCTCGTTCGCTGCGCGTGAACGCTGCGCGCAAATGCGCCTGTCATAAGTGGATAGTGGAGGGGGCGGAGCGAGGAAGGAGCAGCTGGGAGGCGGGAGCGGGGTGGAGAGCCGGGCAGGGAGGCACAACAACAAACAACAAAATGGCAGCATGCCAAAAGCCTAACAGGACGAGATTGGGGCTAAACTTTGATAATGGCTATGAAATGGCCAGTGGCACCGGCAGAATCAGGTACAAATGTACAACTCAGGCAAACAGGCAAAGGCAGCAAAGCACAACCGAATGTCTATGAATGCGCACCTCGGCAACACAGCGCTACGATATAAATGCAATCAGCGTTACGATATAAATGCAATCAGCAATCTGGCACAATTATATGCAGGATGCGCTATGGCTTTAAATTGCAAAGAGCGGTCTGGGAGTATAGCGCTACGATACCAATCAGAGCCGGAAGCAGCGTGGGGAGCGACCACTTCTGATGAGCTCAGGTCGGTCCAGGCGCTTGCAAAGGAGGGTCGAGCCTAAAATTTCAGTGGGAGGGAGGAGCAGCTGGGAGGCGGGAGCGGGGTGAAGAGCCGGGCAGGGAGGCACAACAACAAACAACAAAATGGCAGCACGCCAAAAGCCTAACAGGACGAGATTGGGGCTAAACTTTGATAATGGCTATGAAATGGCCAGTGGCACCGGCAGAATCAGGTACAAATGTACAACTCAGGCAAAGGCAGCAAAGCACAACCGAATGTCTATGAATGCGCACCTCAGCAACACAGCGCTACGATATAAATGCAATCAGCGTTATGATATAAATGCAATCAGCAATCTGGCACAATTATATGCAGGATGCGCTATGGCTTTAAATTGCAAAGAGCGGTCTGGGAGTATAGCGCTACGATACCAATCAGAGCCTGGAGCAGCGTTAGGAGCGACCGCTTCTGATGAGCTCAGGACGGTCACAGCGCTTGCACAGGAGGGTCGAGCCTAAACTTTCAGTGGGAGGGAGGAGCAGCTGGGAGGCGGGAGCGGGGTGGAGAGCCGGGCAGGGAGGCACAACAACAAACAACAAAATTGCAGCACGCCAAAAGCCTAACAGGACGAGATTGGGGCTAAACTTTGATAATGGCTATGAAATGGCCAGTGGCACTGGCAGAATCAGGTACAAATGTACAACTCAGGCAAAGGCAGCAAAGCACAACCGAATGTCTATGAATGCGCACCTCAGCAACACAGCGCTACGATATAAATGCAATCAGCGTTACGATATAAATGCAATCAGCAATCTGGCACAATTATATGCAGAATGCTCTATGGCTTTAAATTGCAAAGAGCGGTCTGGGAGTATAGCGCTACGATACCAATCAGAGCCTGGAGCAGCGTGAGGAGCGACCACTTCTGATGAGCTCAGGACGGACTCCAGGAGGACAACTGAATGCCATTGTGGTGGAAAAACTCCACCTTGGTTAACTGGAGTAAATTCTGCTGAAATGTGCCCATAATGAAACCCACCATAATTCTTTGGAAAGAATGGTTCAGTTTTTTCCTCCTGACTCATTCATAGCCCTGGCCAGTGCCCCCTTGGTGGAATCACTTCAGACCACAAGATCCCCATTTGCCAGCCAAAGACTCCTTACCCTTGATATGATTTTGAATAAAAATGTTCTCACTCCATGCTTACCTAGCGGGCGGTTATCATTGTCCCTGGCATGGATTATATAGATGCCTTGGGTAAGCAAGCCACCCCCCTCTAGGGCTGCAAAGAGGTGATCAAAAAGGTCTCCAATACCCACTCAGAGATGAATAAACCCCACATCCAGCTGGGCCCTCTCAAACCTGGACCCGCAAAGTGGTAAGGGATGACCACACCTACACACGTTGATCAGTCCGCGCCCCACGGTTATGGAAAGAGGCAGAAAAGGTGTCAATTAGGGCTAGGGGGTCTTAACGCCTGAATTTTCCAACTAGGCCAGATGAGGCCACACTTAGAGCTTGAATCATGATGACTTCCATGTGTCCACCTTTCAACAGCCCCCAGCGACTAAGCCCAGCCCCACAGCAGAGACAGCTGCACCGATGCAAAAGAAATAAGCACTGACCTAAGATGGCTTGCCCAGCAGTGCCATATCTTGCTTGCATACAGGAGTAACCTGTAAGCGAGTACGCGGGGCTTTGTCGACATGTTCCAACAGCTTGGCACCTCCGCCATTGGGCAGAAATCACAGGAATTCCTGAGCCAGGGCCACTGGACCATAAGGAGTGCCCAGGGCAGAGCTGTGGTTCACCGATATCCCTTTTCCCAGCAGATCCATCTTTAACCTTTTGACCCTCAATCGAAAGGAGCCCCCACTATGAGTACATCCATCACCCCCATTCCAGCACCCCGCCCAGACTTACATAAGGCTGTAGGTCTGATACTCTGTGACCGATCCCACTCAAACCGAAAGGAATGATACTTGCTTGACGGCCTGCGCTTCCCCATATGTAACGAAAGTCCTCAGTGAACATTAGGGGGACTCGTTCACCATGACACCTGAGGTAGTGACATCGTAGTAAAAAAGGATCCATTCTTATGAAGTCCCTAAAGCCACCACTCTGCCTATACACATAACACCAATAACCATGACCTTTTGGGTTGCTTTGCTTATGTATGAGCCAATATTAAGCTTTCCGAATATCACTGTGCAATAGAGGTCATCGTAGACCAATTTAAATATGACATATGGAACTTATGCCTTCTGGTTAAAAGAAGAAGCAAGATCGAGCTACTTCGGAGAAGTCTGGAGATTTCTCCCTGGGACCGTTACCTACATGATGTTTTGCCTGCTCTGCATTCCCAGGTGGCCCTTTTGGGCTCAGGCGATGGAAACATAAACCCCTCTCCCAACTTAGTGGGGTACTCAGAAAACCTCCACTTACCCCAGCCTCAAGCCCTGTCTACATTGGTATATGAGGTGTGATGATGCCTTTGAATCGTTATGCATCATGGCGCTCTTCCTGATTGGGACCTATATTGTCTATAACTAATCTTGTGAGATATGCATTGCTTCCAAAACTTGATGGAGGTACAACCTTAACACTGCACTAAGTGCTCTTTCATCCCTCTTGTCCAAATAATCATGAAAGGCCTGGTTGCCAGTTACAAAGATGAACACCCCCGATGCTAAACCCTATTACAGGGTTAATGCATGATGTTCAAATCAAATGATCATTGTGCTGCATTCCATGTTACCTCCACAGCACCCAGGCTGACCTTGTGAACCGGTTACTGCAGCCTACCCCCTCCATTGATGCATCATCAGTAATTGCTCGAAGCTTAACTCTACAAAAACAGAGGTCATCCAGTTCAACAATAATCTATCCATCTGGTCCCCGAACTGGTGGCCCTCAGATTTAGGCATGGCACCAATGCCAATGTCCAAAGCAATATACAGGGAGTTAAAATATAGAGATCAAGTAAATTAAGTCACTTCTTACTCCTTCCTCTGGCTTAGAAAATTGATAAATGTCTGCTGGTTGATCTTCTGAAAGCTGTGGTCATTGCCTTAGTTTTTTGTCACAACTGGATTACTGTAATGGTCTCTATGTTGGCCTCCCAAAAGGTCCACTCAAGAAGCTGCAGACCATTCAAAATGTGGCCACCCGATTCCTTCTAAAAATTCCCAAATCTCAATCAGTGAGGTCAATTAGACACATGCATTGGCTTCCAGTTAGCCATTTTATTACCTTTAAGGCACTCTAACTATGCCTACAAAACCCTCACCGGGAAAGCCCCAGCCTTTTTAAAGAAAAATCTTGAGCGGTATATACCAGGTAGAACGCTGCATTCTGGTTCAGCTAGACTCACAGGGTTGATTCCTTCAAACTCGCCCACTGGGGAGGAAGAAGCTTTTTAAGAGTCACAGCTCTTCACTGGAACCATCTGCCACTCGAACAGAAAACTGCCTCCTCACTCACTGGAAGCAACTCAAAACCTGGCTATTTAATCAATGATCTCCTACAATACTATTCAGGACATCGTCGGCTATTTTCTGCTCTCCATAGCGCCAAGATCCCTCCGGGCATTCGTGTGCTTTATAAGTTGCATCATTCATTCATTCATCATGTTCAATCTCTGTACCATGTTAGGTTTGAAAAATTCACCAGTTTTCGTGATAAACATCCCACACATGGCTTGCAACCACCATGGGTTAGCTTGTATTAGAATATGTTGTCCTCCCTGTGAAGAAAGCCCATCCACTAACTTTCTGTACATGCATACCTCCACATGCTGAGTCCCAGCTGCCATAGTCTGCAAGACTACTTAGCGAAGAGAGGTGGCATATCACTGAAATAACGTGTTCACTGTCCCCTGGGATGAACCCTTAAGTGGTATTTATGTTTGGTAATTTCGTGCTCACATAGCACCCTTACCCACCTGAAATTACTACCTAGTGCAGTCATTTTTTTTCAACTAATGTCCCAACAACCTTATGATCCTGGAGCAATTGGAAAGAGATATTACTAGCCTCAATGTTGGATTATACGCCTCTCTCCTCCACGAAAATGCTACTCCCAGGACTGTAAAACATGTGTCAATTAGCTTGGTAAAGTCCATAACCTCCCATTTGCTGGCTTCCTGTCAGAGACTCAAAGGTGTTGCTCTAATCAAACCAGAAGACTGACACGTTGTGTGCCCGATCAGTTTCTCATGTGACACCCACCTGCTTGCGACACAGAGCAAGCTTGCCTAACTCCAGCCCAGAAGTTTATAACTAACAACTGTGCTGCTCTTCCGGGGTATAACCCCGTACATGTAATGTTGCAGGGATGCCACATTCCATGATGGAAGGAAGGACATTTTCCATTTGACCGCTGCTGTTGTTGTATCTACCACAATTACTCAGGTTCCCTGGACCCCTAAAAAATGAACCCTATAGCAACTGCACCAATGTCTAGATTTTAGGAACAGAAATCATACTTTTCACAATTTCCTGCTGCCCAGGTTATGGATGGCACTATAAATGGGCCCCCTGCAATGTCCTCCCCATGACTCTCCATTTTTTCTTTTACTAGTTACGTCCGTTGAAATCATCTTGTGAAAACCTTTATTGCTTTTCCCCCGCCATCCTGACTTATGAGGACTCCCATCTCTGAGTCACCCATGTGAAACTACATGCCAAGACAGTTTTCCCTACCTTCTTGCTTAGACTAGAAATGTTTGCAAGGTCAGAACCCTGCAAACCCTCCAATACTACGACACTGGTTGGCCGCCTGCCACTTGCCAAAGTGGTAAAGTCTTTAAACTAGCAATATGATTGAAGGTGGGTAAGCTACCTTCGTACTTATATCAGCAAGCCAAATGTCCGGGATAGGACCTTTCACCTCCCATAAACCCATGCACCAATATCTGGGGTCTTGCTCAGACCAGTCTGGCCGGAAACTAGTGTTTGGCCCCCCACATTCATACAGCAAATTACCCGGTCTGTCCTCCCTGGTCCACCGACCCTATGCTGGGATCCCCATGTTCTTACCTACCAGAACCCCTAGTCCAGGGGCAAAGCCATAGTCTCAGTGAGACACTCTAGGATGCTGCCTTCGGTAGAAATAATTCAGTTAGATGATTCTGCATATGAAAGGCAATTAAAAAGAGATTAGCGTCATCGTTGTGCATATACAGACACATTCCTTCACCCCGATCAGTACACCCTTGAATGAGGGACCTGACCCATGCTCAGGCTACAACAAGTTCTCCCACATACCCCTGCTGAGTACCAGATGTATGACAGGGAAACTGAATTTTACTGGCAGCTTATTGCCCAACCCAAATGCCCCTCCTGCACCCCCAGGACACAAGCGCAAACTGGCTTACCCAGCCGATGCGTTCACCTCCTCTGTGACCCAGTTTAATGTAGAGCAACCTTTGATTCATGCTAGCGCAATAGAATTTTTAAAAACTGGTTGTCTGAACTTACGTAGTTGCCAGAACTTCCGGACGCAATAAAGAAGAAACAAAGTGGCAGATTTACAATAACTGGTGCATCCCTGCATATTAGCAGGGATGAGCCAGTTATTGTGCGTGACTCAAAAAAAAACTTGCACGACCATGGATGCGCCGCATTGTAAATGCGACACACATTGGCGCAAAGATAGACAGATGCGTGACGCATCTGTTGGCGTAAGGGTGACGCAGTGCTGGAGTTGTGTTGCAAGCACGACGCAACTCCAGCACTGCTCAGGGGTGCTATACCTAATATGTTGCGTCACTCCTTACGCCTGCTTCAAGCAGGCGTAGGGATTTGACGCAGCGGGAACGTAAAAGTGACTCAGTGAAATCTTGTAGATTTCACTGCGTCACTTTTACGGGGCTTCCTTGCGACGGAACGCCCACCCTGCATACATTATACCTGATGCAGGTATAATGTAGCGAAGGGCTTTACAATGTGACGCATCTAACTAGATGCGTCAAGTTGTAAATATGTTGCAAAGTGGTGCATTGTTTACACTGCTGCTGCAGCACAAAAGTGACGCCACGGCGGTGTAAAAGTGTCACAAGGGGTTTGCAAATCTGCCACAAAGTTTGGTGCAATAAAGGCTTGAAAGAAGTCCAACGCGTGGGTAAACTTCTCACATCATAATTGTTCCTATGTCTAAAAAAATACCATTGCCTAAACATTTCACTGAACACAGAGAAATAGTCATTCATGCAGCTCAAGGTAAGCACTCTGTTGAAGGTGGAAAGATGCGTACTAAAAGCCAATAGCATCCGGCGAGGGAGTGTCGTTCCTCTGGAATGAGGCAAGACGTGACTGAGGAACTCTTAATTAAGCCAATGGTACAAAGAATCGGGCTAGGTAAAGTCAAAGGGGCTGATTTACGAGACACTTGGGTCGCCAGTGCGTCACTTTTAATGTGGGAAAAGTGACGTACCGATGGCGCAAGGGGCTTGATTTGAAAAGGGGCAGATCCAACACCAAATCTCAGCCTTTTAGGGCTATAGGTATTTTCGAGCACAACGCTGACAAAATACAGATCTAATAGTGTCAAACCTCCAGGACACCTTCACATAACAGTGCAACAATCAATCAATCAATCAATCAATCAATCAATCAAGATCACTCTGGTCGGAGTGGAACCAAATAAAAAAGCAAGCCGATGACAAGAAACAGTTCATCTTGTTGACTAATAGATTTTCCCAAAATCTATTTATAGTTGCACATTCTTTGTTTTTTTCAGGCCTTTCAATTAATGCAAAATCAGGCTTACCACTGCCAAACCCCATAATGAGATTTTTGTGATTGGCGCATGGCCCCTAAGGAAGCATTGTTCATTAACTAACTAAATGGTTTGTCCAATGTATGTGATGAACTCGTAGCTCGCTGGCCCACGCTAGAAACCAAGGAACAACGTTTCACTCTTTTTCTTTTGACTGTTTTCCTCGGCACAAGTCTAACAATCAGCTTGTGCTTAATTCCTGGTTTCCAAAATGCCACATCAGAAGCAATTACGGTATATTTGTTTAAAGCTTCATATTTGATGGGCATCCGTATGTAAAAAAATACAGCCTTCAGACATTTCTGTAAACTCAATCACTGACAATTACAGGGCATTTTGTTTATATATGTATAATCTCGAGAGATCTTTATAGAAAAAACTCTTACAAACTGTGATCAGCACAGAGAGTTATCGTTACTGATTTTTCTGTAATTTTCAAAAATGTTTGTTGGGGCCCATGATTGAAAATATAGCTTTGATGGGCTATAGAGACTGGTGTCGAAAGCAATTACCGAGAGTTCTTCTCTTATTAAAAATATTGTGCGAGCTCACAAAAGAATTGTGTCAGTCGAGGATTGTGATGAATGGAGCCAGTGGTAATTACAGACTCTTTTGTCTGGGAAGGCAGAGGGCATCATTTAAGGAAAATGGGAAAAAACGAAAATCTACACAGCCATCACTAAATGGAGCACACACTGGATGCGTACGAAAATGTAAAAGGTTGATCATGTAGAGTTAACATGAAATTTAAAGTTGATGGTTTATTAAAGCATATTCTGCAATGGTAAATTTGTGTTATTTCTGTGAATCGAATCATTCATTTGTATTTACTTCGTGAATGTTCAGCTCTTCAGGTGAGACAGTGCACGCAATACATTACTCAAGATTAGACAGGCTACAGTCGTGGGTTCAATATATCAGAATTGTGCAGATTTCGCTGGTGCCACTGTTACTTTGCACACACATCTGCACTGCCAGAGAAGTACAAAAATTACACATCCACTGGCAGACCGGTTCTAACAAGTCATTTTGCATTGGTCACTGGTTCCCAATGTTGGTCCAAATTTACACTACCACCCGCACATTTAGGGACAGATTTACAAAGAAGTCACGTAACGCAATGCAGTTAAGACAACTTACTGTGCTGTACCTTGACAGGGAGAGAGCAGAAATGCAAGGCAGCAATCTGCGCTACTTTGCGTTACTCTTGATTTACTAAGCCATGCAAGGTGGCTTTGTATGACTTAGTAAATGTCACTCAAGAGCTTGCGCTGCCTTCTATTGCCTTGCATGGTGCAAGAGCAATGCAAGGGCTTAGTAAATCTGGCCCTTAATGTAATTCAGAAATATTGCCACAATGTGGCCCTCACTTTGCTCTTAGTGGACTCTTCATGTTGCATGGATTTGTTATACGTGAAATGTCATGTCCGGTCAAGAAACATGATTTCAACTGGCTCAAGGAGGTATTCAGTTTGTTTTACTCATTTTCTGGCAAGACATTTTAATTAGGTACTGATCTCTTTAAGGAAAATCTGTTTCACTTGTTTCTTGGGGAAACATCTACTTTTCAAAGGACCCTTTGTAAAAGAGATTCTAGTTTTCATAGCTTTTTTGCATAAGAACAAAATGACGCCCTTTTGAGTTTGGCAAATGGGATGCTCCCTCAAAAACATGGAGGATCAGGGAAAATGTGACTTATGTTTACAGGTGAAGAACACAAAGCTATTGCTCGTGTGTTTCATGTATTGCAAGTTTGTAAAACACCTGTAATAAACTTCCGTCTGTTGTGATGATGGTATTCTAAATCTCATAAAGTCGATGTCGGAGATCCGAAGTATTGAAGTCAAACAGAAGTCCCATTATCCCTGATGAAGGGTTGTTAAACCAAAAATGCATTGGAACTAAAAAATGGGATTTAATTACAAACTAAAAAAGTGAATAATGATGGATAAGTGAAATAAACCTGTTCACAACTAACAAACATATGGAATTTATTTTTGAACACTGTGGATGAACTTTATTAAAATCACAAAACTGGAATGTTGGTCGCATGACCAGGATAGTGCCTAGGGGGACATTCTCAAAGGAGTGAAGTGCAGCCAATTGACATTTACGGAACGTATCTGATCTTAATACATTACGCCAATGTTAACATCCACAAAGGATTACCCTTAGAAACTTCCATAGAAACACAGGCTGTAGCGCGTACCATCACACCATATCAAAAACTAAAGACTAACACACATACAACTGAGTTGTATTGAATAATATGCTGAGCCTTTGGAATCATTTTTACTGGCCTACAGAAATGGGTTAGGACCCTGTCCCCACGATACAAGCCAAAAGCCTAGGGGTAACCATTGATGGAGAGCTATCCATAAAACCCCAAACTGGCGCAGTAGTACAAAAGTGTATCATAGGTTGGAAAAGATCAAAAGGATTGCTTTGTTTTTTAAACAGGATGCTCTAAAACAGTGATAATGGCTTTAGAATCTTCAAGAATGAAATAAGTAACCTTGATTTACATTGGTTTGCCTAACATGCTAATTGACATTTTACAGATCATACAAAATCAAGCAGTCCATTTGATTCATAATCTCCCAAAGAACTCTCATGCTACTCTCATCCTGAAGGATTTACATTTACTTCCAATGGAATGCAGAAAACAATTCAAGGTATGCTGTCTTACTTTCAAGACTCTCAGGGACAATGGCCTCTTCTACATAGCTACAAGGAATACAAATTACATTACCATCAAGGTACTTTGCACTTCTTCTTCCAATCTCCTAATGATTCCTAGATTATGGAAAAAAAGCTCTGGAAAATTGAATATTTCATTACAAACACCATCTCTATATAACTCCTTACTAACAGACTTATATCTAGAATCTGGTTTCAGATTATTTAGGAAATGCTTTTAAAATCTGGTTGTTTAAACAAGATTATTGGGGCTTTCTGTTACTCTTTCCTGCCTTACTCTATATCTACCACAAGGGCTAAGAAACCTATAATGACTGCATAAGACCAGTTAACACATTATAATATTTAAAATGTAACAATATTATGTAAAAAAGCAATGTGGAGGCGGAAATGTTTTTGATATTCACTTAACCAACTGGCTTTGGTATGCTTTATCTTTACATTAATGAGCAGTATATGTGAAGCTAAGATAATCTATGCAACTAAATCTATAGAGTGAGATAATTGGTAGTATTATACAGGAAGATATTAAGGGTGCCATAAAATCAGAATCTTTCCCAGAAAGTTAGAATAATTTGCCAATTACAAGATGGCCACTAGGGCAAGAGGCAAAATTCTTAGGCCGATGACAAGCTACAGATGTGAGGATGTAGAAGGAATGGTGTTGCATTTAACCATAAACTACAATTTCAAGTGATATTGTTGGAAACGATCATGACTACACCATCAAAGCTGTACATCTCCCATTATCTTCAGTCAGCCATGTTGTAAACATCAGATAAGAGCTGCATAAGAATTAACTTATTCAAGGTTCTCGCAGTAGAGTGGCTATTCGAAGATTTAGTAAATCAGGACACCTGGGACTATTATAGTGGATGAAGACAGAAGCAACCAGGATTACAATCACACGTGTACAAACATACAACAAGCAGAGGGGCATATTTACTGGAGAAGTGGTGGAACGAGGCATTAGCCTCCTTGGCTTATCGCAATGCTCGGCCACTTCTAAAACGCAGGACTGCACCATATTTACAACAATATGGTGCAGCCTTGAGTTCCCCCCTGCACTGGTCCTAAATTTAGCAGCCTAGTTCCAACGCTGGCACGCTTGCACCATAGTCCAAGGGTGTCTGCATTGAGGGGAAGATTGTTTATGTGCCGGAACATCTACCTTTCTGCACATAAATAAACTTTAAATGGTGCTTTTTAACTTCTATGTATGCTGCTTAATGCAGCCCACTAGAATTTGCAAAACTTTATTTTTTATAACGATGATTTATGAGCAGGAAGTGTAACCTTCCTGCACATAAACAATCAAAGGCTTTTTCCTGTTTCTATGTGTGCAGCACAACGCAGCACACATAAAAACAGCAAAAACAAGGAGAAATGTTTAATTTCTCCTCGTTGCGCCTGTTGAAGACCAGGTTTTCCCTGGTCTTAATTTTAGCACTGCCCCATATTTAAGCTGCTCTTTTAGATGTGGGGCAGCATCAACATTAATGGGTGTTGTGGTGGAATAACCACCATAACACCTGTTGCCCACCCCTTTCACGCCAAGTATAGTGTGAGAGGGGGTCTTTTTTACAACGCTGTGGTTAATCCACTTTAAGTGGCTTAAAGCTGCCTTGTAAATAAGACGATGCGCATATCGCCACAGGAACATCACTAAAAGTGACGTTCCTGTAGTGATAGGGCTTGTAAAAACACCCCAGAGAGTCTAAAATAATGAACCAATTCAGACGCATATGTACCAACTAGAGACACAGAAGTATCAGAGAGGAATCTTCTAACGAAGACAATATAAACATCCGTTCTTTACTATTGTATGTAAAAAATGATTGAACAAAATTATGAAATAAGATGATTAGCTAGAAGTTGCAGAACTGGTAATTGTGATTTATTAATTTATATACAATACATGATTATTACATAGCATTATTCAACCTTAAATTGTCACATACAAGAGTACATCCTAGATCAACTTGAATAAACACCATCGACTCCCCACAACATTGCAATATTATGCTGAGGTCTTCCTCACACATTCAAAGTATTGCCATCATATTTCCTGGTGCTCCCATATGGAGCACCTAGAAACACTCATAACATGACATTTTATGGTAGATGCTCTCACCATATGCCATGTATTTTCATTAGTTAAATTGTATTGCTCTTATATTTAGCACTTAAACTCCCAAGGAGGACAAATTGCTGGCATCAGGGCAGACGAAAAGCTTTTTTTTCAACAAAATAGGAATGTTTTTAGAGCATTCCAGAATATACCTGGATGTTGGATACATCTAATTCCCTTCGGAAGGGAGTTCAGCAACAAGCTCATGGTCAGTGAAAAAGACTTTGACTCTGACTTTTTCTTAATGGTATTAGGTACTCCTAATTGACATTTCCAAGTAGACCTTAACATCCTACTAGAACAATAGAAACAGAAAGTTTCTTTCGTCTATAGCTAGTATTTGTTATGCACAAAGGTTGTATTTTAAACTTGTAATCTAAATCCGAGCTGCAACTGTTAACCAATGAAGATTGTGCCAGACTTTCAAACTATGAGCAGACATTAGCATATTAAGAGACAATCTCAATCCCAATACTGTAGAACCCAAAGTTTTGTTAATAATGATTTAGGATGTCCTACTAATAAGCCATTACCAAATTTAAAGTGTGCACCTATTACAGCTATTTCAACAGTTATACATTGTGATTATGACAGCAGATCTTAAATCTTGTGTAGACGTTTCAGGTGAACATTTTAGGAACATGGGAACTGATTGACTAGATGGTCCCTCAAGTGGTCTTCATCCAAATATGGACCTAAGGTCTTCACCTTATCCTTTACCTCTTTCTTAATTTAACCAACCTTATAAGTGCTCTAATAGTTTCTGCATTTTTATCCATCAATGATCAGTATTAACAACTAAGAATTCAGTCTTGGTGTCGTTTAGACTTAGCATGACTTCATTCGTCCAGTGCTTAATGGCTTTAAATATCTCTGCAACATTCTGTCTATTTTCAAGAGGACCCGTGGATAACCTAAACACTATTGTGGTGTCATTGGCATTGTACTGAAGGCTGACCCCAAATAAGTCAGCTGTTGATGTAGTGGCTGCTCACCAATATTTTTAACAAGTATTGGGAGCAGAACATCATACCATACCATCAATGAGCCAGATAGTGGTTGACGCACTATAACTATCCCATTTACTGTGTAAGGAAAGAATTAAGCCATTTAACAGAAGTTACACCCACCCATGTCACCACACTCAGCCTCCCCATTCATTAAGGGTGGTCAAGCATGTCAAAAAGCTGATAAGAGACCCAGATGCAACAGCAATGTTGGGTCCTCTGGGTTCTCGGTCGTATGTATGGGTTTTGCCATCTGAACATCTAACAGTGCTGATTTGGTGGCTATGTGGTCTGAAAACTGTCTGTCTGCAAGATAATATTGGCCTCCATGTGTTTCTAGAACTGGAGAGCAGCTGCATTTTCTAACATCTTAAGGTGAGAAGGAGTATTAGAAAATTGAGTGATAACTAACTGAATTAGGGCCTCCAAATTATGTTTTTAGAAGTGGTCAGAACCAATACTCCTTTAGCGTATCTGGAATAATTCCTTCTTCAAACAAGAGGTTCTCGGATATAGGGGAACAATATTTATATTACTCTTTAATTATTCTGAAGTTCCTTTTGTACCCTTAATGATAGATGTGATTTCATCTTTTGACATACTTCTACATTTGGAGAGAATAAGACAGAATCAAGATTGACAATTGGGGCTGACTTTATCTAATATGGAATAATGGCACACCTGTTCTCAATTTATCATGAAAATAAGCTTAAACTGTATAGATCTAATTAGATGATAACTCCACAGTTAGTTCTAGAGTTTTAGGATTTTCCATCTCCTTTAATACTTGATATGGTCTTATGGAAAGCATCTGCATTTTGAATTAGGGGAGGAAAATATTTTTTCTTGTCATGCAAAATGGCTAATATATATGGTGCAATAGCCCCTTTCAGACGTAGATAGGGCAAGTAGGAGCTGCTGGGCCTAGATGTGGGAGACAAGACCTTTTATTTGCTTCTGATGTTCCGGGCATGACCTACTATGGGCCCTCAGTAATTGGACAAAGCACTACACCTTCAGCACTTGACTCTCAGTGGTAGTGTGGGTTGAGCAGTTTAAGGATTCTTAAAGAGACATTGGTGCAAGTAATAAATGGGCACATAACTCAAAAAACACTCAGCAACCTCAGTAAATGAATGTCTAGCCAGATGCTTCATGTTATGGAAAATGTAATAATAATATACAAACAAAAAGTCAATGCAGCACACTACAAATATTATTCCCAGCCTTGGTAAGGCTGACCCTCTAGTACTGTCCGTGTAAGACCCTGAGTCCCACTTTCCTGTCCAAGGACTGTTGTTATTCCCATTTAAGTAAGGCATCATTCAAGCTAAGGCCGCTGGGGTGGAGTACATGTCTTAGAAGTTCCACAATGGATTTTTAAAAGTCAAAGTTTCTCAGCATCACAGCGCTACAGTCAGAGCAAGTTTCCCCAGAGGATCTGTGGTCGGTGATCAGTCCTATCCAATCTCACTGGTGTTGCAATGTGGAAGTTCCTGGATCATGTCACCAGCCTGGCGTTGAGCAGTAGTCTGAATGCTGCGAGTGAGGAAGCAGGCGTTCACGCCGCACTTCTTGTCATACAGTTAGTCAGCGGCATGTTTGTTCGGCTTTTGGGTTCTGGTAGTTATGTTGATATTCTGGTTAAATGGGTTGCAGTCCTCTATGCTTTACCTTCACACTCTGCTCCTGAGCAAAGGCCCTATCTCTTCACCTCAACCCCCATCTGACATATTTGGGGTCACAATCAGCTTCACTCTAAATGACGGCTACTCCGAGTCACAGTACTGCACAGGGCAACTGTGCTGTTTGGTCACACAAATACATCAGGGAGACTGTCCCTAATCTTCACAGTAAATTCCACCTGGTATAAGGGTGTCATGAACAACAGCACATGGGCAGCTGTCCTGATAGGTGTGGTGATTCTGAATCGGCTGGAATCCCACACTTTGCTTCAGGGACCCACTTGACAGGATTCATACTGGACCTTGATCTCTTCAGGCACTCTCCTCCTCCTCACATGGTCCTCTGGTCTATGGAGCAGGCAGACACTGGTGCTCCAGGCTGCTCCAGTCTGCTCCAGGCTCCAGGGCAGGTGGTCTTTATTTTCCTGTGTTATATCACACATCACCCACCAGGCCAACTAGCAGTCTGGGTTACAGGAGGCATAAGTCATGCTGAGCTTCTCCAAGCTGATGTACAGCCACAGTTGATTGTCCAACATTTGACAATTTTGGGAGCCTCAACCTCTTGATTTCCATATTCGATTTAGCATCTCAGTTGGATCACTGACAGATAATCAGAACCAAAAATATTGTATGAACAGAATATCGGCTCAAATATATCAAGGGCCAAAATATTGAAAATGTAAGTGCAAATAGGTAAGCATAGATTTACTATTCTTAACTCCACATCTGTGTACTTTGTAGATACATATATACCATCAATATACATATACTAGCAGCCCGCCCCAGCGTTGCCTGGGGCAGAAAGGGGCTGGGGGCAGTACACCCGCTCCCGCCCGACCCCCTCCCACACCGACTCCCTCCCGCCCCGACTCACTCACGCCCCCCTCCCGCCCAGACTTACTCGCGCCCTCCACCCGCCCAGACTCACTCACGCCCCCCGAATTGTTGATGTAATCCTAAACCCTTTGCGCCCCAGTACCTCCTCCGAAACTGCTGCCTCCACACCTTTCCTCGGGCTCCGCAAAGATCCCGCAACCTTCGGCAGCTCCGAGCCGCGTGGCAGATGTCAGCGGCAGTAAGTCCTGGGAGCAGAGGATGCGTTCCAGCAACTCTCCGGGCAGTGCGCTCAAGCGCGGACCCTCCGCTCCACTGCACTCGTCGCTCGGACTCTCAAGCCCGGCACTCGGCTCCCCCGTTGTCCTCATCTTTAGTGTGTAGAAAAGTGAGAGCTCCGAGGCCCCCCCACAGCTCGCTGCAGAGCCGTAGACATAGAAGAGAGACACGGCCCTGAGAGACTGAAATCAAGGCACTTCTGCACCGCCCTCCTCCTTGTCGTCATCATGCACGTCGCGTCATGGCCAGCGCTAGGTCCCGGCCGGCGCTACTTTCAGGGGACTACTTTGTTTAAAAACGTAATTTTTTTAATTTACTTTTTTCTTTTATTTATATAGCCTATGTCTATCTACACACCCTGACATTTTCCTAGATGTATCAGGTGTGTAGATTGGCGCTGTGGTTCCTGAGTTTACCTGGCCAAAAGGTGCAAGTTCTCTCTTTATAATAGTAGTATAGATGTAGCATTACAGTTAGTAAAGCTTTACTTACCTACAGAAACTTACTTTCACAATGTTTTTGTCCTCAGTATTCTTGACATGATATTTTGTTCCACAATATTTTTGGTTCCAATACTTTGGGTAAACACTGCCTCAGTAGTTGAAGTTCAGGCTGTGTCGCTCACTTAGAGGTATCCAGTTTTCTGCCCTGTTCTTTGTCCAGAAAGAAGCATGTCACAGCAGAAGCGACTCTAACCTTGATAGCCATACAACATAGGCAATGAGAGTGACTAGAGTTTCACACTTAGATGTTTATTTCACTGATATACATCTATCAAAAGGTTACAAAAGCCCATGCTCAGTTCTATATGATTCTCTGCAGTTTTTTTCTTCTCAGCCTCATCATCTCTCTGACAATGAACCCTGGCCCCACTGACCAGTGACCTTTCGAAAATCAAAGAGTCATTTTAAAGTTCACAAGAGAGCTTGTCTCTCCCTTCCTCCAGTGTGTGAGTCCCACCCAAATCTCTGGAATGCAAGGAAATTTACAAATCTGACTGGTGACTGCTCGTCCACATCAACATGTCTTTCTTAGGCCCTGCTTTTTCAATGTGGAACCCACACCCCTCCATGATTTATTCCACACAGAGGCACACATGCATTACAGCATGCACACGCAAACACACTCACACTGCATGGCACTCCTTACTACGGAAATATCTTCTACATGGTAATAGACGTGCACCCCGCCCTGAGTGTGTGTGCCATGACATAGGCCTGTTTCCGGTTTGTCTTGTCACCATGTGCTTCCCTCATAGAGTTGGAGACTCCTGCCTTCACCAAGAGTTAAGCAGTACAAGCACAGTGGTGGGAACATATTGTGTAGAGATCATTAGGAGTAAACTGGTCTTTCTTTACCTGTATCACGTGAGTGAGGCCTGCAGACACACTCACGTTTAAAAGTTCACTTGCTGTGAGCTTAACTCACCCTTGACCTACATCAGATTGGAGTGCAGTGCTGTGCAGTGCTGCGCAGCACAGAAGTGGTGTGTCTACGCTGGGAATATGTGTGCCTGGGAAGAGTGTGTTAGATTTGGGGGTCTCTAATTGGCACAGGTAGGTACTTTTGACAAATAGGGACCCTTGCCTCTAGTCAGTATAAGAGAATGACACTCCTAAATAACCGCTGCTCACCCCCTTGGTAGCTTAGGATGAGCAGACAGGTTTATCTCAGAGGCAGTATGTAAAGCATTTGTGACCACATACAGTAACTCAGTGACAACACTACAGAAGGACACCACACAGCGTTTTATAACAAAAATAAGTATACTTTATATAGAGTTACCACAAGCCCATAAACGACAAAAATACACAATACTATTACTTTAAGATGGTAGAGTTAGCTTAGTTTAGTTCAGTTCTTAAGATGCAACACTTTGCGTCAATGTACCTTAGGTTGTGTTGCGCATCCAAGACAAGCAATGTCGCAGCGAGGGAAATGCCACAAAGTTCAAGTATAAAGAAATAAAAACGTAAAGATCTTCCAGATGCGGTACGCTTCTCCGTGGATGGGAGAAGTTCTCGGTTCAATGCGTGGACTGCAGCGGCAACACCCTTATTCAGCGATGCGACGGCAACAGATCCAACTGTGGCACTCTTCTCCCATGATGCATGAAGCTTCTGCGCAATGCGACAACTACAGCGGCGACATCCATGATGTGACAACAGCAGCTCCGGCGGCGGCGCGCTTCTCGGGGATGCGAGGGGTTTTTCCTTGATGCGGTGCAGTGCGACAGTTCCTGCAACGACACCCTCCTTCGGAGTTGGGACGGCAGGCACAGAGACAGCGACACGCTCGGACCTCGTTGCGAGACTCTTCTCTCGATGCGGTGCAATGACAGCTACAGCGGCGACACCCTCCTTCAGAGTTGCGAAGGCAGCAGCAGCGACGGTGATATGCTTCCTCTTCGTTGCAGCACGCTTCTCTCGATGCGATGCATTGCTACAGTTCCAGCGGTGACACCCTCCTTCGGAGTTGCAACGTTAGTCACAAACACACTTCTTCTTCGATGAGTCACGCTTCCAGCTCCTTGCGACATGCAGTTCCCCAGAAGGCCCAAAACAGGAGCAGAAACTTCCAAAGAACTCTGGGGCGCTGGGGGATGAAGTCTACTGTCCCTGAGACTTCAGCAGGAGGCACGCTCTTTTCCAAGCCCTTGGAGATCCTTCACAAGTTGAAAGCAAAGTACACAAAGTTCCTTTCTCCTTCCTTTGACAGTAAGGCAACCACTGCAGGCCAATCCCCCAAGCGGCACTTCAGCTTGGGAATAGTCTCTTCTCAGTTTCTTCAGGTTCCTCTCCTCAGTAAAGGTTTCTTCTTGTAGTCCAAAGTGATCTAATTTCATGGGATCAGGGCCCCAATATTTATACTCCAAAATCCTTTGTTCTGTGAGGGGAGAGGGGCCTTTGCCCAGTCCAAACCAGTTCTGAAGCACTCTGTTTAACAGACTTCTCCTTTCCTTTCAAAGTGCAGGGCAGGCACATCAGATGCCCCACAGGAGGTGGAGCCAGCATTGTGGGAAGCTAGTACAGTCCTGGAGCACTTTGTTGACAGGACTCCTTCTCTTCTTTCAGTGTGCAGGGCAGAGACATCAGCCACTCCCCAGGAGGTTGAGCCAGCATTGTGGAAGGCAGGCACAGCCCTATTCAAGGTTCAGGTGAAACTCCTCCCTCCCATCTAGATGCAGAACTCTCTATTCACCACTGGGCTGACTAATCCTGTCTCTTGAAATCCCCCAGCCCTGTCACTCACAAAACCAGACAAAGGAATACACAACCTAGCAGAGGCAGGCTTAGGATAGTTAGACAAGCAAATACCTACATTCTAAAAGTGGTATTTGCAAACACAGAATGTTAAAACCATCTTCACTAAAAGATGGTTTTTATCATTCTGAGTTCAGGCATACTAAACTCGAATTTCTACCATGTTCTTTGAGACAGTTAGGATTATAAATATGTAATAATCTAACAGCCCATAGTGAAAAACGAAAGTGGCTGTAATTCACTATTAGGACATGCCACACACATCTGGGATTGTCCTACCTTATACTTACAATGCACCCTGCCCTTGGGCCTACCATAGGGATGGCAGGTATGAAGGAAAGGGAAGGTTTTAGGGACTGGCAAGTGGGTGCACTTGCCCAGTCAGCATGACAGTACCAGACTGCACGCAGGCTCTGCAATGGTAGACCTTAGACATATTTTACAAGGCTGCTTCTGTGGGTGGCACAACCACCAGCAGCATTTGGATTTACACGCCCTGGGCACACTCTGTGCACTGTACTAGGGTCTGACAAGTAAACCAAATAGCCAAACATGGAAACACTCAATAATACATCAATTTGCAATAGGGAGCAGTTGCACTGTGGCACTGAATAGCAGTGGCACAGTGCCCAAAGCATCTAACACCAGCAAAAATACATGAGGCAACAGCAAAAATTGAAGGGAGACCCACGCCAATGGTGCCTTGTCTAACACGGTGCAATTCAGGAATAGTGAAGTACTGAGCAGTGTGTGCATGGTGGAAGCATGTGCTGGATGTGCATGTGCCTATGAATGGTACAGTATCTGAAGAATGTAGGGTTGTGTAGTTTATTCAGGATAAATGCATGAGCTGGGTGTAAGTGCACCTGTGAGTGGTACAATACATTAAGGGCACAGTGCGTGTATGATAAATAATTATGCTGGACGTATGTGTGCCTGGAAGTGGTGCAATATTTGAAGGGGACAGTGTGTGCATGTTAAATTCATATGCTGGATATATATGTGCTGAAGAGTAGTACAATACATAAAGGATACAAGCAAAGCCTTGTATTACAGATTTCATATAACAAAAAAGTAAAACCTTAAAAGCGCAAACTGGTCGCTGCAAACCTCAAAAGCCCGCACTGGCTTCCAGTTAAAGACAGTGCCACTTTCAAGATTCAATGCCTAGTGCATCAATAGTGTAGTCCCAAAATACCTACAGGATAAAATTGTGTACTATAACCTTGCTGGTCTTTATACTCATGTCTCTTTTACGCCAAAACAAAATGAATAAATAGGAGAGATAGAAGATTTTTGTGGCAAGTCCCCACCTTTGGGAAAGGCAGTCAAGCTTTATTCACCACACTCAAACTGTGAAGCAGATATGGGCTAGATTCATGACCCGCCTCTTCTAACTAGCTTGCAACTCCATCACATCACCTTCTCTTCCATTTGTTACTTATTTATATTCATTAAAAATGTCCATATATGCTTTCTAATGCCTTTGCACCTAGATAAGATTGTGTTCTATAGTGTGTGCATCATATGTAAATTAAAAATGCTATCGATATATTTCCATTCTGCAGAGACTATCATGTTTCGATTGATGGCTCTTTCCAGATATGATTTGAAATGATGTACAGAAATATAACAAGATTATCTCATTTTCGTTGTAGGCAGGTTGACTAATTACTTTCCAAACATGAAAACATTATCTTTATATAGGAATTGTATTAAAAGTGATTTACTTTCAACAGGATTTACAATAAATTATTCATATCTAACTGATAATTATAACTTCCCGGTGCCTGTAAGGCACGTGAAATGTTTTCATACTAGTAAATCCTTTAAGATGATGGCAGTTTAGATCCTTGGATTTCTAGGCTTGATTTTCCCACTACCTTTATTACAAAACAGATGCAGAATTAAATTTTTAAAATCTAACAAATCTCTATAAAAAAGAACAGCAGAAGAAATGTACAACCACATTCGTATCTAAGTGATAAGGCAAGGGTTTGCCTAGGTGAATATACTGAATATTAGTTTGCCACATGTCAGAAAATAATCCATTCATGTAACAGTTGATTCAGGTTTGTGATGTTATATGACGCTGTTTCCCCTGACACTGTTGCACATTGCATGTTTAAATTTGTCCCCCAGTATTTTTTAGGAAATGTTCTTGGGGTAGGACACTTTAGGGTATCATCACAACGTATACATGTAAAATGATTTGGGGCTAGGTTACATTAAAGTTGGTGTTCAGTGTCCTTTCTCTCTTTTATTTTCCTCTTATCAAGTCATATGTCTGCATGCTTCTTGGGAGCTGACCTGTACCCTCCTGTCACATACTATTGTTATAATATGATTCGTATGTCATTGGCATAGTAATTTACTGGTCCTTACCTGATATTGCTGTGGCTTCGAATGCTCAATGCATTGCATTTCCTCTGCGTGAAAGATTCCAGGAAAGGGCTCCCTGGGGCAGTTGCTTTGGGTCTTTAATGCGATGGATGAATTCCAGTGGGCTTCTCATTTTTACATGAATAAACTTTAGTATAACTAACCCCTCGGTCTTGGCGTTCCTTCCTTAACAGCTCCACTGACAGAATATCAATATAGATGTAACAAATATAGATGTAAAAATATAGAATGCAAAACTATCGACGCCCTATACTTAAACAGGCAAGTACAAAATAAAGTTAAGTATAAAACAAAATATTAAATATTAAAATGTATTTTTTAAAAAAAAGTAGATTTAAATTACATTTTAACAAAAATAACAAATACACTTAATTAAATAAAGTTAAACACATACATAATAATAAAATATTTGTTTTCTTTAAAACAATTAATAAACTATCAATTTTAATTAATTTTATAATTCTAAATATATAAAAATGTACAACAAAAAATATATATGTACATACCAATAACATGCAATCCAATTAAAATAGATTCTATTATAAATTAAAACATTAAACTATTTAAAATCTTTAAACTTACATTTCCCTCTCCAGTCAGTGCAAAAGCAGGGAAAGTGTTGGATAGCGGAGGTGTAAAAATTACTATTCCCACTCCAGTAAATGCAACTATAGGGAAAGTGTTGTATAGCAGAGGGGTAAATATTACTATTCCCACTCCAGTCAGTGTAAAAGTAGGGTAAGAGTTGAATTGCTGAGCGGTAAAATGACTTTTTCCACGAAAATAAGTGTAACAGTAGGGAACGTTTTGGATTAGCAGAGGGGTAACAATTACTATTCCCACTCCAATGAGTGCAACAGTAGGAAAAATGCTGGATAGCGGATGGGTGAAAATTGCTATTCCCACTCCAGGGAGTGCAACCGTAGGGAAGTGTTGGATAATGGCAGGATAAAATGTACTATTCCCACTCCGATCAGTGCAACAGTAGGGAAAGTAATGGATTGCGGAGGGGTAGCAATTAATAGTCTCACTCCAGTCAGTTAAAAATTGAAAACAAACAAAATATTAAAAACAACAAAAAATATTTTAAAAACAAAATAAATAAAAAATATACAATGTAAACATTTTTTTTAAAACAATATTTAATAGTAACATTTTTAAAACAAACATATTATAATGTTAAATACATATGACAGATACCTACGCATATTATATTAAATGAAATAAAAAATGATTTCCAAACAAATAAATATTTTTAATTTGAAATTTAGAAACAAAACCAATATTTATTAAATACATTTACTTTTTTTTATTTCCTACCCTATAACACTACACAATTCACAACCCACATCTAAATTGACAAAAAATGTACTTGCATAATTAACATAATTAATTACCAAGTAAAGAAATATTATTAATTGAAAAACAAATTACATCTCATAAATTAATTAACTCCTCACCCTTTACCCCAATAAAAGTAAAACCCACACACAAATAATAAACAATTACCCTAATTAAATATCAATTAATGCATTAATATGAATGATCAACTAATTATTAATCAAACATAAGTTACTTCCCACCCTTTACCCTTAAAAACCCCACAACCTACAACTAAAATTCATTACACAATTCCCATATTTAATTTTCAATTAGTTAATCAATATTAATTAACAACTAAATATTGACTAATTACACATAAATTACTTCCCACTCTTTACTCCTATGAACCCCACAATCCACACCTTAAATTAATTACACAATTTCCATAATTAATTTTCAATCAATTAATTAACATAAATTAACATCTAATTATTAATTAATCAACAATAAATTACTTTCTACCCTTTACCCATATGAAGCCCATATCCCGCACCTAAATTTATTGACACAATTTCCATATTTAATATTCAATTAATTAATATTAATTAACAACTTATTATTAATTAATTAAAAATAAATTACGTCCCACCCTTTACCCAAATAAACCCCACAACCTGCACCTAGAAAAATTATACAATTACCCTAATCATTTACCAACTAATTAATTAATATCAATTAACAACCAGCTAATAATTAATTACAAATACTTTACTTTCCACTATTAACACTATAAAATCTCAATTAAATACATATGAATAAATATAAAATAATCATTAATTTATTATAATTAAATTACTTCCCACCCTATTCCCCTATAAACTAACATCCGGCTACGGAACTAAAAAATACAAAATTGTATTAAAATAAAATTGATAACTACTAAAAATGTAACACACATATCAAAAAACATAAACAATACTTATACAAAAAAATACTACACACATATTTAAAATATAATCTAAAATACATACCACTAATTAAAAAATCGATATTTTAAACAACTATAGTTTTAAAAACGATATTAATGACTTCTATAGTTTTTTAAAACAATATTTCTTACCTTAAATTCGATATTCTTGACCACAATATTCTTGCTGTCAATATTTCAGTGTCACGATATTTCCAACTCAATATTTGTGTAAGTCAACATCTCCAACTCAATATTCTGTCTGAATCCTAATTCCATAACATCTATTCATTTCCCACCTTAAAAAATGTAGCTAATTTCTCTTTAAGTAAGACTTGATGCTGATGGGTGTGGTACAGTCAAGAGCACAAGCTATCATGAGCATATCAGCTTATGGTGAGCATGTGAAGAATCAATCTATAACAATATTGCTGCTTTTTGAAGATGTAGTTGCCCAAAGAGAATCATGATGTGATGAGAACATTCTCAATGAGCATCTAGCTTTATATTTACAAGGGATTACATTTCACAGATTGTACGAGGCCTCTTTCCACTTACCTTATGGCATCATATTGGATGAATCCACAGGGATTCTCTGCTTCATCCAGTAGGCTCCATTTCTCACACAAATATACAGGACTAACATTCCACCCCTCAAGAGTGCTCCTTAACAGATTTGCTGTGGTGGAAAAGCATAATCCATGATTTAACCAGTGGTGCAATCTTCCCAATAGCTTTCAGATAAAGATGACTAAACTAGATCACATGCCGTTTACCTCTAGATTTCAGTCTCACAATTTGAAACATAAACATCTTAGAATTATTTATTCGCCACCTAAAAAACGTGAGGTGTTGTATGTAGATCCTCAAGGTGCACAACCCATATTCCCAATAGTTTTGCTTTTCCATCCAGCCTCAAAAACATCCCTCTATCCAGGCTAAATACAAACTTCTACACCCACTCAAGGGGTTGGTGGTGGTGTTGGTGGGGGGGGGGGGGTTGTATCCCCTACTCTGTTCCCTAAACAGGCTATTTTTTTCGGCCTCACAGCAGTAGCATATCTCCACATCTCTACTGCCAGCAACAAGAGGTATGTGGGAGTTCCGGTTATGGAACTAATTCCATCTTAGGGGGTTAATTTGTCATGTTCCCAAGCAATCATAATTCGAAGCCAGTAGATTTATCTTGCTCACCTGATAATAAATGTATTCCAAACTTCCATCTAGAGTGGAAAGAATCGGCATAAGTCCCATGATACCTCACTCATAACTTGCCTGAAACAGGTTCCATAGTTGAACAATGGAAAATCCTGCCAGAGATGAACTGGCTAGGGATGACTTGACTTTCTCCAGAATCTGCGAACAAAAGACATTTGGACTAGTGGTATTAGCAGCTTTTTGAATGCCAAACTAATACAGACTATAGGTAGAACAATGGTGGCAAACATCTCAATTATTGTGGAAATAAATAAAAAAAATAGAAGCTTAACAGTATTAAATATGCTGACGTGATATTATTTGGTATATCTTTTTTGCCCATGGCGCGTTGCACAGTGGTGGGTTCTTATATGGCTGCAAGGAGATGCATTGTGGAGCATCACCACAGCTGGGCTGGCAGATTGCCTACCATCCCAAGACTGAGGTGGCACCACTTGGAGGGGGATGGGGCACGACCTATAACAGGTAGCGTCCAAGGGCTGGGTTCATTGTGGCTGGAACCTTGTCTGTCCTTGAGGCTCCGATCAGGATTCCAGCCAACTAGCCCTTGGACTCACTTTGGTGGTCCTAGGTTCAAGATGCAGGTCCAGTCCTCTCACTCAAGCAGCAGGGCAGCAAAGTAGCAGTCCTTCACTGGTCCAGAGGTAAACTGAAGAGTGAGTCTGACGGTCTTGCTTTATACCCTGTGCTTCTTTGAAGTAGGGGAAGTTTCTAGAGAATCCCCTTTGACGTGCTTCAAATTTCCTAACTCCCCTACCCTGGCTCCAAGCTGGCTACATGAACAGTGCAGGGCTCTGAAGGCAGAGCACAGCCTATACAGTTGGAAGTGGGACTGTGCCCAGCTCTGCCCCCCCATTCTGCCTGTTAGTGCCCCACCCAGGCACACCTAATACATCTATTGTGTGGCTGTTTGGCAGGAATAAGCACAGTCCAACTGCAAACTACACCCAGTCATGTGACTCAGGAGCAGGCTGCAGGCACCAAATGGTTAGGGCCAGAAAATGTCAATGTTCTTAAAGTATGAAAAACGGTCTCGCTGTTTGCGGCACCAGCTGTTGCACTGCTACGAAAAACAAGTAGTGTTCCATATAATCCATCTCTTCTCTGTAAACCAAGCATACCATAGTAAACCAAACAGTTTCTCATATAAAATACTCATAGTTTTTATAATGTGTAGAATCAATCCGGAGATAGATAGATTGCGCAGAATACTTTATTCTTGCATTTTCAAACGCTTTCTGTAGCCCATCCGAGCTCAAACAGAAACGTGTGCAGCCAATCAAACATCACAACAGGACTCTCAGTATAGCACAATGCATGTTGAACCTATCTGGTTCTTCGTCAGGGGTCGCTCTAAAAAAATAGAAGAATGCACTTAGCCAACTACTTTGTAACACAACATGCTCACCTAAAAAACTAAAAAATAATAATACAGATTTAAGAAACAGACTGATGGGAAATTAACATCCCAAAAACATAGCTATGGCCAAATATATTACGAGCCCTTACAGAAACTTTCACGTTAAAAAAGGGGGAAGCAGCTACAGTTATGGACATTTTGTGGCTGAACCTTTTTATTATTGCCTGTGTTCAGTAAAGTAATGCCACCATCTCATGCAAGGAGTTCTACGTGTACTGCAGACATGTCCCACCACAGAGATTAATATGCATTATCATAAGTCCTCAGGATGTAACCTTCAAGAAACAATTTGATGCTTTGACAAGAACCTGCTTTTGACTTTTGTGAACTTGACAGAGAAGTTCATGACTTCCCTCTGTTTTGTATGCCTCACCCACCCTTTCGCCTCTCCACAAACCTCCTCCCAGTATAATTTTGGGTAGAACTCATTGACTGACTGATGCAACAAACCTAAATGTGCTTTTTAGGTTTCACCTACACAGCGCTTGCGAAAGCTATTATTTTAAATATGTCTTAAAAGGAACTTACATCCCGCCTTCACTTCTTATTGGTCCTTGTCACTTTACTTTTCCTCGGTTCTATTGGTTGTAGAGTTCTATATCCTGTTCTTCCTGCGTGTTTCTCTTATCAGTTTCCCATCTGCAAAGTACTGCGTTCATCTGATTTGGTGGAACTTCTTTTAATCATCCCAAACAAGACCGACACCTTTGCTTTCAAAGTACAGAGCTGCCAGAGTGCCATGGGCTCAGCAAGCTGTTATTTCAGTGGAGATCCTCTGACGTGCATGCTATTCCTTCTCCATGCCTCGGACGAAGCAGGCATCCACTTCCTCATCTTTCTGTGTTGCTCTTTTTAAAAATATTATTTTTATTATTTTCACAAAGTCGGACAGAAAGCCTGTAGCAGGGTTAGTATAAAATATCACGGCAAAGTTATACATATGTAGTTATAAAGTGAGTGTACTGTGCATATATGGGTAACATGAGCCTAAACCCCATGATCAGTAATGGAAGAAGAAAGGACAGGCAAAAGAAGGGAAAAAGGAAAGAAAGAAGAAGAGAAGGGAAGGAAGAGCAATGGCTAGTCGAGCTGTATCAATCCCTTCCGACAATCTATGCATATGTTTGCACCAGAGCAATCGGATATTGGCAGGTCCGAACACAGTGCAGCAGACTAGTACAGGTAACAAAGGTTAGTACACTTAAATACATTTATACAGGTGGTGTGTCAGTAAAGATACAGGATATTGATCGATATCGGCATATAATTCATGGAGCTTCGTAAGAGTCTAGCTACGTGTCCAAAGAGTTCCACATCATCCTGGATAAAGGCCTGCATGGAGAGTTTTGTAAAACTATGTTGTCTGCCCCTCTGAGGTGGATGATCCAGTTTATCTAGCTTTTATAAGATGTCTTCCAGATGTCCTTCCAGTTGGCAAGAACCATTTTTACCACCGATGTTAGCAACAGATCAAGTAGATCTTTGTCAAAATCAGCTCTCAAGTTTCTGCTAATACGGGCCCTGGGTAGGTTAAAGTAAGCTCTGTACATATTTTACTTAAACAAACCTGTTACAAAGGCAAAAATGTTATCCATAACATCCTAAGTAATGAACAATGAAAGATAAGATGGGCTAAGTCCCCTGTTTCTTGGTTGCAGTTCCAACATGTTGCATCATTTTGGAGACCAAATGTAAATAATCGGGCAGAGGTCCAGAATGCCTTGTGTAGAAGCCAGTATTTGGTTTGAGAAAGAACAGGGGAGATCTAATTTTGTGAGATGGATATCCATGTTGTGAACCATTACTGTTCATTTGGTGGGTCAGCCCCCAGAAGGCTATTGTCTTATCATTAAGTTTAGAAGTTTTTGGACGGAGGAGTTTGTAAATCTGCGAGACCTGGTGTCCCCGTTTGTTAATCTTTGCCACATATAATGAAATGGATGGTTGGTGGTGTATAATTTGGCTTTTGAAAGGACTGTTCTAATTTTCAGGAAGTTGTAGAATTCAATGTCAGCTAGGCTATATCTTGATTGTAGTTCTGAAAATGTGACTGGATATGATGCGTTTTCTAGTTGGTAAGGGAAAAGGACACCTTTTTTAATCCATGTGTCTAGGGATAGGCTTTTGCCTTTGTGCAGTATCTTGCTATTGGCCCAGAGTGATTCCATTTTAGAACCCTTAATACTGTTCTGCAGATTCCTATCAACCATAAGCAGTGCAATTTTCGTGTTTTTAAAAATGGGCTTGGAGGTATGTGGGTATAGTCTATTTGTTGTTAGTAATTCTAGAGGGCTTAGGTTATTGAGAATGGCACTCTCCACCTCTAGCCTGTAGGTAGTGAGATCCAGTATGAGCAACTACAAAAGAATCTGGTGGTCTTGGAAAAGGGAGCAAGAACCATGTTTACAAACACCCAGTGAGTATCCAAAGTGTAATGAAAAAAGATAAATACATAAGGAAAAAAGACCTTTGCGAGATGATCAGATTTCCATCAACTACCAAGAGAGGTCAGTGTCATCACTTGGATATCCTTCCTTCCTACTACGATTCCTCTGGATCACAGAGGGAAGTCATGTGGTGCGAATTTTGACAAGGCCAGAGAAATTACAACAGGAGGAAGTAGAAGCAAAAGGAAAGAGAGGCCACTTAGGTCACCTACTTACAGATTTCAAAAAGTGGATAACAATTACTTGTGTGATGGAATTGTCAGTGCAGTGCATGTGAGAGAGATTAAAAAGGATTTGGGAGAGAAAAACTATCTTTAATACAAATATCTCTACCAATCCTATTAAAATAGTGCAAAAGCAGCTTTCAACAATAGACCGCTTCACAATATGGTCAACTAGTTTCAGCTTTAAGGGCCACTTTCCCTGGCTTTCTTCAGGACTTGGTCAATAGATTGTAACAGCATTCTTAAATTGGTGAAGTGTGCTAATAGTTGTCATCAAATCAACCTTTTGCATGATAATACCTCGATACAAGCTGGGTGTTTGTAATCTTGTGTGTTGTGATAACTTGGTTCTTGCTCCTTTTTCTGAGACCACCAGATTCTTTTGTAGTTGCTATTAGTTGTATTGGGAATTAAATCTGTAGTTTGGTCATTAAACTTTCCCTATGACCCTTTCTCCTTTTGGAGGTGTAGTGGAAGAGATCCAGTATGAGCCTTGTTTCACCAGGAATTCCAGATGATATAGTCTGAAATCCGCTAAGTTAACCCCTCCTAGCATTTTGTATAGTCTTCATTTTTTTGATACTGATCCTTGCTTTCTTCCCGCATCAGAGGAATTTAGAGATGAGGATATCTAGTTTGCGGTGGAAGTCATCAGTAAGAAGGAACTGGAGCATACTAATGAGGTAGTTAACCATCAGGGTGATCATCATTTTAATAGTTTAAATTCTGCCCCACCACGTAATGAATTTAGGTGACCAAGAGTCCAGGAGCTTCCTTATTTTTTCAAGTGTTGTTTTTCATTCTGGTGCAGGGTATCTATTAAGTTGCTACCAAACTATATACCTAAGTATTTGATATAACCTGTTTGCCATGTTAGCCCCGACTCTCCCAGGATGTCTCTCGTACAATGGATGCTTAAAGGTTTGAGTTCTGATTTCTCTGTTGACTTTATATCCTGCCGGAATACTTTATTATTGTGTCCATAATGGCTGCAATTGATGCCCTGGGCTGGTCTGTTATTACTAGTATGTCGTCTGCATAAGCGGCTAATTTTATTTGTACGCCACTAATATCCACCCACTTAATGTTAGAGTTTGCTTTGATGTCCTGGATAAGGGTTTCCAATGCCAGTAAAAAATAAGGATGGGGATAGTGGGCAACCCTGTCTAGTTCCTTGTTGCAATGTGAAGGGCTCAGACAGTGAGCCATTAATGACAATACGGGCTGATGGGTTCCCATAGAGGGCCATAACCATACGTATATAGCCCTCACCTAGATTGAAAGATTACATACATTGTTCTAAAAAAGCTCAGGAAACCCTGTCAAAGGCCTTCTCTGCATCTAAAGTGATAGCTACTACCGATTCAGACTTAATGGCAGCATTCTCCAGAATGTGACACAGTAGATGAGTATTATCGTTAGACATGCGAGTACGAAGTAAGCAAACCTGGGAGTTACTTATTTGCTTTGGGAGAGCAGAGTTGAGTCTGACCGCTAAAATCTTAGCATATATTTTACAGCCTATGTTAATCAGAGATATAGGTTTATAGTTTTTCGGTGAAAGCTGGTCCTTCCCCTCCTTGGGAATGACTATTATGTTACCTTCAGACATAGTGTATGGGGTAGTCCCTTTAGATGCTGTATGGCTAAAGACTTGTTTCATGGTTGGTTTTAGCTGGTTTAAGAAGGTCTTGTAGAAAGAGGCTGTGAACCCGTCCGGCCCAGGGGCTTTGTTGTCTTTTAGTGATTTCACTGCCATTTCAATCTCTGTGCAATTAATTTCTTGTCCTAGCCTAGTTGTCTCCTCTCTGTTCAGTTGCGGTAAGTTGAGTTGTTTGAGGTATTTGGTACACTCTTCTACGTTAAGGGCCTGGTCATTTTTATAAAGTTCCTGATAGAATTCTTTAAAGGTCCTAAGGATGTACTTGTGTTTGGTATGGGCTTAATTGTTGGAGTCTTTAATGGATGTTATGACAAACTGGTTCCTTTTGTGTTTGAGATAGGAAGCAAGAAGTTGACCTGCCTTATTAGCTTCACATAGGTTAAGAGCTTCATATTTATTAATCCACAAACCTGCCCTCTCACTTCCGATTTTGTTGTATTCGTATTTTTTTGTGTTAGCAGTGCGAGGAGCTTGCTATCTTGTAAGGATGTAGCGTGTGACAGTTCAAATTATTTGATCTGCTGTTCAAGCTGGGTCAATCTCTGATTGGTACTTTTGTTGATTCTTGTCTTGATTTCGATTATTATGTTCCTGATGGTAGCTTTCACTGCGTCCCAGAGTGTGTTAATGCTAGTCTCCAGAGTGTCGTTATGCTTCAGGTAGTCTATAATAGCCTCCTCGATCTTTTTTTTGTCAGAAGGGTCCAAAATTACATCGCTGTCAAAGCGCAATCTCTTAGGCCCAGAATCTTTGTAACGCCCTGCCAATTTTAGACTAATACACGAGTGATCCAACATTAGCCTTGGGGCTATGTCTGAATGTTCAATTAGTCGTGTGTGGGAGCTGGAGATAAGGATATAATCTATCCTGGTGTATGAGTTGTGGGGATTAGAGTAGAAGGTGTAGTCTCTAGTGTCTGGGTGTTGGAGGCGCCACACATCCTTAAGGTTAAATTTGGAGCAGATATTTTGGAGTACCGCATGTGAGCTCGTAGGGTGGAATTGACAGGTGGATTGTCTATCCATTATGTGGTCCAATGGTATGTTAAAATCCCCTGCTACTACCATGAGGTCGTTTTGGGGGAAGCCTTCCAGTGTGCTGGACACCTCAGACCAAAAGGTTGGGTCCTCAGTGTTAGGGCCATATATGTTTGCTACGTGAATTATCTCCTCCCCCCTTCTCAGATGTGTGACCAGGAGTCTGCCTTCGTTATCGTGAGACTGGGAGTCTATCGAGATGCTGGATCTTTTTGATATTAGAGTAATTACCCCTGTTTCTTTTTATCTGCAGGCGAGCAAGCCATCTGTGTGATCCAGTTACCTCTAATGAGTTTGGCATCGTCTGAAGACAGCTTGGTTTCCTGTGGTAGGATTATATCCCCTCTAGATTTGGCTAGGTAGTCCAGAATTTGTTGGCACTTAATTGGGTGGTTGAGACCTTTGACATTTAGGGACACTATGTTGAGGTCAGTTGCCAGGGTGAGTGTGTTACTGGAGGCCATCAGTTAAGATGATTTGTGGTAGATACATCAATTCTAACTTTAAGGAGCCAAAAAGTCACTATTAGGACCCAGGAGGGAAAGGGTGACAAGAGTTGTTGACTGTTAAACCCACAACTGGACATAGTGTGGGTGCATTTCTCATGTATCTTGTATACATTCTAGACATCTTTTCTGGCTGTTTTGCGTGCTAAAACTCACTAAATGGCTGTGCATCAAGAAGCGAAAAACACACTTTAGAGAAGAAAGCGATGTGAAAAAGAGAAAACAAGCTAGAAAATAGAGAAAGCAATAGAGAAAGCAAAGACGAGAAACCCCGAAGCGGATATCCAGTCACTACAAGGACCATTCTGCTCCCTCTGGTGTTCCTCCACCCCCCACTCCCCCGTCCCACGCCTCGCATCCCTGCAAACCTCGTAGGTAGGAGGTGCGATGGCAAGATCATCATTCCGTCTTTCGGAGCGCAACTGTTGAAATAAACTATCGTAGATCTCCTTATGAGTATAGTATAGTTGTTTGACACATCCCTAGTGTGGTGTTCAGAGACATAATCACATTGTAACATATTTAAAATATTTAAAAGATACTAATACAGGTCCAGAAACTATTTGAGATTCTTCCTTTGTGGTGATGACAGCATCATAGGGTGAATGTTAACACGAGGCAGGTAATGAGGTAGATAATGAGGTAGAAAATGGTTAGGTTTCCCTTATTAATAGTGGATATTAATAGTGGTTTAGGGAACTTAGCCTGCCCAATGCAGTGCTGGCTGCTTCTTCACCTTGTGCCGGGGTCAGGAGAAGATCTTCTTTAGCTAGAGGCAGATTGGGAAGCTTACGTGTTGTGAACTGGTGGGCCTTCCAGAAATGGTGCAAGCCCCTTAGGATAGTTGAAGTAGTGCTGTCTACCGCCATCAGTTAACCTGAATTTTGAGGGGCAAACAAAGGAGAACTGTATGTTTTTGCTCCTGAGGTTCTTGCGTAAGGCAAGAAATCCCTTCCTAGGGTCGACTGTAGGTTTAGAGTAGTCTTGTGTAAAAATGATCTTATGCCTATTCCAGATAATTTGATGATTTTTCTCATGCATGATAGCTTCTGTGTACTGAGATCGCAGGGGTTTGCAGATAATGGGCCGGGCTGCTTGCCTTGCATTGGATTTAAAGGTGGGTACTTTGTGTGCATGGTCCAATTCAAACTGACAGTCAAACTTTACATTGGTAAGTTTAGGGATCCAATCCTCCAGGAAGGCTAAGCATGAGCCTGCTGGGTCTTCTGCGCCCTCCAGGACCCCCAGTATGCGAATGTTCCCCCGTCAATTTCGATCTTCCAGCTTGGCTGTTTGTCTTTGTAGTGTTGAGGTAAGTCTTGCCAAGGTCTTCACCTTGTGACTTAAGTTGGCAGTGATGTCCTCTATAACATTGATTCTTTGCTCCGCCGCTGCCTGCCTATTATTCACTGTGTTTAGGTCCGCCCTGACGCCCGCTATTTCCAGTTGAATAGCATCAGTAGTGTGCTTTGTGGTTTTAGCTAGATCATGGACATCCGCCAGTTTTTTTAGTATCATGTCTAGGGTGCCGTTAATGTCCTGTTTCAACTTGAGCAGGGAATCTGAAATTGCTGGCACACTCTTACTCTTTTTTAGTTGTTGTTGGTGTAGCCTTGATTCTCTGTCCTCCATTTCTTTTTCTCCTCCTTTTTTTAGATTTTTTGGATTTCTTTGGTTCTCCTTAGTGTACCTGGCCCTCTAGATACCTTCCTGCTGTTATCATCCCTCGATGGGCATCGTGGTTGTAATATCCTGGTTTTGTTCTGTTTGTTTAAGACCATGTCTACCTTTCTTGCGGATTTTCTGTGGGTCACCCCCTCAACATCCAGCCCCATACAGCTCTGCTACAGTGTGGGGATGCTTCTGGCAATGCTAGACCTGAACCGTTCCCCAACCAGGATCGTGCCGGCTGTAAGTACCTCAATTTAGTGCGTGGTCAGAAAATCATAGCGGCCATTTTGGAGTCAGGCATCAGGGGGAGCGTTAGCGCTGTCGAGAAGATAAAAAGTGCCCAGCTAGCGGTACCTTGTTGGGTCGCCTGAACGGGTTCTAGCTAGCCATTATGACCATAACCATGCGGTCGCTTGTGTGAGCCGGTGTGTTGGGAGACCCGGTCCTTATCTGTGATCATTGCATGGCAGGCGCCATTTTGAGAATCTGGCTCCTGGCGAGCGGTAGTTCCACTTTCGATATATGTTTTAATCGCTTTGATCGATGGGCTCAGTAACCATTAAGTTAGTAAGCATTCACTGTGCCCTGTTTTGCACCGCCTCTCCAGGCCTTACCTGTGGTTGTTGCATTGTGGCGCCATTTCGAGATTCAGGTTCTCGGCCAGCATCAAGCGGCTGTTTCACTTTCGGTTTGCTTAGACCGCTTCAGTCGATGGTCTCAGTAAACATTAAGTAAGTAAGTAAGTGCTCACTGTTGTTCCATGCCCAGCTCTGCAGACATCACTGGATAATTTGTACCCACACACACTTCATAGCGGCGCAGAGCTCTACATTCGATCTTAGTTTGCTATTACGCCCACCGTTTACCTGCCCCGGGTGGATTAGGCTGTTTGTGCTCAGTAGCCCCTCGGCGCCGTAGGATCACAGTCACTTTTCACTGCAGATCTCGCTACCTTGGCTAAATTTGCAACCCCTGCGCCAGGTTGCTTCTGATGTGAGAGCGGTCTATATCAGCCACCGACGTTGTCCCTGAGACCGCACCTTACCCGCATCAACCCCCGAAATAAGCTAGAATTGGTATTGTACCTTTAGTGGGTTTTCCCACACCATAGTGGGTGCCTTCATCGGTGATGTGCTGCTCTTGTGGTGTGTTTCTCACTTGGTTTCACCTACTTTCAGTTTTCCTTGAAGTACTGAGTCTCCGCCATTTTGCTCTTATTTCACGCTTTCAATTCCAGAGGGATATGTCCGATTTTCTCTCGTCCTCAGGCACCGGAGGTCGTCGTGATGGTATCCTCATTGGCAGTGGCTCCTCCGAGTGTCGTTCGCTCTGTCCCTCTCATTTCGTTTACTCATCCGGGTCAGTGTTCTTTCTCCGATCAGACAGAGCGACAGAATCCGGCAGCCATTAGCACTGCGTCCAATGCCATGCCCCCTTTCTGTGTTGCTCTAAGCAGTTCACATGCAATGCTTTCACTTTAAAAAAGCCAGTGTAGTGAAAGCATGCATGCAAACAGGAATTCGGCAATGTTATTTCCTCCATATTGCTGTTTTTCTCCCGCACTACAAGTCTGTATGTGTGATGAGTGTCACTTGCAGGGTGAGTGTTGAGTTTTATTTTTTATTTTTTTAAACTTGGCTCGTTCCTCAGATGCCATTTTGTTTCCCTTTTCTATTGTTTTTATTTGGCCGCGGGCACAAGTATGCATCCACTTCCTCATCTTCCCATGTTGCCCTTAAGTAGGAGACGAGTAGTGTTTTCACTTTTAAAAAGCAAGTGTATTCGAAGCATGAATGAAGCATGCACTGCTTAGTGCCCCTGGGACAAAAAGCAGGTATCCACTTCCTCATCTTCCCGTGTTATACGTAAGGAGCAGACAAGCTGCGCTCTCACTTTTGAAAAGAAAGTGTCTTTAAAGCATGCATGCAAACAGGAATTTGACAATGTTGCTTTCTCTATGTGGCTGGCTTTCTCTGGCACTCCAAGTTTGTATGTGTGATGGGCATCACTTGCAGGGTGAGTGTTGAGTTTTTTTTTGTTTTTTGTTTTTAAATCTTGCCCGCTCCTTCAGTGTCTCTTTGCGCAAGCAACTACAATGCAAAGAAACCAAAAGGAATGTGAGCAGCACACACTGGCAGGCTGCTAACATCACAATTTTATTTGGACTGTTTTACAGGCTAGAGGGGGAGGGAATGCGGGGGAGGTTTCTGGAGCCTTTTACTTTTTTGTTCCAATAACACTGACTGTTCATCTCCCAATAGCACCTTTTGGATTTCTAACAATTTCAAACTGTGCATGCAGAGTTCCATGTTACTCCCCGTTTACAAATTCTCACCCTTCTGTGCCCCTTCTGCATGTAAATGTATGTACACAATTAGCTGGCCTTAAATTTATCTTTCAGAAAGCGCAATATAGTGCATAATGTAGCTATAGTGCATATTTTGCATTTCCAGTGTGTCAACCACATGTCCTGTAAACTTGATATATGGATAGCACTGCTGTGTACAAATCAAAAAGCTTCACATGTTTATATTAATATCTATTTAACCGGATTCTCATGTTGGGTCAATGAGTGGAGGTGCTACATATAGATGAGCATAAAGACACTACAGCAAATGAGTGTTGGGGTTGAAAACAATAAACTTTTTTTGCACAGGCTGCTGCTTTCAACAACCTGCTGTGTTTTTGCTCCTTTTTTAAGTTCAAGAACATTTTATCATGGAAAAGTAAGGTGTCAATACAAAATACAAAAACAGATCAAGAATAAAACGTTAAAGAGCAAGTAAAATCCAACATCAAAATCATTTAAAAGAGAACAATGCTAAACAGGTGCACAGTTTTTAAAGCTATAAAAAAGAGTATACAATGGTTATAACTATAAACAATGCAAAAAAGAGGAGATAAAATAGAATAATGAAGAAATGAGGAACATCTAGGGTGATTAAGGGGGTTCGAGGACCTCTTGTTGGGCAGGTTGCAAGTGAAAGGAACGCTTAGCACAAGCATCAAGGTAGAGCGTGATTGGGAGCCATTGACCCAAACGTTTTGTTGCCATGTTAATGGGGAAAACAAAAGCAGTTTCCAATCTGTGGTTATGGCACACATTATGGAGAAGAGCTTGTCGGTGGCAGAGGCAGGCTCCATCCGCTTTGACCACAACTATTGGCACTCACTTGCTCTGAGTAAGAGCGTGGGCGATAAATTGCTAATGTTCTGAAAAATACTTTTTAATCTTTTAAAGTTTGCGGCACAATCTGTAGGGAATCGGTGGTGGGAAACAGTAAAGGGCTGATTGGTGACTAACTTGTGTTTGCACGCCCGCCCCGGTCCGCCGCGTCCTTGTGGGAGTTTGTTGCGGAGGGTGAGGAGGAGCCCAGCACTTCCGGGCACACAGCAACCAGGTCAGCATTCTAGTTTCGCTGACACGATCCCTACTTAATGCAGGGGAGATAACGGCCACTTCGTGGAGAAGAGCTTGTCGGTGGCAGAGGCAGGCTCAATCCGCTTTGACCACAACTATTGGCACTCGCTTGCGCTGAGTAAGAGCGTGGGCAATAAATTGCTAATGTTTTGAAAAATACTTTTTAATCTTTTAAAGTTTGCAGCACAATCTGTGGGGAATCGGTGGTGGGAAACAGTAAAGGGCTGATTGGTGACTAACCTGTAATTGCACTCCCACACCGGTACGCCGCGTCCTTGTGGACGTTTGTTGTGGAGGGTGAGGAGGAGCCCAGCACTTCCAGGCACACAGCAACCAGGTCAGCGCTCTAGTTCCCCCGTCCCTCGCCCTACTTAATGTGGGCTGGACAGTGGCCGCGCAGTGGCTGCGCGCAGCGGGCCCACCGGGCGCGCCGATTTGGGCAGTACCCCTGCCCAAATCGAGCGCCTGCCTACTCAGTATGGGAGAGAGGAACTTATACAGCTTTGCTCTCCCATGGTGACGGCTTGCCGACACTCTATGGCTGAGATGCGACTTAGATAATGCCAACATTGCTCCTACACGGGAAGAGGGGAGCAGGGCAGTCAGACAGGCCTGAAATTGCTTATGGGTGGATTACTAAATTGTAGATCCCTCAGTAAGCACAGCGTTGAAATTTCGGAGCTTCTCACGGATGAAAATCTCGACGTGTTGTTTCTGACTGAAACCTGGCTAGGGTCTAATTCGGACCCCGATATAGTAGAGGCCCTACCCCATGGATATACTATAGCCAGAGTTGATAGAACAGAGGGCAGGGGAGGGGGAATCGCAGTCATCACGAAGGCACCCTACGAGTGTACCCTGGAACCCTTACTGGTGAATAGCAGTGAGGCCGGACACTTTGTATTAAAACTAGGCCCCAAATCCTCTGTTACTGGGATCCTCCTCTATAGACCTCACGGAGCACTTGGGAACTTTAAGCTCAGCCTTCTAGATGGCATTGCTTACTTGGCGATCAGGCGGAACAAACTTCTTGTGCTGGGTGATCTGAACGTGCATTTTGAAGACTCTCTGCATAAGGAGGCTGCCGAGCTGCGTCAGGACTTGCAGACCATACAGCTGGATCCTAAATCTGTTGTCCCCACCCACCAACTAGGTCACTTGCTAGATCCAGTGTTTGCCAGCTGGGAGGGTGTGGAGGTAGGGACACCACTTCCAGTCCCCTGGTCTGGCCATTTCCTGGTGCCTTTTAGCATTGAGATAACTATGGAAGACCTACTGAAGGGAGAGACTAATAACTTTCCCTGTAGAAAGTGGAAAAACTTCTCGCAAGACACCTTCAATAAGATGCTTAGGGAAGGAGGTCCCCCGGGAGAGTCGGACAGTGAAAGTGCCAATGAAAACCTGAATGAGCGCATTCTCCAGGCCCTTAACAAAGTGGCACCTCCATTACTGAAGAAATCTGACGGGAGAGCTAGAAGATCTGCTCCCTGGTTTACTCCCCCCTTGCAGAATACCAAGGCAGAATGCAAGAGACTGGAGAGGAGCTGGAGAAGGGATTTTAGAGCGCAGGAGCGGAGACTCTATAGAGAAGGACAGAGGAAATATCAAGTCCTACTCAGAGGGGCTAAGGCCACCCATTATAAAACCAGAATAGGAGAGGCTGAGAACTCCTCTAAGGAACTCTTTAGAATTTATAAGGAGATTTCCACGGTGGCTGGCTCGAATGCTCCTGGCAACGACTCATTAGAGGAATGCAACAGAGTAGCGGACTACTTCTCTATGAAGGTTAGGAATATCTATGCTTCTTTCACTAGCAATCCTGGGAGGGGACTGGCTTTTGAGGAAGTGCCTGGAGACAGTGTAGTGGGACAGAAACTGGAACGCTTCACAGTCCCCCCTCCAGAGACCTTAAGAAGCCTCTGTCTCAGAATTAAGTCTGGATCTGAGGTTCCGTGACAATTGTAAGTGGTGTTTTCGACTCGCACGAATATGGTCGAGTCTGGTATCTATGAACCGCAAATGACGAGTTTAGTAAGTGTGCGCAGTTTCGCTGTGCTAACTTAAACCGTTCGTTTGTTATGTGGGTTTTTCATCTGTACCCACGGGTTCCATCTTAGATACGGCATCCATTTTGTCTCTTGCCCTCAAGTAGCAGGCGAACGGACGTTGTCCGCTTCGCGACCCTGGGACTCCCAAAATATCCGCGGAAGACACATGTTCTTTGTGAGTGTCTTTATGATGAGGGGGTTGTTACTGTAAGGCAGATGGCGCCGCTCGAGGCTCATCTTGCCGCACGGACTTATTGTCTCAGCCGTGCATCTCATTAGGCACGTCCCTTTGATGCCTGTATCTCGTGTTTCCCGTTACCTCCCCTTTTACACCCTTTCCGATCTCCCCACTGTCTCCGTCTTCCTCTACACCTGTCCTTGTTCCTATTTCGATCTGTTTTACTGCTGATTGGAATTTGCTAATGGTGGGAAGATGGTTTTTACAGTTGGGAAACGCCAAATGTTTCCGCACTTATGTTCCGGACCTCATGTGTTTCAAAGTGACCAAAGTGACCCCTCTGGGGGATAATGGTGGGAACCGGGTTGTAAACTTTTGTGTTCAATGCAATCCTATGGGTAAAAACTGTATAAAAGGAGCGATCCACAGAACCAATTTGAAGCAGTCTCCCCAAGTTGCACGCTGTGTACTTGTCGTGATCTCTGTGTTCCCTGCAGCAAATAAACCTTGAATCTTTGACGTCGAATGAAGTGTCCCGTGTCTCTGTGATTCGTACGCCGGAGCAGGTTACCCACGAAGGTTTCAGGTGTTGTGCCCTGGCACCGCTGGGTCTTAAAGAACCCAGTCCTTCAGTTGGCGCCCAACGTGGGGCTGCATCAGTGGTACCGGTCCAAGCCCGACGATCGTGAGGAACTTCGTGTGAAATCTCCGAGGGAAGGTGCACTCCGCTTCATCGATCCTGTTGTCGAAATAAGTGGCCCGAAGACTTTTCCCGCGAAGATTCCCGCCTCCGGACGGCTGCGACGGACTGCTGCCCTGACTGTAGACCTGTTTTGGCGCCTGGCGTAGACCTTGGTATAGCGAGACGATTGACGGGCCTTCCTGGTGACGCCATCGATCTTTGAGTTAAGTATTTGTGGGTCGCTCCCATAGTTCTTGGTTGTTGACACTTTAGCGAGTGTTTTTGTTGTTAGCGCTGTGTGAGTGTTTTTGTCGGTGACACTTTGCTAGCGTACTTTGTTGTGTTGTTTGACGACTGCAGCCGCCAAAAACCAAGGGTTTTGTTCTTTGCTGGGACTTGGTAAATCCCGTAACCCTTGAAGTTTGTGAAACTCGGCTAGTGTGCAAGATGCCTGGTCGTAGTACTTTGTTTAGTTGTTTCAAGCCTTGTGGTATGGATTCCCGATTGGAGGACTCATGTCCGATACCTCCGGTTGGAACTCCCACGTATGAGCTCTATAGTAAGCATGGGCTAGGCCCAGTTACCTTTAACGATTACTGGATTAAATACACGAAAAAGGACGGCGACCTTCGTTGGCCACCTCATGGTAGTTTCGAGGCCCCGATTTTAGATAATCTAGAGATTAAATTGTTCGAAAGAAAGTCAAGGCCGGCCATGTTTGATGCCTTTCGGTTGTGGCGCAAAGAAGCCCGACAGAAAGAAATCAGACAGAATAAACGTAGTCAGCGAGATAATGTTGCTACTATAGTGAAGAAAGCAGAGCAATTTCAGCGAGATAAGGAGGTTAAGGATAAGGAAGTGTTTGACCGATTACAGCGTATGACTGTAGATAAATGTTACCCCGCTTTACCAACGGAGTCGGAAAAGAAGGAAGAGCCAGTTGAGGATCCCTTAATGTCTTATCTTATGAAGTCGCCACCTCCGTACGTACAGGGTACCGCAGCTCCTGTGGTCCCTGCCGTACCTATTCTTCCGCCTATTCCTCCTCCGCCTGTTCCTCAACCTGCACCCGTTCTTCCGACTGTTCCTGCTTCTTTGTCTGTTTCTATTCCTACTGCTCCTCCGCTTCCACATACTCCTGTTCCCGCTACTGCTTCTGCTACTGCTCCTGTTTTGTTAACCCCTGCTGTTGCTACTGTTTCTACTCCTTCTCTTGTTAGCCCTGTGTCTTATTCTTCTCCCTCTACTCGTAGTCGCAATTCTCCTCTTGCGGCTAGCTTCTTTCATTCGCTCGGACCTGTTCATGGGTCCGCTGGTTCCGATGGTCCTCAGAGACGTAGTCAGCTTCCTGGAAACAGAGAACGCGTTGCGCTATATAATATGGCGATGGGTTGGATGGTAAATCCTCAGAGAAGTCCACCCCGTGTTGTCCTCGAAACATTTTGTCAATTCAATATACCAACCCAGAGATATGTGTTTAACGAAATGTGTAAGTTCCTTTATGATCAAATAGCGGCTGATGCACCTGACGAGGTGCTCACCGCTCTGTCTGATCTCCAGCTTCAGTTCGCAAATGGGCTGATAGTGGATACTAACGTTCGACGTGCTGTTGAACGATTGCTATCTCTTCGTCCGGCTCCCATCCCTCATGCATTGTTCGTTGAGGATATTGAAAAACAACCAGACGAGTCTGGCCAATATCCTATGCGTGAAGTTCCACCGGTTTGGATGCCAGGTAACCCCGCAGCTGCCCCTCCGGTCCCGCCGTATTTCCAGAGAGTATGGATACATCTCCCGTGGAAACGCTCGGAAGTGTTACAGGTGAAGCAATCTTTGCCTGACCCTCGCAAAAATCCTGCAGGGTATTACAAAGAATTATCGCAGCTCGTAGATGCTACGGTTATGAATCTTGCCGATATCGACATGTTGTTTGGCAATGTCGTACCGCAACCGGTATGGGCTAAGATTCGTCAGGAAGATCACGCAAATGAACTAGGTGGTGATTGGGCGGCCATTGTAGCGGCAGATGGGTTGCAAGTTGGTGGCGCTAAGCCTGAACAGTTGATTGCTGCTCTCCCTCAAAGAATTATTACGCTAATGAAAACTCTTATGCCAGCTATGAAGGTGAACTGGGACAAGTTGTCAGCCTGTAAGCAGAAGAAAGATGAGAGTGTTTCCGACTTCTTTACGAGGTTTGAGGAGGCATTCATCGACCATAGTGGTCAGGATATGGGCACCGAGGGTGGTCAGAGATTGTTTGTGGATAAATTTGTTTCGAATTTATTGCCTGACTTGAGCAATAAATTGAGAAATTCGGAAAGTGCATGGGCCATTTCTACTTCGGCTCAGATATTGGCTACGGCTCAGTACTATGAGAATAGAGAGAAAGAAGAGAACGACCGTGCTGATAAAAAGACGAAAGAGCTCAAAACTAAAGTGCTGTTGCAACAAGCGTATCCTCCGCGGTCAAATCAGAATAATCCACAACAAAATAGGTCACAGCCACAATCGAACAGATCCCAAACTCGTAATGACTCCTCCTCCCAAAGATCCTCGTTAGGGTACAATCAATGTGCTTATTGTAGACAGGAGGGACACATTAAATTCAATTGTCCTGTTTTGAATGAACGTAACAATGGTAACTCATCTAGAGGAGGTCGTGGTGGTACGCAGCAAACATCACGTGGTAGAGGTCGTGGTGCTCAGAATGATCGTTCAGATAACCCATCCAATTCTAATAATTGTTTCGATCAACGTGGATCATCGCAAGGACGATCTGCGCAGTACAATGTAGACGATTATTACGTCGATCAGGGAACTGACGACAGTAATTACTAGGACAGCCATAGACAAGGAGAGGGAGTGGTATCAGTTCCGGTTGATCAGAGAGGGCCTTACGTCGCAGTTGCTACATCGGGCGTCGTTGAGCCTTTTCTGTTGGACACTGGTGCAGCGAAAAGTTCTATCATGTATTCGAAACTCCCTGGCGCACCTTTGTCTGGCTTAACAAATGTTTCCGTTGCATTCTCTGGCGCCCCCGTTAGCAATCCAGTTTCGCGCCCTTTGCCCCTTAAAATTGGGCCACGTGAGCTAGAAGCTCCGTTGATTTTAACCACGGGTTGTGGTGAAAATCTTTTGGGCCTGGATTTGCTTAAACGTTTGTACGCAACTTTGTATTGTTCTCCTGCGGGTGTAAAGCTTACGTTAGGAGAAAGGGTTGTCTCTCCTATGTATTTGTCCCTCGATAAGCTCCCACCGGAATTGAGTTCTCTTCCTGCGTCTTTGTGGGCAACAGGTCCAAATGACGTGGGCCTGCTTGATATCTCCCCTTATGTTGTTCAGTTGAAATCTAATGTGCGGCTGCCACGTATTCCCCAATATCGTATCTCCCTTGATGGTGAACGAGCACTGTTGGCGATCATCTATGATTTGATCGAGAAAGATGTTATTGAAGAGACTCGGGGAAACGTGTGCAACAGCCCTGTGCTGCCCATTCTTAAACGTACTGATCCTTCAAAACCGCCTGTTTATCGTTTTGTTATCGATTTACGGGAGGTAAATAAAATTGTGGTTCCTCAATTTCCTGTTGTGCCTGACATCACGGCGCTACTGACTCTGATTCCAGCTTCTGCATCGTGGTTTTCGGTGATTGACTTGAAAAATGCGTTTTTCAGCATCCCGATTGCCGAGGAGAGCAGGGACCTTTTCGGTTTCTCTCTCGGTGGATGTAGCTTCCGGTTCAAACGCGCTCCTCAGGGCTACTGTGAAAGTCCATCTATTTACAGTCAAGCCTTGAAGGGTCAACTGGATGCATTTAGGTTGCCGGTTGGTGCGGCCTTGATCCAATACGTTGACGACTTATTGGTGGCTGCTGATACTCAGGACATTTGCAAAATTGCTACGGTGTCGTTGCTGCAACATCTCTGTGAGTTAAATCACAAGGTGTCACCTTCTAAACTCCAATATTGTTGTCAAGAAGTAACCTATCTAGGTCACTTATTGTCAAAGGAGGGAAGGAGATTGACCCCAGAGAGAATTGCAGCGATTGCGCGAATGGCTGTGCCAAAAACCCAAAGAGATGTGTGTGCCTTTCTAGGTATCACGTCGTACTGCAGGCAATGGATTCCAAATTTTTCATTGCTAGCGAAACCATTGGTAGCTCTTACGTGCAAGGATGTTTCAACTCCTTTACCATGGACGGAAGAATGTCAGAAAAGTTTTTCTGAACTGCGTGATTCATTGTGTTCGGCTCCTGTGTTAGGTACTCCTGACTACAGTAAGCCGTTTACGTTATATGTTCACGAGAGGGAAGGTTGTGCTTTGAGTGTCTTAACGCAACCTTTTGGTGGTAAGCAACGTCCATGTGCATATTTTTCCTCGACCTTGGACCCAGTAGCTAGAGCATTGCCGAGTTGTTTACGAGCAACAGCGGCAGCTGCGGTCTCCATCCAACAATCAGCAGGATTGGTCATGGATAATATGCTTACGGTGATGGTTCCGCATGCAGTCGATACTCTTTTGAATCAAACGAAAACTCAGCACTTGACGAGTGCGAGGTTGTCTGGGTACGAATTGACGCTCTTGGCAAGCCACATTCAGATAAAACGTTGTAACGTTCTGAACCCGGCAACTTTGTTACCAATTAGCACAGAGTCAGATGACGTAGCAGAACATGACTGCTACTTGAGGACTGAAGAGGAAACAAAAGGTCGAGTGGACCTTAAAAACACCCCATTGGAAGATCCGGATGGCACTTTGTATGTGGATGGGTCATGTTTTAAGTTGCCGAATGGCGATGTGACTACTGCTTATGCTGTTGTAACATTGAATACTGTTGTTGAGACTGCAAGGTTGAATCAGAATTCTGCCCAGGCTGCAGAGCTGATTGCTCTTACTAGAGCATGTGTGTTAGCGAAAGGGAAACGTGTGAATGTATTTACTGACAGTCAATACGCGTTTGGTGTTGCTCACAGCTTTGGACGATTGTGGAGAGAGAGAGGTTTCTTGACGTCGCACGGTACGAAGATTCAGCATGGCCAGCTTGTGAATGATCTTTTGGATGCATTGACTTTGCCTACGCAAGTTGAGATTGTTAAATGTAGTGCGCATCGTAAGGTGACGGATGATATTGGTCGTGGTAATGCGTTTGCGGATGAGACTGCTAAGGAGACTGCCCGGAACCTTAGCACTCGAATGTATGTGACGGGTTCGGTTAGGTGGCCTACAGAATCGAGTATGTGTGAAGGCACTATCGAAAGTGTGAAAGCAATTCAGAATGAGGCCACCGAGACTGAAAAGACGAAGTGGAAAGAAAGTACGGGAAAGTTGGATGCGAATGGTTGTTGGATTGATTTGTCGGATCAGAAAAGATGGTTGTTGCCTGATGCGTATGTGCTGGCCGTTGTGACAATGGCGCATGGGTTAGCACATATTAGCGCGAAAGGTATTTGTAAATTGCTGGCTCCTGTGTGGAAGAATGATGGCATTACGAAATGTGCTGAACGTCTGGTGAAGAATTGTATGGTGTGTATAATGTACAATCCTGGAAAAGGAACCCCAACTCCTCCTGGCAGTTTTGCTCCCCCTTCGTATCCCTTTGAGGTGATTCAATTGGACTTCATCCATATGGAGCGATGCAATAACTTGAAATACGTTTTAGTTGTGGTTTGCGCATTCTCCCGATGGATCGAGGCCTATCCTCTCAAAGACAATACTGCTTTGTCTACTGCGAAAATCCTACTGAAGGAATACTTTCCTCGGTATGGAATGCCTAGAGTCGTGTGGTCAGATAACGGAAGTGAGTTTGTTGGAAGTGTGATGAAGAGTGTGTGTAAGGGCCTTGGAATTAATCAGAAATTCCACAGCGCCAATCATCCCCAGTCAGCTGGATTGGTTGAAGGGTACAACGGCACCCTTAAACTAAAGTTAGCGAAGATTCAGGCTACGACTGGTCTTTCGTGGCCTGACGCTTTACCTTTAGCATTACTGTCAACTAGGGCGACTGTACACTCCCGAGTAGGGCTTAGCCCCTATGAAATAGTGTTCGGCCGTCCTGCGAATGTGTGGGGGGTTCCTAGGCCAGGAATGTTTTCTGATCTTGAGTACCCAATGTTGATCGATTATCTACATGACTTGACTGCTAAACTGAGGTCAATTCACCAACAGGTTTACGACGCATTGCAAACGCAGACAGAGGGTCCAGGCCACCAGCTCCAGCCCGGAGACTGGGTGGTGACAAGGAACTTTTCACGCAAAAATAACCTGGACCCGAGGTTCACCGGACCCTACCAAGTGCTCCTGGCCACGAGGACTGCTGTTCGTCTTGAGGGACGTAAGAATTGGGTGCATGCTACGCACACCAAACGAGTCCCCATCCCTTTGCCGGCAGACCCGTGGGTAAGGAGAGGCATTGCGTCATCTGAAACAGAAACATTGCCGGCGTTTGTGCCTTTTAGCGACGCACAGCTTGTTGAAGAACCCTCAGCGCAGCAGAAAGACATTGTTGAACAATTAGCATCAAAAGACTCAAGACCAGAACACTCAACTGATCAGCAGGACGCTGTCTCTTCAACGGATCCTTTGTTTGACGAGCAGACACGTCCTGGGAAAACTCGATACTTTTTGCGATCTCGCACTAAGGACAAATAAAAAGATCTTGCCTTGTCGTATTGACAACTGCATTATCCCGTTTTCCGTGATCAGTTTTGAACTTTCGTATTACTGTAATTATTTTTGTACATATATTTTGAGCTTCACTCCTTGTACCTTTTTGCTTCCACAGCTGAGAGACTTTGTTTTTGCATTCGTACATATTGTGCATTGAAGGCCGTAGGGCCGCGCGCGTACTTCCTTCTGGACGGTAGGTCTTGACGCTAGGTTAAAGGCCGTCGGTTCCTGGGAACTCCCAGGGATTGACTATTGCTGCACAGAACGAAGTGCGTCAAGAAACGTTGCGGACGGTCATAGGGAATGGCATTCTCGAAGCTGAATGATTTGGAGGGAGCTCAAGCCCACAGATTCAAGCTGCAGCAACTCAGTCGTACCAAATGTTTTATATTCCAATTGTTTGTATTGTTTTTGACTGCTTCTGCATTATTGACGGGTGGGGTGTATTACACGATGTCTTACTTCTTACCTGCTACACCTACTCCTACTCCTTACCCTAATCTTACCTCTACTGCATCTCCCCATTCGTTTCATATGTTACCGGAACACGAGCAGGCTAGACGTGTAGAATTCCGCAACAATTCCTTTATTCAGCTCCTTCATCAGCATCAGTTAGTGGTTAACACTACTAATTGTTGGGTGTGTGGGTTGATGCCACATACTACAGATAAGGGAATTCCATATCTGGTGTTACCGTATAGTTCCCAAGGGTCAGCTCAAGCATTCCAAACAATGTTTCGAAGCGCACTGGGTTTCCACCCCATTCGAGAACCACGTTCCCCCTACTCTGGTCCTACCTCGTATCAAAAACCTTTGTCGATAGCAATAGAGGATTTAGATAGTGAGATCTATGATCCCTCGCTTATTCCCGAAGAAGAGGTACAGGCTTATAGGGTCCTAAGTAGAGGTGAATATAGTGTGTTCACTAGCGAAAAGCAGCTTAAAAGCTCGCCTCCGATATGGGTCGTACCCCACACTGGTAATTTTTGTCTTATGGGTCGTGGCCGAAGATCGCAAGCCCGACTTGGAGCAAGTGCTTGCACTGAAAATTACATTCTGCCGATGTCCTCGTCCCCTGTGTTTCTGGCTGCCAAGGGTACATACTTTATCTGCTATGATCGTGCATACACATGGTTGCCCGCTGACTTCATGGGCTCATGTTTCATTGCAAATCTGTTGCCTCCGACGTTTACTGTAGATGCCGATTATCATAAGACTAGAGTTGTACGAGGCGTAATTAGCGAAGAGGACACTGCCGGTCAAGAGGCAGGAGACTTTTTCAAGGGTTTCCTCCCGTTTTGGGGACCTATGGTCAATAGTAGGAACCTGAGACAGTTGACTCGGGTGGTAGAATCAACAGCTAATATTACTGCCAGTGCCCTTGGTAATATCACCACAGAACTTCAGGCGGAGAGACTTATGACGTTACAAAACCGTATGGTTTTAGATGTCATCTTAGCAGATCGAGGTGGGGTATGTAAGGTGATCCATTCGAGCTGCTGCATTTTCGTTCCAGATAATGCTCCTACTGTCTATCAAGCCATCTCGAGGTTGCATAAGATCTCCGAATCCATACACGTGGATGTAGGGGATTGGACGCTACTTGGATGGTTTTGGGGCCTGATGTCGACTTGGGGTTGGAAAATTCTGATGATCATCGGAGTCGTTGTAGTGTTCCTGTTCACGTGTTGCCTTTGTGTGCAGTGTGGTCCTGCCTTATGTGGCCTCTGTGCTACAACGTGTATGAGACAACCATCTGTTACCAAGGGGACTCGGTTGGACAGAGCTATGCTACAGCAACATCTCGATGGTCTGATGAATATCGAATATGATTCCGACTAGTGCTTGCCTACATGAGGGCAAAAGGAGCGTCTGAGGTTCCGTGACAATTGTAAGTGGTGTTTTCGACTCGCACGAATATGGTCGAGTCTGGTATCTATGAACCGCAAATGACGAGTTTAGTAAGTGTGCGCAGTTTCGCTGTGTTAACTTAAACCGTTCGTTTGTTATGTGGGTTTTTCATCTGTACCCACGGGTTCCATCTTAGATACGGCATCCATTTTGTCTCTTGCCCTCAAGTAGCCAGCGAACGGACGTTGTCCGCTTCGCGACCCTGGGACTCCCAAAATATCCGTGGAAGACACATGTTCTTTGTGAGTGTCTTTATGATGAGGGGGTTGTTACTGTAAGGCAGATGGCGCCGCTCGAGGCTCATCTTGCCGCACGGACTTATTGTCTCAGCCGTGCATCTCATTAGGCACGTCCCTTTGATGCCTGTATCTCGTGTTTCCCGTTACCTCCCCTTTTACACCCTTTCCGATCTCCCCACTGTCTCCGTCTTCCTCTACACCTGTCCTTGTTCCTATTTCGATCTGTTTTACTGCTGATTGGAATTTGCTAATGGTGGGAAGATGGTTTTTACAGTTGGGAACCGCCAAATGTTTCCGCACTTATGTTCCGGACCTCATGTGTTTCAAAGTGACCAAAGTGACCCCTCTGGGGGATAATGGTGGGAACCGGGTTGTAAACTTTTGTGTTCAATGCAATCCTATGGGTAAAAACTGTATAAAAGGAGCGATCCACAGAACCAATTTGAAGCAGTCTCCCCAAGTTGCACGCTGTGTACTTGTCGTGATCTCTGTGTTCCCTGCAGCAAATAAACCTTGAATCTTTGACGTCGAAGGAAGTGTCCTGTGTCTCTGTGATTCGTACGCCGGAGCAGGTTACCCACGAAGGTTTCAGGTGTTGTGCCCTGGCACCGCTGGGTCTTAAAGAACCCAGTCCTTCAGATCCCCCAGTGACCCAGCCCCTCCCAAGGTGCTAGGAGAGAGTCTGGAGACTCTTGAGCCGTATATTAGGCACGTTCTGGAGATCTCTTTTGTATCTCACACGTTACCAGTATCCTGGAAAAGAGCAGTGATCCTACCTATTAGGAAAAAATCCACTCTCAGCCATGATATTCTTGAAAATCTAAGACCCATCTCCTTGTTGCCTTATGTAGCGAAGGTAGCGGAGAAAGTGGTCAACATCCAGCTAATAGCACACATGGAGTGGAGGGGGCTAATCTTCTGCACCCCTCACAATCAGGGTTCCGGGCAGGACACTCTAATGAAACCGCTCTGTTAAGAGCCAGGAAAACCATCAGGCAAGGAGTAGACACGGGACACACCATGGCACTGATAATGCTAGACCTCAGTGCGGCATTCGACACTGTGGCACACTTCACCTTGCTGCAATGTCTGAACAGAGGGGGCGTCTCGGGTCCTGCGCTGGGCTGGCTGAAATCCTTTCTGACAGGGCGCAGTTTCCAGGTCCAATGTGGGTCTTTTCAGTCCAAAGAAGTTGCACTTGAGCAGGGGGTCCCTCAGGGCTCTGCCCTGAGCCCCACTCTGTTTAACTTGTACTTGTCTCGCCTGGCTGAGGTGGTGCAGGCGTTTGGAGTGGAATTAGTATTGTATGCTGATGACACTCAGCTGCTGATCTCCCCATCCCAGGCACCTTCGGCCGAGGCTTCAAACTTTAAGGCATGCATGCAGGAGCTTGCCTCCTGGATGACTAAAAGCTGCTTAAAGTTGAATGGAGGCAAAACCGAGGTGATAGTGGTTGGTAGAGACAAATCTTGCTGGACCGCAGATTGGTGGCCACAATGTTTAGGCCCCACCCCTATACCCTGTCCAGAGGCAAAGAATCTAGGAGTCCGGGTGGATTCGGCCCTCTCTTATGAAGGCCTCATCCGCCGGCTAGTAGGGAAATGTATTGGTGTTTTAAAAACCCTTAACAAAACACTTGGGGCCAGATGTAGGTAAGTATATTTTACCGATTCATAAATACCAAATTTTACCGATTCGGTATTTATGAATCGGTAAAATAGAAGGGGGGAGAATAAGGTAGAATCGGTAATTGAATTACCGATTCTGTAAGAATCGGTATTTACCGAATCGGTAAATACCGGTTCGGTAATGCCCATTGATTCCTATGGGCATTGAAGCCCATAGGAATCAATGGGCATTACTGAATCGGTATTTACCGATTCGGTAAACACCGAATGTTGCAAGGGTGCAGGGGGTGTCACTTTGACACCCTCTAGCACCCCGAATTCAGGCATGTGTGCCATGTGGCACACAGACATGCCCTAAGGGCATGTCTGTCTGTCACATGGCATAGGTGTGCATGCATACGGTAAACAGCCGTTACAACGCAACTTTTACTACGCACTACCATTACAACGCAACTTTTACAACGCAGGATCCATTACAACGCATGCCTTTACAACGCAGGACATTACATAGCAGATGCTATTACAACGCATGCCATTACAACGTAAGTATAGGTAAGTATATAATTTTATTTAATCTTTTATTTAATTCATAACATTATTTAATTAATTTAAGTTATATTAAAAATATTTAAATATATGGGGTGTTTGGGTATTTTTAGGGTTCAGGGCTAAGTTTGGGTTATGGGGTACAGGGGTATTTATAGGGTTCAGGGCTAGGTTTGGGTTTTGGGGTACAGGGGTATTTTTAGGGATCAGGGCTAGGTTTGGGTTTTGAGGTATAGGGGTATTTTAGAGATCAGGGCTAGGTTTGGGTTATGGGATACAGGGGTATTTTTAGGGTTTAGGGCTAGGTTTGGGTTATGGGGTACGGGGGTATTTTTAGGGTTCAGGGCTAGGTTTGGGTTATGGGGTACAGGGGTATTTTTAGGGTTCAGGGCTAAGTTTGGGTTATGGGGTACATGGGTATTTTTAGGGTTCAGGGCTAGATTTGGGTTATGGGGTACAGGGGGTATTTTTAGGGTTCAGGGCTAGGTTTGGGTTATGGGGTACAGGGGTATTTTTAGGGTTCAGGGCTAGGTTTGGGTTATGGGATACAGGGGTATTTTTAGTGTTCAGGGCTAGGTTTGGGTTATGGGGTACAGGGGTATTTTTAGGGTTCAGGGCTAGGTTTGGGTTATGGGGTACAGGGGTATTTTTAGGGTTCAGGGCTAGGTTTGGGTTATGGGGTACAGGGGTATTTTTAGGGTTCAGGGCTAGGTTTGGGTCATGGGATACAGGGGTAGTTTTAGGGTTCAGGGCTAGGTTTGGGTTATGGGGTACAGGGGTATTTTTAGGGTTCAGGGCTAGGTTTGGGTTATGGGATACAGGGGTATTTTTAGGGTTCAGGGCTAGGTTTGGGTTATGGGGTACAGGGGTATTTTTAGGGTTCAGGGCTAGGTTTGGGTTTTGGGGTACAGGGGTATTTTAAGGGTTTAGTTTTAAAAATAGTACTTTATATAAATTAAATAAATTAATTTAAGTAATTTTAATATTAATTAAAAAAAGTTGATATAAGTTGAAATAAAATATAAGTAAATATTTATTAATTACATTTAAAAAAAATATATATACTTACCTATACTTACGTTGTAATGGCTTGCGTTGTAATAGTATCTGCTATGTAATGTCATGCGTTGTAAAGGCATACGTTGTAATGGATCCTGCGTTGTAAAAGTTGCGTTGTAATGGTATGCGTTGTGAAAGTATGCGTTTGTGACGACCGGATTCTCGGACCAGATAGAATCAGCTCATCAGAGCACCACCAACCCAGCCGGAACGTAATCACCTCCCTCCTTAGGACCTATTTACAACTGGTATCTATGTCTCCTACCCAAGGATGGGGAATTAGCAATATACATGCCTAAGTTTTCTATAATACCACACTCTTACCATATAGTCTCGCGGCAACCCAGACCCAGACTATTCTACCCTAAGGCAGTTCTGATTATATACCATTACACAATGGCCGCAACCAGTGCTCGCTCAAGCCACAATCTTGTGGGTATAAATACCAGTATCCCCCCTGGTACTCTCCTTTATCTACGTACAAGCCACAATCCTGTGGGTATACACATCAGTGTCCCCCCTGATGCTCTCTTTAACGCCGCCTCACAACGATGATCACTTTCCTATGAATACCGTTAGCTCCTCATGTCGGGGAATCTCTCGTTATTTACTAGAGGTACAATACTACAATATTATAGATCACACAATGATGGCCAAATTAAATGATGTACGACTTATTCTCCATTTCAAGGGCTCCTCTCTCCCTCATTATTCAATTACCGTTCACCCGATCGGGAGTTGCGTCCGTTTGGGAGACAGTACCTGACTAGAAGTACAGGTTACCTTTGCTATACAAGAACAAGAGGCACATGCCGGTTCACTAAGAACTGGGGTACTTTATTTATCATAACAACAATAGCAATATAACACTTTACTATAACATATAGCCTGCAAAGGAAAATGAAAGGTTAGAATGTGCACGCTAATAAGAAAGGGTCGACGTCACCTTATTAATATGAAGTCTGGACTCAGCAGTCATCTAGGTTCCCTTCTCGTCTGTGCCTTGGCTCGTCTTAGGGTCACACCTCTGCAGTCACGGATACACGTCTGCACCGCTATGCTCTGTCTCCTTCGCCTCCCTCCAAGTCACTGGAACCTTCCTCGTATCAGCTGCTTTCTCTCTGGCTGTTCTGCACTACTCCTCTCTCCTCTCAATGACGGACCATCTTCACTTCTCGGCTTCGATCTTATAACTCAGTTTCTACCACTCTGGTATTCGTTCCCTCAACTAGCTACTTCACTCTGTATGCTCTGATCTCAATGTCAAAGCTCGCCAGCTGCTCCAGCTAAAATAACTTCAATCTTTCCCAGAGAGTATCATCTTCTCGGTCTTTTTTTCGGACTTCAAAATGGCGACTGCCTTCCCTGGAATAATTAATGGCATTGATGCTAACGAATAGCTGCCGCCTACAGACTGACTGACTCACTGCTTCATGCTTTCACTAATATGGAAGCTTGTCCCTTCTTGGAAAGTTACGGCCAGTAACCTGCCGCCCACCAATTTCTTGTACCTCCCCGTACCAAGGACACATTCCCAGCCGGCCGGCCTGATGTTGTGTCTCTGGAATGGAGAAAAATACAGTCTTTTGATAAGGGCCAGCCTGAGCCGGTTCTCTCCAAGCGAACAACACCTCGTAACTAAAACATTACATTTGACCTAGAAGCATCTCAAGCTGCCAAGGCAGAAAGAAAGATGGAGTCTCTCCCGTTTGAGGCCTACAATGCCCGAAATAAGCATAACTCCATGGAAGGTATACTAACACCCTTACAAAAGGACGGATTATCACTAATACTAATGAATCTATCCCCTAACGTAAGTTCATAAGCCCTGATCTAAGGAAAAGGGTACAGAATTATATCAATAGGCTCTATTTACGGTTCTAATCCCTTCATTAGAATGATAGTAGACTGAAGTCACCTCCAATCACCTTCCCTCAAGGAAGGGCCGAAAAAGTCGGTCAGAACAGCGTTGTAACGTCATACATCCGCGTGCACACCTGGAATCGGTATTTTACCACCCAATTGGATTGGGTGGTAAAATACTGATTCTGTAAGGCCTGTGGGACTCAGAAGAGTCCCACCTACATCTGCAAGTTACTGAATCGGTAAAAATACAGATTCGGTATTTTACCGATTCGGTAAATTTACCGAATCGGTAAATTGGGCCCCTATATCACAAATGACCATTTACCGATCGGTAACGGCCAAAATCGGCCGTTACCATTCAGTAAATGGCCACCTACATCTGGCCCTTGATCTGCTCCCGCTAGAGGCCAAGCATGACGCACGCTCTTATTACTTCCCGCCTGGATTACGGGAATGTTCTATATCTGGGTGCTCCAGAAAAGAATCTCAGACGGCTACAAGTCCTGCAGAATGTGACAGAACGACTGATTTTGAGACTACCCAGAAGGGTAGCGTCTAAATCAACCCTTGAAGTATCTTTTTTAAGGTGTTGAAGTGCAGCAAGTAACTCTTGTTGCGATATATCTGATTCAAGAGAGGTGAGATCAAGAGGAAAATGTTGGGGTTTGTGAATGCTAGAAAAGAAGTGAGATAAGGATTCAGGTGAAGGCTGAGTATCAGAAGAGTAAAGAGAATTATCGAAAAGGGAAAATTCAGTTAAGATGTCGACATCATTATATTTAAGATTAGAATTAATGTCATAGACAGATTCAATGTTCTACTTTTTGTGCTTAACTTTCAAATAATTAGCTAAAATCTTTCCAGCTTTATTTCTGCCCCCATAAAATGTAGCACTTGACTTTAGCGGATATAGGGAGGCATCTTCTGTAGATTTTTTGTTAAATTGCATTTTGGGGTCAACAACGGCTCTCAAACTGTCTTGAGAGTGCGTTGTATAATAAGCGTGTTCTAAACTCTTGATCTTCTGAAGAAGGCCGCCCATAAATTCCCGGGCAATCTTCCGTTTTGTGGCTACATGCCTGATAACAAAATCTCTTGCTGAGGTTTTGAAGGCATCCCAAATAGTATGCTTGGAAATAGAGAGAGTGTCGTTAATCTCAAAAAATTCGGTGAAGAAGTCAGTAAAAGAGGTGGTGAATTTAGGATCTAGTAAAAGAGCTTTATTAAAACGCCATCTCCTAGGCCCATCCACTTTAGGGAGAATATCAAAATGAATAAAAACAGGGGCGAGATCCGACAGTAAAATGGGACCAATTTCTGCATGAGTGAGAGTCTGGACAATGTTATGGGAAACAAAAATATAATCTATCCTTGATTGGGAGTGATGGAAGGTGAGTAAAAAGTAAATTCTTTTGCAGTTGGATTGCAGATGCGCCAAGCATCAATGAGTTTATGCTGCGAGATAGCCTGAACAAAATGTTTGTGAGACCGATTTGGGAAGAATGAAACTTTGGAATTCCTATTAAGAAAGGGGTTGGTTGCAGTCTCCTGCCAAAATATAATTGTCATCCACAAATTTGGTGATATGGGCAGAAAATGTATGCCAAAAGGTAGGATCACCACCAGTGGGGGGCATAAACGTTAAGGAGAGAGATTGGTGCACCTTGTAAAGACAGTTTGACATGGGCCCATCTACCCTCCATATCTGATTCCTGGGTTAGCACAGTGTAAGAAAGAAACCTGCAACACAAAATTGCAACTTCATTGCGCTTACCATCACCAGGAGAATAAAAGACTTCACCCATCCAACCCCTTTTAAGTTGAACTGATTCTGCTTCTGAGAAATGAGTTTCTTGCAAAAAGGCAAAATCAACATTCAGTTTAGCTAGATGAGATAACATTCTTTGTCTCTTAATAGTAGAGTTGACAACCTTAACGTTCCATGTAACTACTTTAAGCGACATGCAATGTAATACAAACAATGATAAGCAAATATAACAAATTCAAGAGAAAAACCCATAAAAAAGTATATGTAATAGATGAAACATTGTGAGAGAGAGAAAAGTGGAGACACAGGAGCAGATTGCTAGAACATAGTGCAATGGAAAGAGGAACAAGAAAATGAAGAAGAGAAGAGAGAAGAGAGATAAGAAGGAGAAATTCAGTAGTATGAGAGAGAAACCTAGAGAATAAAAAATGTGGAGAAAAACACAAGAGAGAGATGAATGTACAGATGTTAAAGCATGAGAAGCTGAGTAACAATAAAGAGACATGGGTGAAAAAGTCTGTATCTGGCTCCAATGGAACGAAGATCAGGTCGCATGTCTAGGAAAGCTTTGCGACGATTAGCCGTGGCTTTAGCGTAGTCCAGGGCAAAGAACAAGGGGGATCCTGACCATGTGAGGTGAGGAGATGCTCTGGCAGCTGACAATACGTTTTAGTAGATCTGTGTATTCCAGGAAATACATAATAACGCCTAGTGGCCTTGACGCAGTGGAAGATGAGGAAGGAGCCCGTCCAAGCCTGTGTGCCCCCTGGATGTTCAGCACAGTGTCCTCTGGCAAATGCAGAAGTTTGGGGAGGAAAGATTTGAAAAAGGCAATAGAGTCGGACCCCTCACATCCCGCCACCAGGCCGTAGATAAGCAGATTATTGCATCTATTCCGGTTTCGAGGTCCTCCACCTGCCTTTGAAGAGAGGAGATCTGTGAATGCATGTGAGATACTTTGGTGGATGATTCCAGAAGTGAGGAGACACTCCGTTCTACTGACATAACTCTTGCATCCATTTGTGACCAATTGTCCGTCAGAATTTGTAACTTGGAATTGTTTTCCTCCGTAAAGGGGCGAAGGGCTCTTATTTCCTCCAGCAAGAGCTCCATAGATATTGGCGAAGTGGACTTAGGCAGTGAGGGAGGATCTTTATTTAGTCTCTTGGAAGTGGCCTTCCCTGAGGGCAGCTATATTTGAAAGAAAGGGGCCCCTGCCTAATGGGATGAACCCTGGCAAGGAAACAACATTTGGGGTAAAAGAGAACAAAATTGCACCGGGTTTTGTGCCTGTTGAACTTGAGAGAGAGAAAACTTAACGCTAATGACTAAACTGACACTGAAATTATACTGGTATATTCTAATATTTTATTGTTTTTTATATCAACTTTTTTTATGGAAAGCGTTTTTTGTCTTATTATAACTTAGTACATACAAAAGTCCATTACATATAATACAATATATGTGAATAATGAAAATCAGTCCAATAAATTTATAAAATACAGAAGTGCATTCCCATTTCAGCGCGTTTCGGCGTGAGCCTTCTTCAGGAAGTCTGTATTCATGCACAATTATGTTAACTTCAATTGAGTAAGCAGGGTAGAGGACTGCAATCCGTAGTTCTCTCAATGATGAAAGTCACCAAGACTGTAGTGCATATGGCTTTAGGTTCACTGGTTAAAAAGCCTGTCTTATTCCAGTAGATAAAGCGAACACTGGAAGAAGAGAATTGTCGATAGAAAACAGTGGCGACGCCCACTCAAGATTGCTTAATGAAACATGGTGTTCCAACCGAACTACAAGTTCTGGTATAGTTGAGGGCGATTTGGATTTGTCAATATTACCAAATGTGCTCCATTATAGGACGGATAGGTGGGTACATGGAGAGGGCGTCTGTCTGCAAATCCTTCAAATTCCCTGAGGGCAGCGCAGAGTGTTCCGTCACTGGATTGAGGCAGTTGAGCCTCAAGCTTAGCGAGTTCAGAGAATAAATTTGAGTTTTTGAGTATAGAGCGATTTGAGGACGTATTTGGACGGAGTGACGTGATTCTGTCCATAAGGTAATGACCACCACTGAGAAAAATGCTTGAGAAGCAAGACCAAAAAGATTTGCAACACACGTCAAAATATGTGTAAACAGCAGGAGGGTATGAGGTTGAAGGTCAAATCCAGCATATGGTAATAAATAGTGCTAGAAAACAGTTCAGTCACTAACCAGGCGAGGAAATACTGATAGCTGAGGCAAAAAACAAAAAGCCAAGCAGGTAAAATGCTAGAAATGAGGCAATATGAAAGTGAAGATGAGACGTCAAACTCCAGAAGGGAGAAACATCATAAGCACAGTCACAAGAAATCAGAATGCAAATCTTTGAAGAAAAAAGGAAGGAGAGGCCGAGGAGTACCTAAAATGGCTGGCATACATGACAGGAGATAGTGTTCCATAGATGAGTAGAGAAACGCAAAATGGCAAAGAGGACTATCAGTCCCTAAAAGGAGCTCACCTTGCAGAAGGGAGTTGCAGTGTCAAACAATATGAGGAGAGGAGCCATACCGGAGAAAGGAGCAGCCGAAGTGGTGATTTAGTCAGAGGGCACTTCAGACGCGCTCGAGAAGCTCAAAATGGTGGTTGCAGCCAACATAGAGCAGCGACCGAATCTTCTTTTTTTTTTTTTTTTAAACCTTTTTATTCGTGACGTTCAACAGAGAGTCATGACAGTAACAGCATCGACAATCCAATACATCAATATTCACGGTACATTCAGCGGATAATCATCATCTTAACAAGAGCTGGTACAGTGCAAACACCCTACTTCATATCCCGCAATGGGAGGCCAATCCACAGGGAACCCACCCCCCATCCAATCAGGGGCAGAAAGGAGCGGGGAGACCATCTCACCCTCGTATACAGGCACAATGGCAGGCAGAGAGGAGAATCAACACCTATCCCACCGACCCATGGTCGTCTCAGCCCCGACCGGTCACCCAGCTACGTCACACAGTGCAGTAGTCTGTTATATGTGCTTCAGGAGAGCGTGGCCCCACCCAGCTCCACAGTGGACAGTCAAGGTGAGGGCAATCGGAATGGAGTACAGCTTGAATCGGTGCACAGCGCCCAACGGCCCAGATGCCGTCCTGAACGATGTGCATCTGCAGGGTCCAGCGCACACGTGTGTCCTCATCGGCCTATTGTGTCAGAGTATAAGGAGGAGTAGAGAGACCTGTCGTCTAAGCTGTGCCACATGATCCGTAAGTGTCCCGGTCCTCCCACCGCTACCCCAGTAATAATCGCACCATCCCACCCTGATCAAGGCGGGTCAAGGCCCAGTCAATCGTGTGAGATGTAGTATGGTGAGTGTGGTGTAAAGCACCTATATACGCTCACGGGCCGGACATCGGCTCGTCATCTCCAGAGGAGTCGCTATGAGTCGTCTGAGACATCCAGTACACCTGTAAGGGGGACCAAAAGTCACTGGGTGTACAGCGGGCAGGCAACAGTTCCGCATAAACGCCATGCTGGTCTTGGCAATACGTGAGGTCGTCCAGCCACTCCTTAAATTTTGGCGCCCTGCCTCTCCCCCACCTGCAAGCAATCCTCCTCTTAGCGAGTAGCAACGCGATATCAACAAATCTACGGTCCGACTTGGGTACATTTCTGGTATATCCCAGCAGCATCACCACCGGTTCCATGGGAAGAGGGCCAACAATCATTACTTGGAGCGCACCGTGTACCTGCTCCCAGTATGCCTGTAGCGCTCCACACTCCCAGGCCAAGTGGAGGAAACCCGCGCTCTCCGCCCGGCATCTCGCACATCTATCGTCCTCCGAGAGGTGAAATCGCAGCTTCCTGACTGGAGTATAGTAATATCTCTGTACGAACTTGTAGTGGATAATTTTCAATCTACAGCTGGAGGAGACTTTGGCTGTGACCGAGCAGCAATACCTCCACTGTTCGTCAGTAAGTGCAGTAGGTAGGTCAGAGTCCCAGGCAACACGCGCCTTAGACAGAGCCAATGGGCGCTGCTCACGAATGGCAGCATACAGCTTCGACACCAAATGCCTGCCGTCCGACACGAGCAAGATGTGCAATGGCAATACTGTACCCGGTTCCTCCGGGAAGCTAGGGAGTATATCCCTCATACCCTGACGAAGTCGAATATAATAGAACACCTCCATAGGCGTCGGGGGAGTAGTCGGGAAGATCTGATCCTTGGTACGGAACAGCCCATCCTGAAACAAGTCACCCCAGGTATTAAGGTGTACGCGATTGCACATGGATCGAAATCCATTTTCCATTAAAAGCGATAGCTTCGGGTGGTACGCAAGGGGCATTGCCGGTGAATAGAGCATAGGGGCTCCCAGCAGTTTAGTCACTCTCCGCCATGAGTCTATAGTACAAGTAACAGTGGTAGCAGGCGTCTCGACATCACCAACCAGGCCCATCAGCATGCCCTTGAGCGGCAGTGGGTGCACGATCCAGTCCTCAGCAGCAACCTGAGGCATAAAGGGAGTGGGATTAACCCAGTGGTAAGCATGCTGGGCCTGCGCACTGAGGTAATATACCTCCAGATCTGGTACGTCAAATCCGCCCCTATCATATGGTTGCGTCAAGACATTCCAACTAAGGCGAGGCTGCTTACCGCCCCAGAAAAGGCGAAGCAGCTCAGAACGGAGTCTTTTAAAAAAGTAGGCACCCGGGTAGTAGGGTATGTTTTGAAAGAGGTATAGGAAACGTGGGAGGATGACCATTTTTATCTGGGAGGCTCTGCCTGCCATCGACAGCGGGAGGGCTAACCAGCGGGTTACGTTGTCGGTCAATCGTGAGATAGCCACCCCATAGTTCAACCGGATCGTGTCGTCTTTATTGAGCGACACTTCAATGCTCAAGTACCTCAAGTCGGAGCTGCACCACTCCACCGGGTAATCTAGCGGGAAATGGGTTACGGAGGCCGCGAGGGGGAAGAATTGCGACTTCTTCCAATTGATGTGCACTCCGGAAATGCCACCGAACAGCACAAATTCTCGCAGAAGTGGGTTGAGGTGGTCCTGTGGGTGCTGCACATACAAAGTGACGTCATCCGCATAGAGGGAAATGCCAATCTGCCTCTGATTACAGTTAAAGGCGCTGGCCTTATCTAGTTACCGGATCCTGCAAGCCAGCGGCTCGATTGCCAGGGCAAAGAGCAGGGGTGACAGGGGGCAGCCCTGTCTAGTCCCCCTCGTGATCGGCATCTGTGCCTATAGCACCCCGTTGACTATGACCCTGGCGACTGGTGACGTATAGAGCAGCGTCACCCAGGCAATGAATATCCGGGGGAACCCCATTATGCCCAAGATGGCCAGCAGATATCCCCACTCCACCGAGTCGAACGCCTTGGTGGCGTCCAAGAACACAGCTGCGACTGGCAGGTCGGGTGAAATGGTCGGTATGAGGGAGAACAGGGTGCGGAGGTTATGGGACGTGGCTCTCCCTGGGACAAATCCAGATTGATCCGGCAGTACCAGGGTATTCATAAGCAGGGATAGCCTAGTCGCGAGCACTTTTGCCAGAATTTTTGCGTCGCAGTTTAGTAGCGATAGGGGTCTATAGGCATCGGTATCCACCGGGTTCTTCCCCAGTTTCAGAAGTGAGGTGATCGCCACCTCCCTCATAGAGCCCGGCAGTATCCCTACCTCTAGCGACTCTTCAAAGACCTCTTTTAGTACCGGTGCCATGATGTCAATGTAGCACTTATAGAATTCGGCCGGTAGACCGTCCAGCCCTGCAGCTTTGCCATTACTGAGTGACATGATCGCTTCCCGAATCTCATCTAGCTCGAATGGGCAACCCAAGAACGCTCTGTCACCATCACTTAGCCAGCAAAGTGCTATGTCATCTAGGAAATTTCCGAACTCCACCTCGCCTGCCTGCTGCGTGGAATATAGCCGTTTGTAATGCTGCAGGAAGGTGTCCTGAATCCCTTTAGAATCTTGGTAGGTCCTGCCCTCGCTATCAGAGATTTCTAAGATATGTGTGGCGAATCGCTGGTGCCTTGTGAGTGCCGCGAGAACTTTTCCCGGCCGATCCCCCTCACAATAGCGTCTAGCTGTCCAGTATTTGCCACGAAATTTTACCTCTCTGGCCGCCTCTTCCTCATAAGACGACAGTTTGGCCCTGAATGCCATCGCTAGGTCAGGGCAAGGATTACCGACCATCTCTGTCTCTAGCGCCTTAAGCTCCGCTTCAAGAGTAGTCAACGTGCGTACTATGTCCCTTAGCATGCCACAGCTCTTAGATATTGTGGCACCTCTCACAGTCACTTTAAAAGCTTCCCAGATCGTTTCGACCTTATCAACAGACCCCTTGTTCCTAGGGAAGAAGGCTTCAATCTCCTCGCCAAGTTCCTGTTTAAAGACAGGGTCAAGCAGGGCCGAAGGGAAGAGCCGCCACGGTGGCCGCATTCTTGCATAGCCAGGCATCTCCAGAACGGTCAGTACAGGGCAATGGTCCGAGTAGGTACGAGGTAGATGTTTCACTTGAACAACTCCCCCAGCTAGGCCCCGTGAGATAAAGCAGTAGTCGATCCTTGCCCATGAGCGCGCGTGTGCAGTGAAGTGGGTACCTTCCCTAGCTGCCGGGTGTAAGTGCCTCCAGCTATCCAATAATCCTGCCTCCTGCAGTATGCCCTGAAGTGTGTCCCTAGCTTTCATGTTGTATTGTCCACTACCGTCTGATCTGTCCGCCCCTGGATGTAGTGACAAGTAAAAGCCCCCCCCCCAGACTATGTGTGCGGCTTCGACCTCTAGTACATGACCCCACAGCGTCAAGAAAAAAACGGGTGTGTCGACATTAGGTGCATAGCAATTTACAAGCATTATCACATCAGTGCCCAGCCTCCCCCAAAGGATCACATACCTCCCCTCAGTATCCACCCGCACTCCCAACTTCTGGAACGACAACCTTTTATTGATCAGAATGACCGTCCCCCTGGAATAGGTGGAATAGGAAGAAAACTCTCTCACATTCGCCTATCTGTTTGCGAACTGAGGGACATTACGTGGGTTCAGGTGGGTTTCCTGGAGCATCGCTATCTGCACATGATGCCTATCTAAATATGCAATTACATTCCTGCATTTCCGGGGGTCATTAAGGCCTCTTACATTCTAGGACAATATGGATACAGTAGTCAAAGTGTGATCACCCGTGTTTATCACCATATCCCTGAAACAAGCAAAGGACCAGTGCTCCAGCCCTCAGTGGGAACGTATCAAGTGCCAAACTACCCGCTGTCCAGAACAGTCGCTTCTCACGATCATCCATGCTGACACACACCTGAACATCAGTCCTAGCATACATGCCATGAACATCATCCGCAATAACATTTCCACTCTCAACAACGCCCTCCCCAACAGTCAAACACCCCCCCACCCTCCACACACAGCAACACAACCCCCGTACCACTAGTCCTCCCCAGCCCACTGAAGCAACCCAAACTTGCCAGTACCATGACCCCTCCCCCCACCCCAGACCCCATACTCAAACACCATAGAAAAACAATGTGGGGAATCCCCTCCTGGGGGCATTAGAGATACGCACCCATACACACCTACACTCCCCTCCCGCCCCGCATATGCCATACGGGGAAGACAGAGAAGAAGGGGTGGTGCCCGGCATACATGACCCCTGCAGATTTTAGCCTGTACATCAAACCATCATGTCTCACCGCCGCTCCCCAATCGGACAAGGTACTGATCAGTGCAGGGGGATCGCCCATCTATCAGCTGCTACCCACACTGTCTCCTGTATCGCCACCAACTTGCGCAATCCAAGCACTATCCCAGCAGCGGGGCAGAGTGTTCAAAGCCAGTAATCGCTCAGCAGCAAGTCTACAATGCAAGAAAGCAGCTATCAATGTCTCCACAGGTAGGGCAGGGCAGCCCCAGCGCAAGCAGGGCACAAAATTCGAATCAAGCATCAGTAGTTCAGCAGGGAGCCAGCAAGCAAGCGTACACAAGGACACATTTATGACTCATCGTGCTCGGCAGGGTTCCCACCTGCCTCGTCTTCCTCCTCGTTACGCCTGTCCCTTCTAGCAGTGCGGAGTTTCTTAACGTAGTCCTCAGCGTGCTGCGGGTTCGTAAAGAAATGTTGTTTGCCCTGATGGGTCACCCTGAGTCGCGCCGGGTACAGAAGTGCATAATCCACCTGCATGTCTCTCAGCTTCTTTTTCACATCCAAGAATTTCCTCCGCTGGTCCTGCACCATGGGCGTGAAATCCGGGTATAGGGAGAACTGCACACCATCACAGGCCAGGTTCCGGCTTGTCCGAGCTGCGCGCAGCGCCACATCACGATCGCGGTAGTTAAGCAACCAGGCGATGATAGGCCGCGGTTGCGCCCCCGGCTTGGGAATCGGGCCCAAAGAGCGGTGCGCCCTTTCGACAATAAACTGATTAGAGAAGGCCTCCTTACCCACTGCAGCGATTAGTATGCGTTCAACATAGTCCTCCATACGCCCAGTGTTGGTGGACTCCGGAACCCGCGACCGAATCTTCTTTCATCGGGAAAACAGCAATGACAGCCTCAGGGACTTTCAAATCAGTCCCAAGGCGTGCCCGCAACCCTCCGACATCCAAATGTTCGTTCTTTGAGAAGGAAAGAAGACATGAACCGCTGGTTCTCGCCGGTATCAGCGGAGCGCTCACATCAGCGCCGCCATGCACTCTGGGCGCCAAGCCACGCCCGTATTTTTGCTCCTTAACACATCTGAGAGGAAGGATCCATTACATTTGAGAAATGAATGCCTGCACAACACAAGCTTCTCTTTAAAATACACTTTTCCTGTTTATCGCTCGGTAATGCCTATTTAAATCATTTATTTGTGTGGCATTAAGGATGTTGGCATTAGTATAATCTTCGCTGTCACAAATTAAGCACTGGATTGGCAGTATTGGCAGGACAGGATCCATAAAAAACTGTTTTTTACACACATTGTTACACTTGGGAATTGTTTCCACCCTTCACTAGACAAACCGGGCCAATACGAAACATAAACAGCCTTCACCATCATGAAGTTCTACATAAGTAGCATTCATCAGCATGATGTCAAACACAAACCAAATTAACCAGCATGATATTAAACGCTGTGCTTGTGATTAGGTTTCGCCAGCACATTGCTTTCCTTTATGTCACCAAGACCCCTGCACTCCTCCTGTTTTACATTATGTCGCCCAGCCCCCCGCACTCCTCCTGTTCTACGTTATGTTACACAGCCACCACGCTCCTCCTGCTCTTAGTTATGTTACCCCGTGCCCCTCCACGCAGCCGCGGCCGGTGGTGTGAGTACCTGCCGGGCGGTGACGTGGGGAGGGGGAGGGGCAGGGTGGGGGGTAGTAATATATGGATTTCGGACCTTAACCTGTAAGTAAACATATACATTTAAAAAACAAATTTTGTTGCGTGCACCCCCCTCCTCCCCACGTCACCGCCGGCCATGTACTCCCACTACCGGCTGCGGCTGCCTACACGCCTCCCATTCTGTTATGTTTCACACCCTCCTCCCTTGCGTTGCTTGTTACACTTGTTAGCACTGCCTTGGCATAGGTTGCAGCTCTTTGGTACCAGTTCAACACACAAATAAAGCAATAAGCAACAGAAGGTGACCAGTCAACCTTTGGAAAGGGCATTCCACAGTGAGGCACCACACCTCACTGCGTCTTCAGTAACTCTTGAACCGTCTGTGCTAGAAACCTTTTTTTAGTTGTTAAAAATCTTCAGATTATACATTTGATGATGGATTATGTGACAAGTGCGGTAAATCCATAATTGTCTGAAAGCGCAGCTACTGCACATATTGACTTTCTCAAAAAACAAGTCATAACACATGTACACTATTTCATTAACATATGGTGCACAGCTGCTCACCAAGCTAAAATTTACAACCAAAATAAAATGTACAACCCCCCAAAAAAATGTCATTAATCATATAGGCGAAACCTAGTGCATTTACCAATGCTTGTTTGCTTACTCTCTTGTCAGCCAATCAAACGTCTGAACACAGATATCCCTCTTTAGTTATGTAACGATATTTTGTTGGCATTATACGTTTCCGACATATGGCAAAATGTTATTTAACGTGTTAAGCTAAAATCATTTTATATGCACTCAGTGTACTAATTTGACGGCAGACGTTTAATTAGAGTTAATGTCTACATTAATTATTCATGGGCACATATGGCCATTAGGAAATGTGAAAAGCGAATTTAGCAGAGCACATATTCCTGTGCAAATGGTACACTTTTGCTAGTGATGTTTCCAGTGGAGTTCTAATATTGCTTTCCATATTTAAACTTTAAGAAATGGAGAAATTCCATGAAATGCTAAAAATAAACGAAGTGGCTGAGGGCAAACGCAGCAGAAACATATTTTTAGTTCGGCAGCGAAGGGTACAGCATGAGAAAAAAAAACGGAAATAGGGCCTTCGGCGATGGCTGCTCATTACTAAAGGATTGATTCCATAATTTGGCTAATGACTTGCAAAGCATTGGTTAGACCTCCTTCGGATATTCCGTAAAACAACAGGATCCGCTCTGCCTAATTTCCTTGTCAAATGGGCTTCTTTTTTATTAATCTTGTCACTACAGGTGATCAGCCGTTGCATTTGGACTGCCAGCGAGTGTGTCTGTTTGGCGGAAATGAATGTTGATTTGTTCAGAGTTCCGTGCATATCGTTTTTTTTCGCCATGGGGTTTTCAATTATATAATTTCAGTGAAGTGTTTGTTCTTTTTCAGCTAAATTGAAAACTCTAGGAAAATGTACTCTGTTCAAGTACTTAGTAAAGAGCTCAGCAGCCATATACGTGGAGTGTTCTTTTGTGACAATTAATTGCCTGATATGAATCGTCATTTATATTACGTAATTTAGCGGTGCGAGTTTTTGTGGGGCTCAGTGCAGTTTCGTTGTAGCAAAAATATGTTCGAGTTTAACCTACTCTGAAAATGTACAGTGAACTGTATTGCTGCAAACAAGAACTGAATGCCGGAAAAAGAAACAATTCAAAACAGAAACACCATACAATATGCCATATTGTATGGTGTTTCTGTTTTTGAATATGCAACTTATACCATGGTAAACAAACACTGGCAAACCTTGTCCATGAGTGCAGACTTACTAATTTTAACTTTTTTTGTTCCAGAAGCCCGCCATTGGTTCACATGCAAAGGGCGTTGATTTAATATACCAAATACCTTGGAATGTTTCTTCTTTTAAACGCATTACAAGATGTCCCCATTCTTTAGGGATCGGAGGTCGACTTGGAATAGTGTGAAATGTATTCAAAGATGGCTGTCCGCTGCTACATGGCTTGGTGGAGAGGGGAGCGCAGGGACTCAGTGGAGCAAGCAGGCTCAGGGCATGACTTCTTTTTAAATGATATGGTTGTAGGAAAGGAGACAGAGAGGGAGAACATGAAATGGCAGAGAAATGGTGACAACATCATCCATCATGCACAGCGCATGTCAGCTGTATAAGAATACAATTCATCCAATCAAAACATCTAATCAAACGCACTGAAAATAAAATGCTCGTTGATCAGGACAAAAGGAATAATAATGAGGAAAGCCATTAACTCGTGAGCAAGGGAGAGCTCTGAATCCTGCTCTAAGTCTACCTTGGGTACAAGTTATGTATTGACAAAAAAATACCTAAATCCGACTGTAGGCAAGACCTAAACATCACACCACCTGGACAACAGATCTTAGATACGTTTTTGATGTTTAAACACATTGAATCGCGGTTTGAACAGTTCTAATCAAAACCATCCTTATTACTGCTATCTTCATTTCTGTAAATATTTTTTGTCTGGTCCTTTGCTTTGAATGCAACTCAAGAGTAGCAGTTGGTTTCTGCTTAGTATTGCAGTACTTCTTACATGTTTTATGCCATGAATGTATCTGTTTGTGGCATAGTTCTAGTGAATTCTCTGTGTTAGATCATTGTTGCACTGTAAGCCCTGGTCTTTCACCTGTACAGTCTACTCAGTGTACCTTGTATATGCCAGTGTGCCCAAGCCCCCCCCCCCGCATTTCATTGCAGTTAGTGTTCTGTAAGAGGGACACTTTTATCTGAGACGCTTTTATGATGTGGATAGATGACTGCACCTATTTTGTGGGATACACACACACAGTCCTGATCTGCTCTTGGAGCACCTGATTTGAGTGTTCTTATTTGCACACCTCGCTATGACACAATTCATTGAATGTGTGCGATGTAAACAACAGCAAGTGTTCTGCCTAAGAGTAGGCCACAATGGCTCTCTTCCCTAAATCTAAATGGGCATGGGTGTTCAATCCATCCATTTAGTAATCTAGGTCGATCTCTTTGCTGCTATTCAGGTCCAGGTTCAGCTTGCATCTGTCAGACACCGCAGAAAGCCCACCAGCCGCCTCAATACTGCTCATTTTGACAAGTTGGTCTCTTTCTTTGGTTAGCCCTACAATGTGCTCATCCTGTAAGTCCGGTATAATTCCCTTGCTCAACTGAGCACAGTTTGCGAAAATGTACCTAGGCTCAGATGTTAAATCAACTGCAGGTAACATCTATGTGCTGCACCTGATGTGGCTCATCATAGGGGTTATATTTTGTAAGCCACATGTAGAGTTGAAAACCTCACCAAAAACTGATCAGCTGATCAAAGTATGCACGTTTGATAGCACAAAGAAACATTATCCTTAAAATATAATGGGGATTTCCATATGTGCTAAAATGGACAATGTATGTCTGTCTAATAAAAATGTATCTTGCTAAAAAAAGGAAGAGTTAAGGAAGTCTTCAAAGATAAGCAGTAGCCAAAATAGATTTGTAACTTACTTAGTTATGCTTACTGCCCTTCTGGGGTATAGGCCATCGACCAGGACTCTCCAGCCATCTCTGTTCTGAGCTTTTCTTTCAAACTGGCTCTAAATGTAACCGATTTCTCTGCAGACAGCCTTGGGCCCTTGAGGACAGGTGTTTCTTGGCCTTCCTCTTTATTTTTCCCTTGAGGGTTCCAGATGAGAGTTTGCCTGGTGGTGTTCGCAGGGATGTGGAATTCCTCAAGCCCAACGCCCAGGACATATTGTTTGGGGTCAAGGGCAACACATATTTTATGTGTGTTTTGTGTTTGGGGCAAGTAGTCCCAGCCCCCTGATGCACAAACCCTTTAGATGCCAGTTTGCAGTACTGCATTATGGATCAGGGAAGGGCACTGGATGCAGTTAAGGTAATATTTTTGTCTATATGTTAATGCTGTTCAAACTTGTATTTATGGTTTATTAAGTGAAAGCCTTTATTTTTGGGGTGAATGATCTAAGTAAGCTCCGACTGCACTACTGACAGTGGTCCCAGTATAAATATGTGTACACACGTTTTCAAGGTTTAGCAATATGAGGCTATGTATAATCTTGCCTGAATGCTCTCTGATTTGATGCAAATATTTGTAGCAGCTTGAAAGCAAGTTTGATAATTCTTTGCTTTCAGAATAAAATGTTCATAAAAAAATGAAAGCAGTAAAAAAACATTTCCTTAAACTACTGTAACATATCAGGTACCATTTCTTTGCAGCATCATTTAGTAACAAGTGTTGATGCATTCTGATATTTCCTAAAAATATTCATAATGGAAAATCAGTGTAACCAGTTTCACAAGATTATGGGAAACAAAAATAAAGAAGCATTGGGAAAGCCAGTAGGTCCGAAATTGGTAGTCAGGTTTTTAATTTTGTCAATGTGTGAATTTTTCTGGCATGGTTTCTGTAAAACCTTATTGGTATGGGAACTACTGGGCACTCACCATTATAACAAACGTCGGCAAGAGCAAAAATTGTTTTTTGTCTCAAAAAGCACACACTGTCACAGCGTTACTGTCACTGAAAAACACTATTTTGTGTGCCAATATGCTCCTTGTGAAAGAGCAGAATGCTGTTACTCACAGTGTAGCCAGCCGATACAGAGGGAGAGAGACAGAATTATAAATACAGAATTAATAAACACAAAAGGTCATGGTCAATGCCAGACCAAATTAAGGGCCAATTATTAAAGAAAGTGTCAAAAGTGCACCCATGGCAAATATGCATGTTTAGATTTTCTCATGCGAAAATCTGAGTGTTTGCTAGATCACTTTCCCTCCAACCACAACTCTGGAAGAATGTTTACGTCTGCCATTGTCAGAAGTATATTTCCAACATTTCTCAGTATGGGAAAAGATTAGAGTTGTTGAACACCCTTAAAACATGTAAGTTAGTAGGTTTGCACAGACTCAAAAGGACATTCTAACCCTGGAACTATTGCTTACCACTATCTTCAGCCCCAGTATGTAGATCTGAGGAAACGTGGCAACATAATGGGATTGCAAGTATTCAAACACTACTATGGTATGAGCCCTGGCATAATCAGAGGGGCTTCATCAGAGCTCTTATATAATGAGATTGCTGCCATAATTTGTCACTGCACTACATGGCACCAAAGGGACAAATGGATTTTGTTACAGGACACGTAGTTTTTGAATCCACCTGCCGCATGGACAAATCGCTATTGTATTAAATTCCACACTCCTGGTTTGTTGCAGGCTTGCGGAGGGTGTGACCTACCCTGCCCTAGCGTCTTTTCATGATTTCTTCATGAGCAGGGATTTGGAATGTCTGCTGCCATAGGCCATTATTGCTGGTAGTGTTTGGCCAGTGGATATTGAGGATTTTCCTCAGACAGGTGTTGATGAAGGTCTGGGCTTTGTTGGTGGTGGTCACAATCGCCCCACAAGTTTCTTGAAAAAGCCTGATCTTGGTTTTCAGAGTTAGCTCCTTGGAGCTCCATATCTTCTTTAGCTGAATGAAGGCAGGCAATGCTTTGCAGATTTTTGTCTTGATGTCTTTATCTGTGTTGTCCTGCTTTTTTATTTGACCTGTACAGGTAGGTGAAGCAGCAGATAAACGTTATGCAGCCAAATAGTGCAGAGACAGAGGGTCATCTAAAATGCTAAGATACAATGAATTTTCATAATTCATTCTGATCCCTACTAGGTATGTGATATCAATGACATGACCTGTCGTTGTTAGATGAGAAAACATCTTTTATGTGAAAGGAAGGGGCACAAATTTAAGTGAAGAGCTTTGGGGTGTTAGTAAGCATGAAGAATCAAATTTAAGCCCAAAGTTCTGGACCTCTAAAAAAATGAGTCCTGACAGACTTCAGGTATCACAGGTCAAAACACCTTCACCATTATGTTACCTCTCTCCCATCTCCATTGACATGAGTTTATCTGATGTGAGATTGAAAAAGTAACTACCTATTCACTGCCAGAACTCTTCCATGCACAATCAGACTTTGGCTAAAGGTGCGTCCAGATCCCCACCCAAGTGCATTGTGATATTGGTGCCATAAGCATGCATTTAAATGTGGAAGCATTGCAATTGAGTAGGGCATGCTAATGTTGAAGAGGCTTCCTGTGCATTATATTTTGAAGTACCCAAACAGAGTTATCCATTTTCTTCCTTTTGGATTCAAGAAGTAACACCTTTCTGCAACCTTTGAGGGGGGAGCTCATTCCTTATGTTTAATTATATCACATGGATCTTTGGTCTTCATCACAATTAACCCACGCACTTTAAGAAAAAACATGTTTGTATTGTACCTGAATAAATCTCCAGAATCAGTTCACAAATAAAATAATCATATGTTAAGAATTAAAATTTGATTGTGAGAATCCTCCACCTGCGTTGTGCTTGAGTCACTGGTATTGTGACTTTGACAGCATATACAATAAAATGTTTTACAAATATAAAATTGAGCTCATCAACTGAAGTAAAATGATTATAAAAATATCCTTTATGCTATCTGATAAGAGCAGAATAGTGCAATGTATTTAGGGATGGACACATTTTACAATATTCAGTAATCATTAATTTAGGATTCTTTACAAGACTTTTGTAGGAAATATGTTAAGCCAAATTTGTCTTCCATCTCTCCATTATGTCTCATCAACATGTGTGACCTTTTCAATAATTATTTGATGGTGGTTTTCATCAGGACAAGGCTGTGCATGAATGTTCTAAAACTGGTAAGCACTATCTTTCCCAGAGTAGAAAAGTCTCTTTGCATAGTAGGTCGCTATCTGATTTTTCTTTATGGAATCCCAATTTACTATAAAACCTGTCGTCATGAATGTGTCAGGGAGTGCAACACCTGTCATTCCCTAGCCACAGGGGCCCACCCTCACCTCAAAGAAAAACACGTTTATTGTAGAAAAGTCATCCCTTTTGCCCTGATCACCCCCACTTTATCTGGCTGCTTTTGGTGGTTACTGAATCTGAAAGTGTCCTGGGCTCTGCCAACCAGGCCCAAGGCCAGTGCTCTGCCCTCTAAATGTATATGGTAGTTGGTATAACTCCAATTAGCATTGACAACTTACCTGTAAGTAAATGGTAAGGCTTGTAGCCTGCAGTGGACCTAATGCACTAAAATTAGCACTGCTATGGTGTCTGGTGTCATTTTAGAGCCAGTCCTGCCTTGCAGGCTGATTCTAAAATAAAACTATGTCCAAATTTGACTTTGAAATTAAAGTCCTTCCAAAGTCCAAAACTACCTTTTAATACCTTAAACGTCACCCCTGAGGTCTGCCCTATGTGCACCAAGAGGGGGGTGCATTGTTATAAAAAGCAGGGGAAATATAAAAAGATTTTTTATATGCCCTGGTAAGGATAAAAATCCAATGTTGTTTTTACCTATTGTAATGCTGCTAGCCCCATTGGTAACATGAGAAGGTTTTTATTAAACTTAATAAGTTCCAACTTTTGATTGGAGCTAGCTAAACATATCACTCAAAGTCCCAAAATAATGGTTGTAATAAATTAAATATTTTGCCAAGATTGGATTTAATATAATTATTACAGGAAAGAACTTTTAGAACATACTATCCTTAAGTTACCTCAAAGAGCCCTGAAGCAGCCTCCTCTGGTTAGTTACCCTCTGACAGCCTGAGCCTAGCTGATCCCTGAGTATGTGCAAACTGGCCTAGGGCTAAACCAATACATCCATTTGGTGAGAGGAGTTTTGATTCCTGGAGAAACCAGGAGAGTATTGAGGCTGGGAATAAAAGCTGGAATTCAAAGGCAGGAGAAAACAATTCACAGCACCCCAGCCAGCATCCTCTTCTTTGACCACCAGCCAGATTAAAGCCACCCTAATTAAATAAGCAGAGGGTCTGAAAGTGGAGTATGGTGATTTGTAAGCCACCTTTTTGGGTAGGGTTACACAGACATACACATTAATGAAAGATTTTCTCTATTTTGATTTCGTGAAAATATTACATTCTAGGTCAAACATATGCCACACTTCGCAAGAAGTTGTCATAGCAGAGGGAGGTAGCTTTACCCCAATTCGTCGGGGTATCCCCCTTCATGCCGGCCCAGAATGAAAGATAAACTTGGGAGAGCTACAGTAGCTTCTCACAATACTCTCTGGAACAAGAGAAGAAGAAGGACTACCCTGCTGGACCTTTGGACTGTAAAGTCTTTTATTATGCAGTTAATTAGAACCGTAAAACCTTTGGACTGACGACAGAAGGCTTGCTCTCTGGAGGACTGCAACTGCTGTGCTCACAAAGTTCCACAAAGAAAGGACTGTGCCTGATTCAAAGGAAGGAGTGGACTACCTAATCAGCAACAGTTACAAAAGTGCAGGGAGAAGCCGCCTGCAGCTGTCAAAGAGACGATTACCCCAGCTGACCAACTACAACGGAATTTTCTGGACTGCACAGGTGCATTGTGGGAGATCGAATACTAGTCCCCAAAAGGCGATCCAGAGTCTCTGAACTCTTGGATGGTGCTACTGGACACTCCTCTCCTCAAAGGAACCAACAGGGAACAAGATTTGAAACTTTGAAAACTTTCTACAAAGTTATTCAGAAAAGCTCCCGGAGGAGACTGGCCTGACATTGAAAGTCAAGCTAATGAAAGAAGGGGGTTCCCCGATGGGCTTTTAAGGATGTAGGCACGCCGTAGGGGGGAGAAACTGAGAATAGAACAAAAGAAAGCAACCCTGCCTTGTGATATAATGGTCCTAACAGTAGGATCCAAGCAATATATATGGGGTGATTCGTCTAGGAGCCAGCATTGCACATAACAAAAAACGGGTCAATCCAAGTATACTCAAAAGAAGATATTTAGAATATATATATATATTTATTTTTTTATGTTCTTTGAATTGAGGTAGCAAAAAGGTACAAAAATAAATTGCATTTTAAATCCACATAATACTTTTTAGAACATCAAAAGACATACATTGGTGAGGGGAGGGATAAAAAGAAGGGAACTTCATCCTACATTAAGCCCTACCCAGTAACATACCACACTTCAATCATACTCTCATACTCACTAATTTCAATTCAATTCTACCTAATATTCTATCATTCAACTTTCATTCTTCCATTCATTCCTATAGTCCTGGTGTGTGCAACACAGAGATGGTGTTGTGTCTAGGCTTGTGTCTCCAGGAATACAGCATATTGTCCTATATCCATCAGGACCCGTATATGTGTCATCTGCCTGGAATAACATCCTGATTTATGCAACAAATTCAGGAGTGGACGCCTCACAGGGAATGCCAGGACAGGTTCCACAGCGGTATTCGTACAAGCGCCTTGAGACCTTTGCGGGTAAGTAGGGCGCTATACAAGTATCAATTTACATTTGAATTTGATTAAGCTGTAGCCAAAGTCACTAATATGCTTAATTTGAAAAGTACACCCATTGTGGTACATTTTTTAATATCTTTTCTCCTTCGAACACAAGTTAAGTTAATAGGACTTGGCTTGTGATACTCTTCATTGAGAAGGAGTTCAACAAGTGGAGTGTGGATGTTCCCTCGCATCCACCCATGGATTTAGTCACAATCCCAGATTTACTAAAGTAAGTAAACCTGGGATTGCATCAAAATGCCATGCCATCCCAACAGAGGTGTATTAGGAGAAATATGTTTATTTCTCCTTTCTATTTGCCCTCTCTTAGTGTGCATCATTGTGCAGCATGCATAGAAAGAGGAAAATGTCTATGAGATTGCTTTTCTGCAGGAACGTCTCCTGTCCAGCACAAAAAACAATACTGTCTGTAACAAAGGTACCCTTGCACAATGGCACAAGGGTGTTTGTGTTGGCACTAGGCTGCACTCAGTGTGCCTGTGCTCAGGGAGAGTAAGAATGTGCCATATCCAAGTAAGTTTTGCACATACCTGCTCTCTCTGTTTGAGGTTAGCTGCATCTAATGTTAGTAAATCTGGGATATAGCATGTGTATCTCACCATTATTGATGTGTGCATGTGTTGGGAGATATTTGTCCTCATCTCTCAGGTCTTACATAGTTATTTAAAAGAAGGGAGTAGTGATCAGAATTTACTAGAAGTCAGAATTTCCTTTGGTAGTCCATACTTGGGTCTGCAAGTGTTGTCCCATCTCGTCTGGTTTCTCATCATGGTGTGATTGGCTCAGGACCTCCACATTATATTGGCGCATTTTAGTTTCACAGTCATTTGGACTGACACGAGAGCAGGAGGGCATAATTCCATCCACTCCGGATCACCGACCGACCCCTGCCCTCACCACGTCTTCAACAAAGCCGACGCTGTCATCGCACCCCACCTGCGAGACATCATCAACACATCCCTCGACACCACCATCTTCCCCGAGAGCTGGAAACACGCCGAACTCAGCGCCCTACTCAAGAAACCAACAGCGGACCCCACCGACCTCAAGAATTACCGCCCCATCTCGCTCCTCCCGTTTCCAGCCAAAGTCATCGAGAAGACCGTCAACAAGCAGATGGCCGCTTTCCTCGAGACGAACGGATCCCTCGACCCCTCACAGTCCGGCTTCCGAGCCAACCACAGCACCGAGACCGCCCTCATCGCCGCCACCGACGACATCCGAGCCCTGATGGACAATGGAGAAACAGCGGCCCTCATCCTCCTAGACCTCTCCGCGGCATTCGACACGGTCTGCCACCGCACCCTAGTACGGCGCCTCAGCAACGTCGGAATCCAGGACAAGGCGCTGGAGTGGATCACCTCCTTCCTCGACGGGAGAACACAGAGAGTCCGCCTACCACCGTACAAGTCAGAGGCCACCGAAGTCATCTGCGGCGTCCCCCAAGGATCATCTCTGAGCCCCACCCTCTTCAACGTCTACATGAGCCCCCTCGCGGCCATCGTACGCAAACACAACCTCAGCATAATCTCCTACGCCGACGACACCCAGCTGATCCTCTCCCTGACCAACGACCCCGCCGCCGCCAGAGCCAACCTGCACGAAGGGATGAAAGAGGTAGCCGAGTGGATGACGACCAGCCGCCTGAAACTGAACTCGGACAAGACGGAGGTCCTCATCCTGGGCTCCTCTCCCTCCGCCTGGGACGACTCCTGGTGGCCTCCCGCCCTGGGCACCGCACCCAAACCGACAGACCATGCACGCAACCTGGGCTTCATCCTGGACTCCTCCCTCTCCATGACCAGGCAAGTCAACAACGTCTCCTCGGCATGCTTCAACATCCTACGCATGCTACGGAAGATCTTCTGGTGGATCCCCACCGAGACCATGAAGACCGTCACCCAGGCCCTCGTCACCAGCCGACTGGACTACGGCAACGCCCTCTACGCCGGGACCACCGCCAAGCTCCAGAAGAGACTCCAGCGGATCCAGAACGCCTCAGCCAGACTCATCCTCGACATCCCACGAACCAGCCACATCTCCGGACATCTGCGAGACCTTCACTGGCTCCCCGTCAACAAAAGAATCACCTTCCGCCTCCTCACCCACGCACACAAAGCCCTACACGACCAAGGCCCGAGCTACCTCAACAGCCGAGTCAACTTCTACGCTCCCAAACGCCACCTCCGATCAGCCAACCACGCCCTCGCCGCCGTCCCCCGCATCCGAAGAGCGACTACAGGAGGAAGGTCCTTCTCCCACCTGGCCGCCAAGACCTGGAACTCCCTCCCGACCGACCTGCGCCTGACCCAAGACCACCTCTCCTTCAGGAAGAAGCTGAAGACCTGGCTGTTCGAGCAGTAGCGGCTCCCCCCCCCCCAGCGCCTTGAGACCCCACGGGTATGTAGCGCGCTTTATAAGTGTCACTGATTGATTGATTGAATTATATCATTCAGTAATTCAAAACCTTTGGTGGTTGCACACGAAAAAAGAGTGCATAAGAGCACAATGGCATCCAGTGTTTTAATTATCCTTGATGTTTGGTTTACAGTTTATTATTTTCATGCTCATCATACAGTGTATTAGGGGTATGGGAAAGTTGGGTAATTTTTGTTGTGTGTAATCACATGAAATTCGGGAAAACTAAATGAAAATACAAATGATTAAGCAAAGAAAAAATCTATTATTTAGCGCTATATTTTAGCTCGAAAGTAATCCTTACATCAACATTTGAAGAAAGTACGCATTTTGTGCTAAAAACCACAAAAAACACAATTGTTGCAAACAACAGCTACTCTCGGTCTGGTTTTTCGCATTGCTCCCACGCTTCCTATGTTGCAAACAGGAGTGTATTTACATAACGTGGGGTGATGGCTTCATTTGGGGAATTTTGCTTAACATCTGTAAAATGAAATTCCCTAAATTAGACAGATTATGCCACTATAACTTAAGTAAAATGCATTTAATTGCAACAAATACATTTTAAAGATAAATATAAAATATAACTCTTAACTTCTTGGGTAATTCAGACTTTGTAAACATGTGGGAACGGCCGAAACCCTATGTGTGTGTCAATATACAACTCAATAAATATGAGATAAACTAATTTAGCAATTGTGAGTGGGTGGTTAGCTAACAACCCCTATTATCAATTTAGAACAGTGGCCACTATGGGTTGTTTTCTTCTTTAAAATACCCTCTAAAGTTGCTTTTTTACTATTCTCACTTTCAACCTTCTCTAAGCCCTGGTTGATTGTCATGGTCCATCTATCTGCCTTCTCTATGACTATTTAGGTATGGTTCCTTTCTTTAGAGCACTACAATATGTAGAACTTTTACCCCTTCAAAATGACCCCATAAGCTTTTCAGACTTCTAATGTTTGGATACATTGGGCAACTTGAGTACTGAGATACCCTTTATAGGCATGGTCAAAGCTCCAGGCAACATCTTCACTACATGCAATATTAGATTTTTCCAGCTCTTCTGTGTGGAGTGTATATGAATTTTTTTATGTGATTAACACTCTCTTGTTATGTAGAAAAGGACCACTCATACGAACTCTGCAGCAATAGGTGGTAAGCATGAATGTTCCTCTTTTTTTGGGCCCTATTTCTGCTGGTGTTTCTGCTCTAAGCTCAGCGGCAATGTTGCTCAGTGCATGGTGCATGTGCTCTGTCCCTAAAACACTATGGGCCTGATTTAGAGTTCAGTGGACAGGTTACTCTGTCACAAAAGTGATTGATATCCTATCCCCAATATTACAAGTGCCATTGTATATAATGCAGTGTAACTTGATGGCCTGGGCATGAGATTCTCTCACTGAACTTCGTGACATTTCTTTTCACCTGTAAACTTCAATCTACTAGTTTCTCTTTAAAAAGAACCCCTACAAATTATTAACTGCTTTTTCTTCCAAGAGATCACAACATCAGTGTTTTACTCTGTGTTTTGTAATATTTGTATTTCATTGTGCTAGACAAATATGTTGCTCTATCTTTTGGTAACTCAAAACATACAAATCCTGTTGCAAGTCTGTTTTATTTCATTGTAAGCAAGTGCATGCTAGCATTTTATATAAAATTGCGTCTCCCTACATCACTTTTAATTTTGTTTTTATTGGGCTTTTTATGCTCAGCAAGAAATTCTGTCTTCGCTCTTTTGATTTTAGTGTGCATTTTAATATAGTAGTCCCTTTTCATTGTTCTTCGTTCCAACTGACAAAACATATGCTAATGTATTCCAGCTAGTGTTTCACCAGGGTTTATTTGGTAATAAAATACCTTTATAGCTCAGAATGCTGATCATTGTATCTTTAACGTAAAAACAAAGTGATGCCTGCACAGCTTGCCTGTAGAACTAAGTGTAGATTTACATCAGTTGAAAGTGGATCTCTTATTTTGGAAAATCTAATACTAACTTTTATTTTTTCATGGAAACGGCGGTACATATATTAATGTAATGTTTATGGACTAGAGTTGGCTGTGCTATCATTTTATATATTCACTGAAAAAATCATAGGTTTCAGGCACGTTATAGTTAAAAATTAACATTTCAAAAACCTTAGAAATTCACTGTAAAAACCACAGGTTTCAGGGACGTTATAGTTAGTTGGACATTGCACTCGTGCAACACCAGTGAAATTCAGCCGTTATAGTTAGTTCAGCTAACTATAACTCGCGCCCTGCAATGCACTGCTGATGACGTCACATATTACATCATTCATGACATGGTCAGTGACATCACTGATGACATCTCAACTGACATCACTGATGACATTACTGATGACATCATCCAATGACTTTGTGTTTCTGTAAAGTTTAAATATGTTTTATATATATGCCAAGGTGTATTGAAGAATGAGTGGGCGTATAAGTGTGTGGATGGAGGATTTAGTAGGTGCATGACTGGCTGTATAAGTGAATGAATAAATGTGTCTTAATGAATGCATGGGTTAGTGAATAAACTGTATGAACGTCTGTATCAGTCTGACTGTTGTTGTTTAAGCTGCTGCATGGGTTGGTCAGTAGCTACATGAGTGTCTATATGGGTTATTGATTGGTTGCCTGAGTATTTGTATGGGAGACTGAGTGTGTGTGTACGTGGGTGGGAGGTGTGTCACTCTGCACATAGATGTGTGAGTGGTTGATTTACTGGGTGTATGGGTTCTAGAGTGCATGTGGAAACAACTATATGGGTGGGTGAGTGTGTGTATGGGTATGTTGGTGAGTGAATGGGTATCTCAGTGGTACATGTCCAAGTAACTACCTATGTAAAAGCCAGTGTATGAGAGAGTTGTAGTACATAAATGACTATACGTGAGAGTCAGTGATTGTGAGAGTGGCTGAATGGATGAGTGTGTACTTGTATCAGTGATTGTATGAGAGTAAGTATGCGTTGTTTCAATATGAATAAGTGATGTGGTGTGTGTATAACTGTGTAGGTCAGTAAATGGAAGTGTGATTGATTGTTTGCATGACTGTCTAGGTGTATGAGTAACTCTGGATGAGTGGTGGTGTGTGAGTGTCTGTATAGGTGTATGAGTTCATATGATAGTGTTGTACAAGACCTGTAACTCCCTCCCTCCCGACCTTCGCCTGACCCAAGACCACCTCTCCTTCAGGAAGAAACTCAAGACCTGGATGTTCGAGCTGTAGCGGCATCCCCCCCCCCCCCCCAAGCGCCTTGAGACCCTCCGGGTAAGTAGTGCGCTCTATAAATGCCTTGATTGATTGATTGTATTGATGCGTGACTGCATGTATGAATGATTGTATGGGTGAATGAGTGGATGCGTCTGTAGACCTAGGAATCAGTTAATGCGAATGGTATTCTGTATTTTACTATGGGTGTATCAAAAGTTATATTCCAGTGTGAGGAGGTACGTCAGATTATCATGTGGATTATCATGTTGATGTCATTTGAGATGTCATCAGTGATGTCATCAGTGATGTCACTGACCATTTCATGAATGATGTAATATGTGACGTCATCAGCAGTACATTGTGTGGGCATGAGATATAGTTTGCTGAACTAACTATAACGGCTGAATTTCTCTGAATTTGTACAAGTGAAATGTCCAACTAACTATAACATGCCTGAAATCTATGTTTTTTCAGTGAATTTCAAAGGTTTTATAAATGCTAATTTCTAAGTATATTTTTTAAAATATTTTTTTCCTATTTTTTTAGTTATTATGACATTTTTGTATTATTTTGTACTTTGTAAAAGATAAATATTTATTTTTTTGAAAAAAAAAAAAATGGAGTTGTGCACTGATCGTGTACCCATCTCGATGGGTGCACGAATTCAAGCTGCCACTTTGGAAAAAGTTGTGTAGGACGCGTGCTTCATAAGCAATGGGTGCTCGAAATACGACCCCACGTAACGTTATGAACGGAGTTGCAGGCCTCGCGCTGGGTGCGCGACTCCATCCTGACTTTTTAGCTTCTAAATATATATATATATATATATATATATATATATTCACTGAAAAAACCATAGGTTTCACACCAGTTATAGTTAGGTGGAAATTTTACTCGCACATAACCATTGAAATTCCCACGTTATAGTTAGTTGGACTCACTATAACTTGCGCGTGCAATGCACTGCTGATGACGTCACCTATTACATCACTCATTATATGGTCAGTGACATCACTCATGACATCACTGATGACATCTCATATGACATCACTGATGACAACATCCTTGTGACAAAGTGGCAGACCTCCTATCAGCATAAAATAATCTTTGACACACACATTCAAAAATAGAAACTAACATTTTCTTAAAAAAGGAGAAACCAATACGCTGCGCAGAGGGCGGGCGCAGCGGGCGCGCCGGCGGCGCCTGAAGGCGCGCCAAAGGCAAGCCCGTCTGGGCCCGTCCGCGCCGGACACGGGCCTAGGGCCACCACCCCTGGCTCTACCGAATGCGCCCGCCTACCACCATACTCTCACTCCGTGCTAACTGACCTTCGCCCTCAAATCAAGGAAGGATGCACCAGATATAGCCCAGACTCCACATCGTCCACAACCATATTAAACTGCAAGCACTGTCAGGCGTCCATTCCCCTACTAAATAAACCGGTGGGAAGTGACAACCAAAATCAGACAACGCAAAAATTTATAACAGCCCTCATTAATGTACGTTCTCTGGCCAAACACAGGCAAGAAATTGCCGATGTACTTTAGACAGGAACATCGATATCATGTTCCTGACAGAGACCTGGTTGGATAAAGCATCGGGTCCAGATCTTGTGATAGCCGTACCAAAAGGATATAAATCCTCCAGGCTGGACAGAATTGGCAAAAGAGGAGGTGGTATAGCCATAATTGCCCGAGACACTCTCAAAATTCGCACCACGGCAATTCCCTCCACAACTTGCGAGGCATTTCAATTCGATATTTACCTGTCCCCCTCCTATAACTTTAGAGGCGTACTACTATACAGACGACCAGAAATTCGGTCGGGATTTCTTACAGAAATCGCTACTATCTTAGAAACCTCAGCAACTGATAAATCCATAACATTGCTAGGAGACTTCAATTTCCATCTAGATTGTAGCGAAGACAAAGACACCATGTCGCTACAGTCAGAAATGGAGGTCTTCGGTCTATCACAGCTGGTGAAGGGACCTACCCACAATGCAGGACACACTCTAGATAGAATCTTCTCCAATCTAGATAATCTGCTAGTGACCGACGTCCTGCCAATGACTTGGACCGACCACTACTTGGTACTGGCCATGATAAAAATTAGCAAAACCTCTACTGTGACAAAGCCTGACCCCAAACAGGAATTGTTTAAGGTATGGATAGATATCAACATCCCTAACCTTAAGGACGCATTAGACATCTCAAAACCTACTCTGTCCAACGACCCAGAAATTGCTACTGAGCAATGCCAAGCATGGCTGGACCAGGCTGCCAATAAATTAGTGCCAGTAAAAAGGATGTCTAGGAACAGAAGTTCCCTATCAGCACCTTGGTACACAGAGGAGCTCAGAAAACTCAAACAGCAATGCAGAAATAAAGAAAGACATTGGAGGAAAAATTATGACAACAAAAGTAGAAAGACGTATAAGGAACTTCTAACTCAATATAAACTCCTGATCACAGAGGCCAAAAAAAAGCATTACAGCGAGCAAATCGAAAGCGCTAAAAACTCCAATAAAAAGCTCTACGAAATAACCAAACATCTGGCAGGATGCGTTCCTGATTTGAACCCCCCCTGTTCACAAAGTTTTTGTGATTCACTGGCGTCCTTCTTTTTCACCAAAGTGAATGATATTTTCTCAGCATTCAACTCTGGTGATAATCAAAATATTGAAAATATAACTACTCCACCCACAAGCAATAATTTTTCTCACTTTGCAGAAATCACAGAAAACCAAATCCAGGACATTATCAAAACCATTAAGTCGGGATCAGCATTGGATCCCTGTCCCCTGAACACCCTCCGCTCATTAATGGATACCGTGATTCCTGTGATAACCCAAATATGCAACCTAATGTTCTGTACAGGCATCTTCCCTAACCTCTTAAAAAAGACCTTACTAAAGCCTCTTTTGAAAAAATCCGGCCTAGATGAAACTGAATTGAAAAATTACAGGCCCATAGCCAACCTCCCGTTTCTTGCCAAAATAGCTGAGAAAGCCATGAATACCCAACTCGCGGAATTCATCGAGCAACACCATCTGCTCGATGAAACACAATTTGGATTCCGCAAGTTTCATGGAACCGAAACAGCGCTCATCAAAGCGGCGGACGACATCCGACTAATCAGAGACCAGGGTGGTGCTGCACTACTGGTGCTTCTAGATTTATCGGCCGCCTTCGACACGGTCGACCATAAGATCTTAGTCGACCGTGTCGAAAAGATGGGCGTGCAAGGCCTGGCAAAAAAACTACTGGCATCTTTTCTGAAGGACAGATCCCAGGCAGTCATCCTGGGACAATTCGAGTCTGCAGAGTTGTCACTGCCATGTGGGGTACCTCAAGGTTCATCCCTTAGTCCGACACTTTTCAACATCTATGTGTCGGACCTCGCTAATACCATCAAAGCGCATGGGATGAACCTTACCTCATATGCGGATGACACCCAGCTGATTCTGGCTGTCAGAAACGATGGGGAAACAGTAGCGGAGAGTTTTAAAACAGGTATGCTGGCCATTGGACAATGGATGTCAGCAAACTGTTTAAAACTGAACTCCGATAAAACTGAGGTGGTAACCTTTGGCCATCTCAGTCCTAACTGGTCCCCAATATGGTGGCCATCATCCTTTGGAGCCTTGCCCAAACCAGCTACGAAGGTGAGAAATTTGGGTGTCATCTTTGATGACAACTTAAACTTTATGGCTCATGCCAACCAGACGGCCACCATAGCGTTTTACAAACTACGCTTGGTCAGGAAGATCCTGCCTTTTCTTCCCAAAAATGTAGGCAAGACACTGGTCAGCGCACTTGTCCTGTCGGCATTAGACTACTGCAATGGCCTATTTACCAATGCCCAAGTCAGGGTCATCAAGAAAATGCAGACAGTCCAAAATGCAGAAGCCAGACTTCTCTCATATATTCCTAAATTCAAGCTTATAACTGAGACCTTAAGAAGCTTTCATTGGCTCCCTATCAGGAATAGAATTAAATTCAAAACACTGTGCATTGTTTACAAATCGCTACATCATCAAGCACCCCAATTCCTGAGAGACCATCTTGTTCCATATATTCCTCCTCGGACACTTCGTTCAGCTAAACTGAACGATCTGGTAGTACCACGGACTAAGTTGGTCAACTGGAGAGACAGACGTTTCCTGGTTGTCGCCCCAAAACTATGGAACACACTCCCGCAATCCATAAGATCCAGCCCAAATCTCATGTCCTTCAGAAAGAAATTGAAAACATGGTTATTCAACCTCTAAAAATTCATAAAACCGCACAGGAGAGCATACAAAAGTACAGCGCCGAGACGCCTGCGGGCATTTGTTCGCGCTTTGGAAATGTTAAAATAAATTAATAAATACCAATTACAACAACTTATTAGGTAATTCCAACATCTACATACACATCCACTCATTCACCAACAGTTCTATATAGTCACTCATGCATGTACTTACTCATCATATGTACTCATACACCTATACATCCTGTTACACACTAATACTCATCCATATAGTTACTCACACACAAATTCACCGATGCAAATAAACCATTTACTTGATTATACTGCTATATACACACCACTACACATACTTCTACAGAAACTGAAACATATTTACTCTCTTAAACAATCAATTATAAAAACACATACTCACTAACCCACCCATATACACAATCATCCACCCATACAGTCTTGCACACATGCTGTCTTCAAAATAGATACAAATAGTGAGTCACTCATTCATGCATCTGTGCTCTAAGTAATATCCCCCACCGAACCATACAGACACTGATACTGATACTCAAAAAACAACTAATAACCCATATACACACTCATGTAGCTACTCACCAACCCATGCAGCCACTTATACACAAAGTGAGACACAGATACAGATATTTAAAAATTTAAACATTACTCGCTAATATATGTATTCACTAAGATACATTTAATAAGTCAGTTAACCAATCAATTTTACACAAAAAAAATCCATTTAGACATTTATTTACCCATTTATTCTTCCATCAACCTTTAGATATACATATATAAAAATATTTAATTTTCAGAAAGATACACATTCACTGGATGATGTCATCAGTGATGTCATTTGAGATGTCATCAGTGATGTCATGAGTGATGTCACTGACCATGTCATGAGTGATGTAATATGTGACGTCATCAGCAGTGCATTGCACGCGCAAGTTATAGTGAGTCCAACTAACAATAACGAGGGAATCTCAATGGTTTTATGCGAGTAAAATTTCCACCTAACTATAACTGGTGTGAAACCTATGGTTTTTTCAGTGAATTTAATAGGTTTTTTAAATGCTAATTCCTAACTATAACTGGTGTGAAACCTATGTTTTTTTCAGTGAATATATATATACATACATATACATATATATATATTACCTACTGGCAATAGCCAGTAGGTATATATAGTTAGGATTATATATATATATATATTCACTGAAAAAACCATAGGTTTCATACCAGTTATAGTTAGGAATTAGCATTTAAAAAACCTATTAAATTCACTGAAAAAACCATAGGTTTCACACCAGTTATAGTTAGCTGGAAATTTTACTGATATAAAACCATTGAAATTCCCACGTTATAGTTAGATGGACTCACTATAACTTGCGCGTGCAATGCACTGCTGATGACATCACATATTACATCACTCATGACATGGTGAGTGACATCACTCATGACATCACTGATGACACCATCCAGTGAATGTGTGTCTTTCTGAAAAATAAATATATTTTATATATGTATATGTAAAAGTTGATGGAAGAATAAATGTTTAAATAAGTGTCTAAATGGATGGTTTTTAAAAATTGATTGGTTAACTGGCTTAATAAGACATCATCAGCAGTGCATTGCACGCGCAAGTTATAGTGAGTCCATCTAACTATAACGTGGGAATTTCAATGGTTTTATATCAGTAAAATTTCCAGCTAACTATAACTGGTGTGAAACCTATGGTTTTTTCAGTGAATTTAATAGGTTTTTTAAATGCTAATTCCTAACTATAACTGGTATGAAACCTATGGTTTTTTCAGTGAATTTCATAGGTTTTTTAAATGCTAATTCCTAACTATAACTGGTGTGAAACCTATGGTTTTTTCAGTGAATTTCATAGGTTTTTTAAATGCTAATTCCTTTGTATATCGAGTTTCTAACCTTTTTTTTTTTTACAATTTGCTGTTTTTTTTTAAGTATTCATTTTTTTTATATAATTTTTTTCTTTTGCGCTCTGGGTGCGCGCTCCGGGAAGCTTTCAGCTAAGCTCTCCTGTAAGCTTCTCCGAGAGCTCATCTGAAAGCGCACCCAGAGCGCAACTGTCGTTCGTGAAAAAAAAATATGAATGAAAAGTTAATAATAATGCAAAACATTTCGTACCATACAAATAAAATTTGTTTTTTTTAATATGGAAAATGATTATGCATTTCTATAAAAGATTGATGACGTCACTTCGGCGCGCAACGTAAGTGCCCTCGGAAGCGCCTACGTGCGCGGCGCCTAAACGCACGCAAAAGCGCCTACGATCGCGCCACGTTTGCGCCCCGGAAGCGCCTACGATCGCGCTGCGTAAACGCACCGGAAGTGCTCCGGAGCGCGCAGCGTAAACGCGTCGGGTCATGTGACCCTAAAATAACACTTTTCATTGGTTGCTAACAGTTTTTTTTTACAATGAATGAAATCCCCACCCATTTCCTTCACTTCTTCTTTCACTTTTGTGACTGAAAGACCTGCCTTTTTTGCTGCTCCATATTCCTGGATTCATCATGGCTGCCAGACCATCCAGCAGTGAAGATGACTCCAATGATTTCATTGATGAAGAGCCTCCTACCCCAAAGGTGAAGGAACATTTCATCTGGAAATTTTTTAAGTTTCCAGCAGACCAGAAGAAGGTGAATGCACCAAAAGTAGAGTGCAGGATCTGCAAACAGGTCCTGTCACGGGGTAACCCCCAAAAAAAATACTCTTTTGGCAACTTCACCATGATTCGCCATGTGGAGAGGAGGCACCCCCAGAATTTTGCCCGGGAAAGTGTCAGGGCTCTGGCACAAGAGGTTCCCAGAGATGGGGCCTCTACATCAACAGGAGGAGCAACTTCTTCTGGAAGAGAACAATCACAGGGGCAGGTAGCAAACATTCAACCTGCATTAAACCATGGGGTCGTCAGATGCAGATACTGCAATCAACTCCTCACCTATGGGGAGCAAAGTGTCCTGCTCATGGTTCGGGCATTGGAGAACCATCACTGCCCTTCCCACCCCTAATTTTTTTCTTTTCTTTTTGCTCCTGTTGAGCAGTTTCTATTCCCTGTTTTTGTTCCTGTTCAGTTAAAAGAAGAAAACCAAAAGTTCTTTTCAGAACTACCTCCAATTCTCATCAAAGAGCTATAATCTTAAAAAATGAAGAGTAAGTGAAATATAGTGCATTGATAATTGAAAGGAGAATGAGTAAGAAAGAACAGAAAGGTATGAGAGGTGAAAGGAAGTGAAGTAGGAGGAATGAAAGAAGGTGAGTGTTAGAAAAGAAAGTTATGACACAGTGAATAAACTGGAGGCCTCATTTCTGAAAAGTGACGCATCGCTACGTGAAAACAGCGATGCGTCACTTTTCTGGACGCACTCCTTATGACATTCCAGATATGTCATATTTAATATATGACTAATCAATTCGCAAGGAGTTACAGATATGTCAGTATTTCTGACATATCTGTAAACACAAAAGTAACGCATTGCAGGAGTGCGTCACAAAAGTGACGCAACTCCAGTAATGTGTCCTTTCACATGGAAAAAGCACCATGTGAAAGGTTTGCTGTGAAGCAGGCGCAAGATTTTGGCGCAACTGCATCCTAAAAGTGACGCACTGCGTCATTATTACCAAGCTTTTTGCAAGGAACACCCCCTCTGCATGCATTATACCTGACACTATTTTTTAAAAAGTGACGCATCTAGGTACATGGGTCACTTTTTAAAACTCTGCGCCATATTGTATCTGCATCAGGTATAATGTATGCAGAGGGGGCAATCCCTCGCAAAAAGCTTGGTAATAACGACGTACTGAAATCTATGAGATTTCTCTGCGTCACTTTTAGGATGCTGTTGCGTCAAAATCTTGCGCCGGCCTCGCATCACTTTTATGTTTACAGATATGTCAGAAATACTGACGTATCTGTAACTCCTTGCAACATGATTCGTCATACATTAAATATGACACATCTGGAATGTCATAAGGACTGTGGACAGAAAAGTGACGCATCACACCAGCAGTGTAATAAAATGTGCCTCGTTGCACTATATTTAAAGGATGCAACAGCATCCTAAAAGTGACGCAGTGAAATCTCAAACATTTCACTGCGTCGCTATTACAAAGCTTTTAGTGGGAGAACACCCCCTCTGCATGCATTATACCTCACGCAGATATAATGTGGCGCTTGATTTTAAAAAGTGACCCATCTACCTAGATACCTCACTTTTTAAATATAACGCAACGAGGCACATTTTTTTACACTACTGGTGCGATGCGTCACTTTTCTGTGCGCACTCCTTATGACATTCCAAGTAACGCATTGCTGGAGTGCGTCACAAAAGTGACGCAACTCCAGTAATGTGTCCTTTCAAATGTGGAAAGCAGCATGTGAAAGGTCTTGCCTCAGTCTAATACCTGCTGTAAAGCAGGCACAAGATTTTGACGCAACAGCATCCTAAAACTGACGCAGTGAAATCTCAAAGATTTCACTGCGTCGCTATTACAAAGCTTTTTGCGGGAGAACACCCCCTCTGCATGCATTATACCTGACGCTATTTTTAAAAAGTGACGCATCTAGGTACATGGGTCACTTTTTAAAACTCTGCGCCACATTATATCTGCGTCAGGTATAATGTATGCAAAGGGGGCATTCCCCCGCAAAAAGCTTGGTAATAACGACGTACTGAAATCTATAAGATTTCTCTGCGTCACTTTTAGGATGCTGTTGCGTCAAAATCTTGCACCTGCCTCGCATCACTTTTATGTTTACAGATATGTCAGAAATACTGACGTATCTGTAACTCCTTGCAACATGATTCGTCATACATTAAATATGACACATCTGGAATGTCATAAGGAGTGCGCACAGAAAAGTGACGCATAACACCAGCAGTGTAATAAAATGTACCTCGTTGCACTATATTTAAAAAGTGACGCATCTAGATAGATGCGTCACTTTTTAAATATTGCATAACAATGCGCATTTTTTTACACCGCTGGTGCGTCACAAAAATTGACGCACAAGAAGCGCAAAACTAACAGCGCAAGGCCTTCATAAATATGGTCCTGGATTTTCCCCGTGCTTCGCCGGTGCGCGTACCATGCGCTTCCCCCGCGCAAAACGAAAATTTTTTTTTAATGCCCTGCAGGACCCTATTTTAGTCCCTACATCAAACCTAGGGGGTCAGAGGGGGTCTACTCTTCCCCCTTATGGTCATTTGCCCCTTTTTTTTTCAAACCCCTTGTGTCTCGATTTTACCGAGACACAAGATGGCGGCCGCTCCGGACTGTTTAGAATGTTTACAGACAACTGAGAGCCAATCAGCTTCCTGCGCGCAAGTCGCGTGTCGCGCCTGGAGCGCACTCCGGTGCGCGCACGGGAGAGCGCCTATAGATATATATATTTTTTTGAACCTAAATTACTCAAAATCCACTGGAGCACATATCTTGAGACATAGCAAAGGCACATCGGGCTACCAGTCCCTACAATTTTGCCAAGTTTCGTGGAAATCCATTCAGCCGTTCGGGCTAAAAGTGAAATCGACCGCCCTATGGAAATTAACATGGGGAAAACGCGTTTTGGGACCCCCCTTTTATCTCGGCCCCCGCTTGACGTATCCCCCCCAAACTTTCAGGGAATGACCGGAACCCCGGGAGGCCATTTTCAGGAAATTTTCAGGCAGATTCGTCAACCGGCGCCAAAGTTATTCCAAATAGAATTTTGAGATTTAACATTGAAAAAAATCCTAACTATAACTACCTACTGGCGACCGCCAGTAGGTAATATATATATATATATATATATATATATATATATATATATATATATATATATATATATATATATATATATATATATATATATATATATATATATATATATATATATACATATGTATACATAGATACATTTCTATGGCAAAATGAAACCCCTCATTTTGTTCCTTTTCGAATTAAATGTATTAAGTGTTACCACTTTATTCCAATCAAGATGACTTCAGGTGTGCCATACTTTTGTCATAAGTAAGACTGTTAGCGTTCTAGTTGTTCTTTAGAACACTCTGGTACATTCTGTCATTGGGCTATAGTTGAGCTACATCTGGCTGATATTTGGGCTACATTTGGGCTCTTTCGTCTCTGGTGGCCATCTTGGGAGACTGCATATCAGAATTATTTTAATGAAATATAAGAGGATTTAAGAAGTCACTCAAAATGTGCCCTAATTTTTCTTTCTTCAGCACTAATCATAATTTCTATAGAAAAATGAACCCCCTCATTTTGTTCCTTTGCAAATTAAATGTTTTAAGTGTTAACACTTTATTCCAATCAAGATGACTTCAGGTGTGCCATACTTTTGTCATAAGTAAGACTGTTAGCGCTCTAGTTGTTCTTTAGAACACTCTGGGACATTCTGTCATTGGGCTATAGTTGGGCTACATCTGGCTGATATTTGGGCTACATTTGTTTTTTTTTCTGTCTCTGGTGGCCATCTTTGTGCTACATTGGGCTACATTGGGCTACATTTGGACTCTAACATATATAGCCCAATGTAGCCCAATATATATTTTTTCAAAGTTAATTTTCGTAAAAACCACTGGAGCACATATCTTGAGACATAGCAAAGGCACATCGGGCTACCAGTCCCTACAATTTTGCCAAGTTTGGTGGAAATCCATTCAGCCGTTCGGGCTAAAAGTGAGGTCGACCGCACTATGGAAATTAACACGGGGAAAACACGTTTTGGAACCCTCCTTTTATCTCGGCCCCCGCTTGATGAATCCCCCCCAAACTTTCAGGGAAGGACCGGAGCTCCGCGAGGCAAATTTGAGGAAATTTTCAGGCAGATTCGTCAACTGGCTCCAAAGTTATTCGCAATAGAATTTTGAGATTTTGCATTTAAAAAAAATACTAACTATAACTACCTACTGGCGACGCCAGTAGGTTATATATATATATATATATATATATATATATATATATATATATATATATATATATATATATATATATATATATATATATATAACTTTTACATGTATATTAAACCAAGGTATTATTTACTTTTTTTTTAAAGTAAAAATGATATCTTTGTAAGTAGAATAAAGATAAATTACTAGTACATATATTTTCTTGAATTTGCGATGGGTGCATGCGGTTTGCCTGCATGGTGCGCTAATTCAGGTGAGTTTTTCAAATGAAGAATTTCATTGGTTCATAACTTTTTCATTCTGGAACTTTCAAGATCGCACCCATATTCTATTATACTTTTCAGAACCTCAGCAGAGAGACAGCAACTGTGATTCCTCTGTACTTTTTCTCCATTTTTTTCGGTGTTTTTGAAAAACAGCAAGGACAAATGGCGTCCTCCAACATTCCACCACAGGTTTATCCAGAGGAAGAAAATGATGAACCAGAACCAGTGAAGGAAAGGTATGACTTGGCTTACTTTTTGATCCTTCAAGGCCAAAGGAATGTGAATGCACGGTAAGTTACATGCACTCTGTGTGAAAGGGTACTGTCACGTGGGTCGGAAAAGAAATATTCATGTGGCACCTCTTCCATGCTGAAACATCTGCGGACTATTCATTGTCGTGCAATGGTGGTGCAGGCTGCAGGACAAGCCCAATATGGAGGTGTAAGCACATCATCTGTTTCTCCAACTGTTATGACAACCAGCATCACGCCTGAATTTGCAAGCCTTAAACAGAGTTGTGTAAAATGCAACAAAGTTCTCTGCATTGGAGAACAATCCATAGATGCAATTCTATTTGCAGTCTCAAACCACTTTTGTTATTTTCTGTTTGTTTTTGCAATGTTACTAATTGCAAAAGGTTGTGAATGTTTTCACAGTTTATTCTGTTTATTTTAGTTTAATTTTTGAAAAAAACACCAAAAAAAGGTAAAAAATGTGTGGGTTTGGTTGGTTTCCTGAGATAGCCGCCGAGCCCTGGGCCAAAAACCCAGGTGATCCCCCTTGCAAAACCAGCTTTTTTTGTTATAGGTCATTTTGATGTCTCCTCAATATGTTTTGTGCCCTTGCCTGTCGCAGGTACTTGTCCCACCCACATGAGTGAGGTACCATTTTTGTAGGGCAACCTGGGGAAATGCTGGGTCGTAGGAAATTTTTGGATCCATGCACATTCCAGAACTTTCCCACAGAGAAATGTGAGAAAAATTTGAATTTTTCAGCTAAATTTGAGGTTTGCAAGAGATTCTGGGTGGACAAATGTTGAGGGGTCCATGCAAGCCATACCTCGCTGGACTCCCCCTGGTGTTAAGTTTTCAGAAATGTGTGGGTTTGGTAGATTTCTCAAGATGGCCGCCGAGCCCGGGGCCAAAAACCTAGATGAACCCCCTTGCAAAACCAGCTTGTTTTGGGATAGGTCATTTTGATGTCTCCTAAATACGTTTTGGGCCCTTGCCGGTCACGGTACTTGTTCCACCCACGTGAGTGAGGTACCATTTTTATAGGGCAACCTGGAGAAATGCTGGGTCGTAGGACATTTTTGGATTCATGCAGATTCCAGAACTTTCCCACACAGAAATTTGAGAACATTTTGATTTTTTTCCGCTAAATTTGTGGTTTTGAAAGAGATTCTGGGTAGAAAAATGTTGGAGGATGGGGGGAGCCACAGTGCCCACACATTCCCGCTGGCTCCCCACCTCTTGCGGGAGCCGGCATTGCTTTTTCACAATGGGAGCTGCTGCTGGCTCCACTTGTGGAAAAACAATCCTGCATTGCTTCATAGAGGTTTCCCTGCTCTTGCTTCCATGAAGCAATGTAGGAGTTTGCAATGAAAGGGTGGGAGCCCCACGGCTCTCACCCTGTCTTCGTAAACAGCAGTGTCCCGGGGGTGGGCTCTCCGGTACACTACAAGGGGTGGGGCTCCCCATGGACTTCAAGGACTCCTGCATGGGGATTGCAGGGGATTCTGGGTAGGAAAACCTTGTGGGATCCATGCAATCTATACCTCGCTGGACTTCCCTGAGTGTCTATTTTCAGGAATGTGATATGGTTGGTTTCCTGAGATGGCCGCCGAGCCCTGAGCCAAAAACCCAGATGATCCCCCTTGCAAAACGAGCTTGTTTTGTGATAGGTCATTTTGATATCTCCTCAATACGTTTTGAGCCATTGCCTGTCGCGGGTACTTGTCCCACCCACGAGAGTGAGGTACCATTTTTGTAGGGCAACCTGGGGAAATGCTTGGTCTTGGGAAATTTTTGGATCCATGCACATTGCAGAACTTTCCCACACAGAAATTTGGGAAAAATTGATTTTTCAGCTATATTTGAGGTTTGCAAGAGATTCTGGGTAGAAAAATGTTGGGGGGTCCATGCAAGCCATACTTCTCTAGACTCCCCCTGGTGTATAGTTTTCAGAAATGTGTGAGTTTGGTAGATTTCTCAAGATGGCGGCCAAAAACCCAGGTGATCCCCCTTGCAAAACCAGCTTGTTTTGTGATGGGTCATTTTGATGTATCCTCAATACGTTTTGGGCCCTTGCCTGTCGGGCTACTGCCCCATCTGCCTACTGGAGGGGCAGAAGGACTGTTGCATATTTTTGTTGGGAGGTGGGGGCATTGGCATGCTGATTCTGGGAAGCCCCAACCCTGAACTTTGGGTAAAAAAAAACAGTGGCTAGTGGGATTTCTGCCCTCAGGGGCAGATAAGGGGCTTTTGCCCCATCTTCCTCCCGGGCAGGGCAGAAAGACTGTGGCATTTCTTAGGGGGCGGGGAATCGACATGCCCATTCTGGGAAGCCACCACCCCTACCTATATAAAAAAAAGTCCCTGATGCAAAGTGGGTTTTCTACCCCCTCCAGGGGGAAGATCAGGGGCTATTGTCCGCACTGGCCTTTAAGAAATTGTATTTACAAATCCTCTTTAATGTTTAAGATTCCAATTTTGAAAATGTCACTTTAGAAAAGTTAGAATTTTCTGCCTTTTTTGATACCTGCCCCCTTCTCCTGGGTCACATGATTGGGTGTATCTCACAATTGGACTTTTTTTTCTTTCAGACAGCTATACAATAGAGGAATTAGGAGTGCTGAATGGACCATCAACTGTCAGGATGGGGAGAGGGAGAAGCCGGGCACAGCCATACTTGCAACTGAATAGGCTTTGCTCTGCCTTCACACAAAGGACTCGTGACTCCTGCATTGTTCATTCAGCCAGATTGTAGCTAGGGCAGAAGAAGCCGCTGGTTTGTGTAATATTTTATCCCCCTCCCCAGCCCATGTCTACCTTCCTTTCTATAGTGGGTGAGATTCTCGCCAATCTGATAGTAAACAACTCACGTGTAGTGATTTTAGGTGATTTCAACTACTGGCCTGGCGACCCCTTCGAGGACTCTCACTCCAAGGAGTTTACTGATTTACACACTCATATGAACCTGACACAACTGGTTCATCTACCGACCCACAAGTTTGGGCATATATTGGACCAAATCTGGTCAGCCAATTTGGATATTTCTTTAATCTCGGTTCTCCCCTGCTTGTGGTCTGATAATTTTTTGGTTTCATTTTCTCTTTCGTTAAACCCCTCTACTAGAACTCCCTTACCTACAAACATCAAAGTGAGAAATTGGGGGCGAGTGAACATTAAGTCCCTTTGCTCCTCGCTTTCTGCTTCTAGCCCGACTAACTTAGACATTTCCCTTCACGATCAGGCCTTGGCCATTAATTCCTGGCTTACCTCATCTTGTGATGAATTAGTCCCCTGGAGATCTATTCGACTTAAACGATCACACGATGCGCAAAGATGGTTTTCCCCCTCTTTACAAATAAAGAAACTTCAGCTTAGACAGGCAGAACGAAAGTGGCGTCAGCAATATGATCCCTCGGACAAAATTATTTACCCCACTATACTCAGGGAATATTAAAAGGACATCCTTACAGCAAAAACTCAATACTTTTCTGCAATGATTCTATCTTCTCCCAATAAGCCCAAGGAAATCTTTTCCATTCTTCACAGTCTCTTTAAACTTGACTGTGTCACTGCCAAACCTCTTCCTTCTCAGGACCTTTGTGACTCCAGTCACGATTATTTTTTACTAAAATTTCTACTATTAAATTGCAAATATTTCCTCCCCCTTCCTCTTTTGACCCTCCTTTACCTTCGCCTAGTACACATACCCTCATGCATTTCCCACTCATCTTGACATAGAAATTCCTCAGTCTGGTGAGTTCTACGAAATCTGGCTCTCCTACTGATATCTGCCCCTCACACATTCTTTGTGAGACCTTCTCTTTCTGTCCCAACCCACCTCTTGCTCTCCTTAACAAATCATTGGCTTTGGGCGTTGACCCTAATCTTTTTAAATCAGCTAAAATTGTTCCTGTTTTGAAAAAGGTGGGGGCAGATCCCACTATCCCATCTAATTTTCGACCTATCTCCCTGCTCCCTTTTCTAGGTAAAGTATTGGAGAGATATGTTACTCATTGCCTTAGCTCTTTCATTGAGGCCTCTGATTACTTTGATCCCCATCAGGCTGGTTTCCTTCCTATTCATTCCGCGGAATCAGTCATCCTCTCAGTTTTGGATGAACTAAGAGTTAATGCTGACCATGGATCCACTCAGGCCCTTGTACTTCTTGATTTATCGGCTGCCTTTGACGCGGTCGACCATCATCTTTTGGTCGACCTTGTCCAACTTGCTGGCATCTCGGATGTGGCCTTGAGTTGGGTCTCTTCTCTTTTGGAGAACTGTCAACAGGCGGTTCAGCTCTCCTCCTTTTCTTCCTATCCACGAACAGTAACTTGCGGTGTCCCCCAGGGTTCAGCTCTTTCCCCTCTTCTCTTTAATCTTTATATTTTTCCCCTAATTTTTTCTTTACGCCAGTGGGAGGTCACAGTGTTTAATTACACTGATGACCTTCAACTCATTTTCACTTTCTCCTCTTCTCCTGATTCTATCTCTCATTTTCAGAACACTATGATCTTTATCCAGGACTGGTTGAGCACAAACCATCTTAAGTTAAATCCCCACAAGATTGAACTAGTATTAATCGGAGGCTCAACCAATCCCTGGACCCCCAATTTCTGGCCTTCTTCTCTTGGCTCTGCCCCTTCTCCTACCAAGTCTGTGAAAAGTCTTGGCTTTAAAATCAGTGACGACCGTTCGATGCACGCCCAGATTAGTATGGTCATTTGTCCCGTTTTTTATGTCTCCGGACTATTCATAAAGTTTCCCGTTTTTTTACCACTGATGCTCTCAAATGTATCCTTCTTGCCCTAGTCATCTCCCGGGTTGATTATGCTAATTCCCTTTACATTGGTATCCCTCCTTATGAACTGCGCCGGCTACCGCTTATTCAAAATCAGGCAGCTAGACTGATTTATAGTCGGCCAAGATACCATCATGCTCTTCCGCTTCCGATGCAATTTCATTGGTTACTGGTTGCTCATAGATGCCTATTTAAACTAGGGTGTCTTATTTTTAAATCATTAGCGGGCTTAGCTCCTTCTTACGTAGCATCTAGGCTTACAATCTACACTCCTTCTAGAAACCTTTGGTACTCCTCCAAGAACCTTTTGGTTGTTCCACGATTTGTTAGGTAGAAACATGGGGTGTTGAGCTTCTCCGTCCAGGCCCCTCGATTCTGGAACTCCCTTCCTGATAATCTACGATCCTCCCTTTCATACTTGGAGTTCCGTAAATGTCTGAAGACCCGGTTATTCACTAGAGCCTTTGAGGTCTAATTGTTGCCTTGTTCTGCTGCCAGGCCGAATTAGCTCCATGAAACCTTTTTGGTATAAGTGCGCTTTAAAAATTGACACAACTTCAACCATTTCAAGGGGAATTCTATAAAAACATCTCCTACTTCAAAGGAGGCACCAGGTATAAAAATGGGACCCTCAGACCCACGCTTCAGTTCTTTTTTTGGACCTCGGGAAGGACTCTCAGAGGACTGCCTACTGCTGTGGTTTTCTATGTATTTCAGAAGACTTCATTGCTGCAGCTGAAAGGACTGCTTTTCTGCCTGAAGTCTCCCTTGCACCCTAAGATGCCTGCCATACTGTTTGAGCCCTGCTATACTGCTGAACCCAGCGCTCTCAGAGTGACTCCAAGGGTTAGTTGGCTGGCCTCTTGATCAAAGCATTGGGGACAGAACAGGCTAAAACTAGCTTGATCCCACACCTGGACCCAGCTTATGTGAGTCCTAACGAGTCCTAACCCTTTAAGCCATGCCCATCTAGCCCGGGACCCATGGTGGTGGAGCCTCATCACCCCCTCCCAGATCCTCTGCAACAACCTCGGCTCCGACTTCCATTTGAAGATCAAGGGCCTCTACGACAACTTTATTGACCAGACACCCGACTCTGAAACCACTCCATCCCCCAGCAATGCAAGCCAGCCCACCATTTCCTCCGGGACCTCACTCACGGCCAAAGACACTGCATTGACTATGAAAGGCATCCACTCAGGAAACCCCTGCCCCACATATCTTCCACAGAGCCGCCGCCGCCATCGATCCAGAACAACAATGTACCATCAACGTCACCTTCGAAACCAGCATCTTTCCTGATGAATGGAAATGTGCAGAAGTCAGACCCCTACAAGAAGCCATCATCAGATCCCACGGACCTCAAGAACTACCTACCTATCTCCCGCCTCCACTCCGAGGCCAAAGTCACTGGGAAGAACATCAACACCCAACTAACAAAAATTAATTGAAAAAAACTCCATCCTTGACCCCTCCCAATCCCGATTCCGCACGACCACAGCACAGAGACCGCTCTACTCACCACCATAAATGACATCCACACCTTCCTCAACCAAGGACACACCACAGCCATGATCCTGCTCAACCTCTCTGCAGTCTTCACCACTGTCTCCCAATGCACACTCACTACCAGACTGCATAAAACCGGCATTCAGGGAACCGCCCTCGACTGGCCCCACGCCTTCCTTGCTGGCTGAACCCAAAGAATCAGAATCCCACCCTTCATCTCCGAACCCACAGAAATCAACTGAGGAGTACCCCAGGGATCGTCGCTCAGCCTCATGCTCTTCAATTACCCGGCTCCCCTCACTGCCATCGTCAGACAGCACGGACTCAGCATATTATCCTACATCGACAACACCCAGCTCATCCTCTCCCTCACTAAAGAACCCATCACCACCAGACTGAACTTCCAGGAAGGAATAAAAGATGTTGCATCCTAGATGAGCAGCAGCTACCTGAAGCTCAACTCGGAGAAGACAGATGTCCTTGTCCTCGGACCATCCCCTCTGCATGTGACAACTCCTGGTGGCCCACTACCCTCAATAACCTCCTTCCCCACAGATCACGCCCGAAACCTCAGCATCGTACTCAACTCCTTCCTCTCCATGACACAACAGGTCAACGCCATCACCTCCATCTGCTTCAACACCATCTGCATCCTCCGAAAGACCTTTAAATGGATTCCCACTGATTCAAGGAAGACCATCACCTACACACTCATAACCAGCAGACTGGACTACAGAACAGCCCTCTACCCCAGGATCAACAAGTCTCCGCTCCACAAACTCCAGACCATACAGAACACCACAGACAGACTCATCCTTGGCATCCCTCGAAACGAGCAAATCACCCAGCACCTGCGTAACCTCCACTGGCTCCCCGTCAAGGAACGAGTACCCTTCAAGATACTCAACCACAAATGCCTCCACATCACTGGAACCCAATATCTCAATGACTGAATCTCATTCCACATACCCAAGAGGAATCTTTGATCTGCCGACCTTGCTTTTGCTGATACCCCGCACATCTGCACAGCGAGGGTGGGAAGAAGAAACTTCTCCTACATCGCAGCCAAGACTTGGAAGGAGCTGCTAATGAACATCATGCATGCCTTCAACCTGCACATCTTCAGAAAGACCCTCAAGACCTGCCTCTTTGACTGACCAGAGCTGTTTTACCCCCTCCCCCAGCACCCGGAGACCCTCACAGGTGAGTAGTGTGTTTAAAATTTCCCTGATTTATTGATTGATTGATTGATTGTGGAGAAAAAGGTTCCCAGATAGCCACAATTCAAAACTTCTGACTTAGATAATTGTTGTCTAAAAAGTGCTCAGAGAACCAAGAGAAAACCATGACCAACCAGCTCATCTATCCGCCCAAGGTTAATCACCGGTCAGCCTGACTTCCTGACAGCTCCCACCATGTTTTATTCTCGGCAGTAGCAAATCCTGTTCAACAGTCATTCATCAAAGAAGTATCTAGCCTCCTTGAACTCTTGTCAGGTACAGCCTCCAGACTGCAGCTGGAGATTTTCAGCTTCCAGAAAAGAGATTAAGGGCCTGAGTTAGATCCTGGTGGACAGGTTGCTCCTTCCCAAAGGTGAGGGATATCCCATATGCCAAAATTTAAATCCCATAGAATACATGGCAAAAATGGGCTGCCACCCACCCGCCAGATTACGAGTAATTTTGTGGTCTGGTGGGCGGGCAGCGGGGCAGTCCTGTGGTGGGGCAGTACTAGGGTTCATATGAGAGCCTTATAACTGCACTGCTGTGGGATTTTTAATGCACTTTTCTATGTGGCATGGACTGTGTAGTCCATGCATGCAGGAACAGGGGTGCATACACACAGAGGGGCAAAACATGTGCCCCCTGCATGCACCCCCATGCACAGGGCAAGAAGGGGCCCTATACGGCCACCGTTGTTACCTCACTGCCAGAAGTTAAATTGCGTGAGAACAGTCATGAGGCCACCGGTGGTGAGGAAACTTGTAATGTGCATGGCAGGGTCATAGCAGCACCACTAAGTATATTGCGCCCTCAAGACCGACATGCCAACAACAGGGATCTCGGATCCCTTGCGATTACGACAGTTCTCTGGAGGTCCAACCGCCATACTCATGATACAGTAGTCGGGCTACTGATGCTGTGGTCCTCAACTACCACAGCACCTTAACTGTACATTTGGCCATCCCTTGGACCCCCAAACGATAATTGGGCTCTAAATCAGGCCGAACGTCCGAATGTGGAAATCTTCACCATGACTTTGTCCAATGGCTCCCCAGCACTGCCTGTAGCCTTGCCCTTCTGAACTTTACCTTCTCAGAATATTTTCGTCAAAATTTCATCTACTTCCATTTTTATCTAAGTCCAAATGTAAGCACCGACCGGGCCCAATCCACTTTTTGTATCCCACTCATGCCCCATCACGGTTGTCCATATTTTTCAACTTTGACCCTGTCTTGTGCAGTAAGAAGATATTTGTGGTTGGTGCTTCGATCATTAGGCACTAATTATCACTTTTAACTTTAAAAATTCATGACTTCAGTTCTCCTAATTGGATTTTTGTCATTTTGGTGTCAAATGATTTTTGTAACTATACAAAAAATTTCTAAATCGATGTCTGATGTTTTCACTTTATTACTATTTGTGTGTTACATTAATATTTTACATATGGCCTATAAGTTAAACCTGACAGCTTTTGTCCCAAGTTACCAGAGAGTTAATCACAGGTTAATTTAGCGACTTTTGTGATTCACCCTGACAGGAACCATGGCTGTTGCTTGAGCAGAGTTAACACCCCATTCAACCAACGCCCCCAAATGTTTCACAGGAGGAGTAAGCATAATTTGTGGCTACTAACGTAAAAACTAGCCACAGAGTCTCTGTCTGGTGAAGTTCAGTACAGTACCTAAGAAAGCCAGCCCAAAGAAGAGGTTGGTGAAGAGTCAAACAAAGATATGTATAACTTTCTAGAAATCTATTTCTTAAACAATTATGGATTTCAATATAATTTTGTAGATCACTTTGGAACACTTCACAGCATAGCATAAGGCAGGAACAATTCAGAGCCTCTGCTTTGAGTATTTCTTACATTTTATTTTTGGGTGGGGTTATCAGATATCTGGATAGTAAGTTTTCATGGATATTTTGACTGTGTGGTTTCTTTATTTCTGGGTCTACTAACTTCACATATGCTGTGCCTAAACATGATAACCTTTCTGCGCCTCAGAATTAACCTGGTAGCTTTGTATTATCCATTTTCAGCTGAGGGTCAGCCAGCTAACGCTAACCGGTAAATACAATATTCATCACCTATACATTGGCAGAGTCTTGAACACAAAGTGATTACATTATGGCACAGGGAAGGAAGTCTGCTTGTCTCCACCATATAAAATGCAAACCTCACTGTGATGACTGCCAGCAAAGTGGCAGCTGCTCTCTCCTATATGCATATTCTAAAATGACTGTATTCTGTATTCCGAAATGCATTTCTACCTGCAACCTGCAAAGATCCAGTTAGTTTCAGTCAGCCGCGGTGCGTCCTTTGGGGCGTAGGGGTGTAGCCCCACAAAGCCTGGATGCACCGTGGCAACTTGCAAGCAGCTAATATTTATATTTATAATATAAACATTCAAGCGCCACAGCGCATCGCGGGACCCGGGGATAGCCGATCCGGAGTGCGCAGGGGGTGGGGGCGGGGCAGCTGGTCTGCTGAGTGACAGACAGTCTGCAGCAGGCCAGCAGCACTCCACTGTGAGCATGAGGTTTTCTGGGCTGTGACTTGCCCGAGCATGCGGCGATGCGAGTCAGTTCAGCCTAAAGAGAGAGAGGGGTCCGAAGGGGCCGGGGGTGCTGCTTCAGCCGGGCCCCGAGTTTTAGAAAGGCCGCCTGGGTGAGTACTCAGTTTGCCCCCTAGCCAATCCTGATGCTGCATGCAGCGCCAGGATTGGCTGGTCCACTGCGCATCATCCATAATTGGTTGCCGCACGTGGGTGGGGGCAGAGTCCAGACAGTGCTCAGCACAGCATATTATCATGGCCAATCACTGTGTGACTTCAGCATGAAGCCATACAGTGATTGGCCATTCGGGACGCGCGCGCCGTGACATTCATGTAAGTTCTTTCGGTTTCTATTCCGTTACCGTTTGTAACAAAACTTTTAGTGTTGTCGTCGTCAAGTGAGCCAGCAGCCTGAGCTCAGCAGCCATCCAGCAGACGTCCGACGGTCCACACAACCACACACCGGTCCACATTAATTTAAAACACATGACTCACTGTCTGTGACACAGTAGGTGGGTGCGTGGTGCTGCATTCATATGTTTTAATTAATTTCTGCAGCGGATTTTTGTATTGCCTGTCGACGCGCACACACATATTATTTATTCCGGAGCTTCTTAGTGAGTTCTCAGCAGCAAGAAACGAAGGTCACTTGCAAAGAGCGCTTTAAGCAACGTTCATGCAGGAAAAGCAGTAACAAAGCAGCAAAAGCAGTATCAAAGCAGCAAAAGCGGATCGAACACCTGACCACCTGGTACCATAAATGTGTATGGGTGGTTAAGATTAAGATTAAGAATTCACGACCGCACATGGGGCAAAGATCAGAGTACACAAATAGAGATACATCAACAATTAAATGGCAGCGTTTATAAACGACGGCTAGGCTTCAGGATTGTAGTGCCTCCTACACAACATTCAAGTTAGTCATGACTCTGTGGCAGACCTGGCCTGCTCCCTTGTCCCTTCGCCACATAATATCCTGTCCTAGGTTTGCACTTCACGCCCCACCTCTGGGCTTCTAATCGTTATAATTAATTATAAGTAAGACGCGACAAAGCGACGGCAGACTTGCCCTAGCTAGGATTCCTACTGCACATTCAAATGTAATGCCTACGGTGGGCAAAACTGCTCCAGGAGTATAATTACACTAATCATAAATATCTCAACTAAATAGCACCCGTTATAACGATCTGAACATTTTGAAAAGCGGAGCCGAAGGCACTGGCATTCGAACCTATGCCGCAACGAGGAATGTTGCGTGTTGAGTAGCTAGGCTTTCTGTAGCTGGAAACGGATGTAAGCAAATAAACGTAAAAGAGAACTCTGCTATGTCGCGTGACTATTTACTGGCTGGATGATAAGAAGCAGAGCACTATCTCGAAATGCGCTGCCTCTCTAAACCACTGTTTTTGCATAATGCGATTTATGTACAGTAACTGCATGTAGTAGGGACACAGCACGTACTATTGTAAGTACACAGTTTTATAGTTAATCCAAGCAAATGGCGCTTAGCAGAATCTGTGTGACATGTGCAGAGATATCAGGCACTAGACTAGACTGACAGGCACTGCAAACCATCGAGCCCACGTGCACAGAGTCAGCAGATTACCTGCCTCAAGTACAGTGAGACCACTCAAGACCTTAAGATCACTCCAAGGCCTAGACGTTGGTGAGGCAAAAAGTAACCGGGAGAACGGAGATAAGGATCAGGCTTGACTCTAAGGGTCCGTGCATGAGCCGAGCCACGAAAACAATTGGAACCATAAATCTTACAAAAAAGATCACGTAAAAATATCATGAAGGCTAAACAAAAATTTTAAAAAAGAACATGCATTTCTTTAAAACGTGGAAGCGTTTAGCCTTAAAGCATCAGATGGTGGCACTGAATTGAGAGCTATGTATTACGTGACAGATTTTCAACATAAACTTCCAAACATCTCTGCCCCCCACAAGGCATTGATGAATTAAGAGAAAAGTAATTTGTCAAGCACACCCCATACATGGCCTAGATTATTATAGATGGAGCACTATGATTATAGTCTATTAAATCAAACACAAAAGGTTTGTGTATTGTCTAGAAATCCCGTATTGAAAGGTGAGCTGATATGTGATAAGAAAAATAAATACATAAATAAATAATATATTTGCCTAACGTCACAACATTTAGTCAAGCTGAGAACCCAGGATTGATCCCAATGTTTTTGTTTTCACATTGTGCAATTCAGTTATTAATGATGCTTGGAGAGGTATTGATGGTGGGCAGGGACTTTTCAGAGGCAAATAACAGACAATAATGCCAAAGTGAATGAGGGGTGATTGAGCAGGGTTTAGGTAGTTCTATGGCGTACATTGATTAATTTCTTTTTTGGAGTTATATTATTTTTGTGACCATCATAATGGGGTGGGCGTTCAGGCTGGTTTAGTTAACTTCACACAAATGCCTGCAAATATGTGTTCTGTTCAACATGATAGGATAAGGGTCTGCAGGCATTTTTAATCAACAACTATCACCTGAGTGACTGTGGTACCATGAGGTGGAAGCTTGCGATAGGGATGCCATAAGAGTACAGCAGTACCTGAAATGTTTTTTTTTATAAAAGGAGGAAAACATTGCATGATGGGTGCACAAGGCAAAAGGAGGTGCACTGTTGGGGCTGTGTGCATGCAAAAGGAGTGGGTGCTGTGCCTGGCCAAAGGCCACACTCTGCAGCCAACCCCTGCAGCACATGGACAATGATCATGCACAGCTGGGTTTTGCTGAATGTCAAGGTTTCAGACTTGGTCCACTTTAGAATATGATCAAAGAACCCCAGAAATTCAGTGAAAAAAGCAAAGGTTAAAGTGACATTTTAGGTTTCGAATACCTTAATTTACATAAAAAAAATTTAAAGAAAAATTCACGGAAAGATTAAAGTTAAACTGATGTTGTAGTTAGTTGCTGTAATGAGGCATTAGCTAATGTTTAAAAAAATCTAAAACTTTGGAAATTTACCAGTTATAGTTTAGTCAAAAAGCTATAGAACTTCTGCCCAAACATGATCATGTATGACCTTAAATAGTGCAACACTCATGACATGTGAATTTTCGTTTCTAAGAGGACAAGAATATGGATTGGGTGTTTTCCTGTGGGTGGATGCACTGCCTGGCTGAAGGCCAGTGCATAATGGGGTGGAAGTTATAGTGTTTTTACTAAACTATAACTGGTGTATTTCTGGGGCCTTTGTAAATATAGGAACTAAATTTACAAACGTTACTAAGGGTTCTGTATGGTCCTGTTATTTGCCATCTGTGTCCACTGGCGGACTCGGAGCGGAGGAGGTCCATGCGGTAAGTCGTGAGGGGGTGACATTTATATAGCACAAACTCAACCCGATGGTTGCCCTGCCATCTGCCTCTATCTATCTTGCCCCCAGCATGTGCTTTTGATAACTGTGCCATTGAATGTCTTGCCTGGTTTTATCTGATTTCTGGCAAGCTGGCGAGCAGCTGATGAGATGCTAATGATCATGGAAGAAGAAAGGGGGGAAATATATGTTTGAGTGAAACATTCTGAAGGGCGATTTCTGCAGGCCTTCCTATGCAACACTGTGTGCTTTATGTCCCAGGGATGTGTGTTGGCCTATATATGGAGGTGCGTTGGCAGTCTGGCAGAGCTAGCCTATGTTTGTGGTCCCTGTAGTGAACAGGGCAGCAGGCGGCAGTGCAGAAGGTTAATGTACCTGCTGCAAAGAACATGTACTTGATGCAGATCACAACATGCATATGATGTAAATAGGTCAGTGAGTCACTGCTTTTGTCAGAGAGATCCTTTTGTTACTTGCAGTTTGTAAGTTAAAATCCTAACTTACAACTGCAAGCTAATAACGGTCATCTAAGAGCTGCATGCAAACTGCAAGGAAACAATTGGAGCGTTATGTTTTTTTCCCCACAGTCTTTGTTTGATTACCCTAGAGTTTCAAAAATAAATTGTTATCTTTTCATTTTCAGCACCTGGTAAAGCCTGACAACCTGAGCCGTTGGAGATGTATTACGATACTGCACAATATATATGTATTTATACTGAAATTTGATATTATTGCACAGCACCTTATACGTTGTATTTTGATTATTGACAGGTTTCTTTCATATATATATATTGGTAAGGCCAGCAACACCATCAGGAATACAGTACAAGAGCTTATTGCAAGGTCATTCCAGGCATGGCCACTTGAACAAAAACTACATTTAAAGCAATTAGGACCTCATCAGCCTGAAATAAACCTACAGCAAACTTCCCAGGACAGAGGAAAAATGGCAAACCGTACATTCTCAAATGCCTGGTACACAAAAGATGATTGGCTTACAGGGTGCCCTATAAGAAATTTTCTGTTCTGCTTCCCCTGCTTGCTTTTTGGTGGTGACTTGCCTTGGACACGGCAAGGAATCATAGACTTGAAGCATTTATCTGAAAAAATAAAGAAGCATGCATTCACAAGAAATCATATGGAAAACCTGACAAGACTGGGAATGTTGGGAGAAGACGCACCAATTGAGCAGCAGATAAATGATGCATATTGCAAAACCATACAAGCACACAATGAAGCATTTGATAAGAACAGACAAATTCTATCCAAGATCATTGATTGTATTCGTTTCTGTGGTGCTTTTGAACTGGCATTGCGAGGCCATGACGAATCAGAAACTTCCTCAAAACCTGGGATCTTCCGAGGCCTAGTGGATTTAATGGCAACCATAGACAAGGATTTGGAAACACATTTAGCATGTGCTACAGTCTTTAAGGGCACCTCTAAAACAATACAAATTGAACTCCTTGAGTGTATGCTCAAAATTATAAGAAGGCATATTGTGCAAGAGATGCGAAACACGGACTTTGTGGCTATTCAGGCTGATGACACCACTGATGTGGCCACTAAAACATAGTCCGTCTTAGTGTTTCGGTACCTTGACAGGGACAGAAACGTTGTGGAGAGGTTCTATGGTTTCACACATTTAAGAGACTCTAGCGCAGCAACCATGACTGAAGCTATACTGTGTCAACTGAACTTAATTTTTCCGGACCTGCCTCAAAAACAAAAACTTATTGCACAAAGCTATGATGGTGCGTCCGGAATGAGTGGAAGCCTTGGAAGCCTTGGTAGAGTACAGAAACAAATTCGAGATGTGTACCCTAATGCTCATTGTATGCACTGTTACGCCCACCAACTCAATCTTATTATGCAACAGGCAGTATCAAAGATCAGAGAGACATGAGTTTTCTTTCTGGATATAGGAGCCATAGCAGCATTCTTCTCATGTTCCCCCAAAATAACAGAAGCCCTTCATAAGATTGTGGACAAAAGTGTTCCAAGGGGATCCTCAACTTGTTGGAACTTTCACATTCGTACAGTCAACTTAATCTTTGAGAATAGAGAGGGCCTTGAGAAAGGTTTTGTCACCATAGAAGCCAGTGAAGACTTTGATCACACAAGTCAGAAGGAAGCCCATGGCTTTATTAGAACACTACAAGACAAAGAGTTTCAGTTCTTACTGTTTTTATTTCATGAAATAATGCGTGATGTCGATGTGTTATACGATAAGTTACAACGAAAAGACATAGATACTGTCTTTGTGAAAGACTCTACCACTACATTTGTACAAAGCATAAGGAAAGTGAGAGAAGGGGTTGACGATTTAGAGAGCAAACTGCCGGAGCATTCTACTTTGGCAAACTGCAGGCAAAACATCACCTCTTTGGTTCGAATTGCAAAGGAGATATGTGGCATTGTAATTGTGCAGGCACACGAACATTTTTCATTCTCAAAACATTTGGTGAGTGCCACATTATTGCAAAGTAAAGAGTTTGCACAATATGATGAATCCTTCCCGGAGCGTGCTCTGAATGAGGCTGTGGAAGCATATCCTATGCTCAAAAAAGAGCAGCTGAGAACTGAGTTGACTGTACTGTACGGAATACCTGTGTACCGGAAGGCCAAAAGTGCCTTGACTTTGCTGACTTTAATACATAAACTGCATATGGAAAAGTCACTTACAGAGACAGTGTGTTTACTAAAAATGTTCATTACCACTCCAATAACAACAGGCGAAGCTGATTGATGTTTTTCAGCCTTAAAGCGCTTTAAGACACTCCTCAGGAATACCATGCTAGAGGAAAGACTCAATGCTTTGGCGATGCTCTCTGTAGAGAGCAAGCTAGTCCAAAAAATACCGGACTTCAACAAAAAAGTTTTTGCCAAGTTTGCTACAGTGAAAGAGAGACGTGCTGATTTACTTTACAAAAAGTGAATGCTGCTACTTGTTTGTTAAATTAAAAAAATACTGTGAGTGAGGTACTCAGAAATCCATTGTTATCTCTGTTTTTAAAAGTTTTCTAGTGTTTATTCTACTTGGGGACTAAACAGATTTTACTGATCAAATGGCATATTATTAAGTACATTCTGTAGAACCTAAAAACTATAAACTGTGTGGAAAGACATGCGCGATAAAGTCACATGCGTTGTAATGGAAACGTGGTAAAGGTAATGCGTGGTTCCAAATGCTTTGTAAAGGCTGTTTCCCAACTGCTGTGCAACTTCTGCTTCTCTTAGAGCTCAGGTTTTCATGAAAGTCTTATAGTCTGAATTCAGCAGCGTAATAGTATGAAGCTCTGTGGTTATACTGAATAAGCAAGAAAATAACAAGAAGAGGGAGGGAGAGGAGGAAGTGGATTCTGGCTCCCCTAGTAATATTATTAAACAAGAAGGAATCCACTCTTTATAGTGGTAGTGATCCCTACAATGGTGGGGAGCACATAGTGTTGTATAAATACCCCTCACACATCAACAGGCCCCTTGGTGTCATGCTTCATCATCGGGGTCTTCGCACCCCTCTACGGAATGCGGCGTGCTACGACTCACGGCTACGTAGGAGCACTGAAAGTGGACTATGTGTTGATGTGTGTGAAGGAAACAAATGTGAGTGGTGAGGTGAAAGACAGTGATAGTTAAAAGATACCTGGCTCGTAGGAGAAAAAATAATAAAAAGTTTTTATTAGGCCCTCGGCTGGTATCGTTAAAAAAGTGCAGTGTGAGGTTGTTTGTTCTAATTAGGGTACATCAACCTCTAAAGTGCCTTAACATGTTTCGGAGTGACAAGGACTACTTCTTCAGGACGAGGATGTGCACTATTGTCCCCACCTTACTCACATGTATGTAGATGTCAAAGTGTGCTCTACAAAAATAAAATAGGTGAAATGTACTGTGTTATATTGAATGTAGTCTGTTGCGCCCAATTGGCATTATTAATACAGAACCTGTGGATGAAAAAACATCATGAAATATAACATCACATTATGATATTGAAAAAACCCATGTAGATACACAGGAGGGTGATGAAGAACCAAAAATAAGGTCCAAAACCCTGTAAAAGAAAAAAGACATAGACAAACATATAGACTAGGACACACATGGATTTGATATAGTCACCATTGGAATCCCTGGGATTGAATTGTGGGAAGAAACACATTATTTAGCAGATATACAGTTCTTACTTCTTTATAAAGGCTAACTGGCCTCATGAGCCAAGGCGTGGTATTGGGGGTTCTTTTGTCTTCTTGCTCAATGTAGCAACCTATAAGATGTCAAAAAAACAGAGTGGATTTAGAATCGAAAAACGCTGTTTTTTAGAAAGCAGGTGCCTCTATGCTCCAAGGTCTAACTCACGGTTACTGCCAAGTCTGGTAGGCTGTCATCCCCTCAACGCGGCTCCGACGGAATGTCGAGTCATGTTGGAAAAGTGCCTTATATAGTAGTAGTAATTGCCTTAATTAGTGTTAAATAGGAATCGGAAAATGCCCAAAGAAGGACCTAAACATAAGGATTCAGGTCCGGTCCTGTGCGCGTGAGGAGGGTGTCAGAACCACTCACGCATGCGCAGGCAGGCAGCGTCTTGGTCTGCTGTCCTGATGCGCATGCACGGAGAACGACTCTGATTTTACGCGCATGGGCGTGATACGCGGTGTTCCGAAAACGGAACGGAATGGGCTTATTTAGACGAGGAGCACATTCGCAAAAGGAAAAGGGTTGGTATATGCCCCACAACGTTTTGTGCATACAAGGCAATCAACATGCACTCAAAATAAGCACAAGACATCCTACCTTTTGGTATTATTAAAGGGGACAGCATTCATGGGTGGTTTTTTAGCTGGAAAACGTGACACTTAGTGTTTTTTTGGGTCATGATCTAAGATCTAGCTCATCTCAGGATTTAACATGTATACTGTTACTTTGGCATACTGAATAAGCTGCTACCTATGTTATGACATCTATTAATTTAATAACTGCACTTTCACAATTGCTTTAATAACCTTCCTGCTTTCTCAAATTTGCTTGAAAATGCACAATTTGTCCACGCTTTTTTCAAAATTTTCTCGGGGGGAATTCACCCCGAACCCTCCTTAAGGGGTTCGGGCTTGCTCGCTGCGCTCACTCGCTACGGTGCAGTATGATTAACATTTTAAGTCACACCAATTTCAAATGTCACCAGCCGCCCCTGGTTTCAATCACTCTTTCAGCCTAACAGATATGAATGAAGTTGCAGCTTTTACATTTTCCAGCTGCTGAAATGAAAAGAAAATCTAATGTTTGCTTGAAAATGTAAGGCAGTTATTGCATACAAATGTGTCAGTAGAGAATTTGACCAGCCCCAGGATCATTGATAAGGAGATAATATTTTTGCCAGCTTGACCTTTTTATATCAGGAGACAGTGATCCGAACTTTAAGTGGGATGAAAAAAGGTAAGGGTTATCTAAAATGGATGTGGCCTAAGAAGCATAACTAGGAGTCCTTTTAGAGAATTGGCATATGTAATTAGGATGTTGATTAAACTAAGTAAATAAATATACTGTTCTTATCTTTGAAGGCTACCCGATCAGTATTTAATTGCGTCTTTTTTAGCTTCCTGCTATTACATTTAAATATATCACGCAATACTGTACGAACACCTGAAACAAGCCAGACCTATTGGCTTTGCCAAAGCATGTTTGCAGTATTAGAAAATGAGTAATACTTAATTAACATTGTTCTGAATATTTATATTTGAAAATGTTTCAGTTCGGAAAATATGAGTGTGGATTAAACATTACTAAGGTCTTTGAAAGGGTTACGAGAGTGACCCAATCACTCCTGCTCTTCCCGTCACATAATTTTCCTTCACAGTTTCTCATTAGACACATTCCTTTTTCCCCACTTCTTCCTGAAATTCTCTGGATATGTATCAAACAAATTATCTTTTTCTTTTCAACACCCGCTTTTCGCTCTCTGCTATCTGTACTTTCTTGCATCTCATTCACTTCATCGTCCCCCTACACAGACAACATGTGCATTTACCTATAAGCACTTCATTTTATTTTACTTAATCGCTGTCAATATTTCTACAGCTGTTTCTCTCCTTCAGACACATTTTGTAGAGTGCATTATTCACAAATGTTAGTACTGGGTCTTCCAACTGTGTGTGATTCAAAGAGGAGTCGAGTGATTTGCCCTTACTATAAACTGTGCAAGTGGGATCAGGTGATTTGTTTAATAGCTACGGTTTGTTTCTGACTGTCCTGGCATATTTGGACAGAATTTTAGTTATTGGTTGCAATGATTTCCAAGCACAATTCCCATGTGTTCTAATCTTAAAATGCAGCTTGCTATCTGTTTTGTTGTGGGTTTTCCAAACAATGGAAAAAACATTACAAAGGGAGATATCAGGAACATGCAAAGGTAACATAAATGTTCAAGGAGTGCCTAGTAGTGAATTAATGAGGTACGAGGTAGAGTCTAAACTGTGCAGCCTTTGTTCTCATATTTATTGCACCTGCTGTGGACTTTTGAGCAGGCCCACCCGAAGGAGGGTTTGTTCTTTTGATCACCCACTAACTTGCCCCAGTTTGTACAGATAGTTCTCAGTTTTATGTCCTGTGTGGAGTGAGCACTGTTTTCAGTTGGTTGTGGGTTTCTCATTGGGGACTTTTATTGAGTAATGACAGAGAAATGGAGGGTGATGTTGAGAGTGTTGTGAATGTATCTAGGACCCTAATTAAATATTCCTGGTTTATCCCCTTGTGTGGTTATAACAAATCATACCCTTATAAAAGCATAAGAATCATATCCATATTTAGTAATAGCCAATGCAATCCAAATACGGCAAGGCTACTTCCTTAGACTCCTAGAAAGTACAACGGGTTCATTCAACAAAACAAACCTCCAGCAACCTGGGAATTCCCCAATTCCCCATGCTTTTGTTTTGATTTGTCCTAGAACTCCTGCGAGTCCGAAAGAACGGCCAGTTCTTAGTGACATCTTTTATTGACGTCTTATGTCCAACCTTACGTCAAACACGGCACCTTCCAGGTATAAATATACCAATGTTTGCCTTAAGCAACACACAGTGGTTTGGAGTAGAGTGGCCATCTACTTACCCAAAGCCCAGCTGATGCGAGTGCCTAAGGAAGCCGTCCCTCCCATTTGATGCACTGAGAAAGACGCTGTCTTTTCTCCTGCCGAGAAAATCCAGCTCCAGTGTTTCCAGTCACCCGTGCGGGTTACTGGGAGATCGAGTCCTGAGAGCGAGATACAAGACCTCCTTCTTTCTAAAACCAAGGTACGGAGCTAATGAGATCCTTAGAGAATTCTTGAGTCAGATTCTGGGCAAAACTAACTTAACTTAAAAACTCCTTTACTCCTTCCCACGTACTAGGCTTAGGTTAGGTACACTGGGGTAGGCGTATTTTGAAACATCAGTTGAGTACCTTTAGTCAACTTTTATCATTGTATGTAATTGTATATATTTTATACCTTTTAAGTATCATATGGCTCAGAAACCATATCAACGCTTTTATAGTATTATTTCATAATACTCCTTTTACTGTACGTACTTTACATTATGACAAGTATTGCAATTGTAGCAATTCACTTCTCTTGCATGACAAAGAAGACTGCTCAATAAATAACACCTTTTATTGAAAACGCCCGTCTCTCTATTTCTCTGCACTCTGGTGAAACTAAGTATGCCCGAATGACTGAGTGAAATAGCTATCTATTGTTTTCACACAACTCTGGAGATATACTCCTTATTCTGGGGGAGCAAAGTTGTCATGTTTATGCGGTTGTCAGAAGCTAATCCCTTCTTGTCTAACCAGGGAAGTTCACTCCTCCCTGTTCATTCGAGAACATTTCTAGTGACCTCTGAGCTAGCTGGCAAACCTAATTAAGTCTAACATATTCAATAGAAACCTAGTCGACCTCAGTCCTACGTCTAAACTATCGTTTATATTATTCCAATGCTCAGAGCCTATTGGGAAAATAGGAACTACACTCCAAAATGTCACACATGATGTCCAACTCTTACATATTATTGTATATGAACTTAATGTACAATGAAGCCTTTTAACTTAAACAGAATAAAGACACAATAGGATACAATTAATCACTCAAATTGAATTCAACAGGTTATCAAAAATATACATTACAGAAATCCAGGCCATTCATATTCGAAGCAAAGAGGATACAGGCGGCAACAGGGAGGAAACTGGCGTGGGTTGTTTTAGTAACTTAAGGTCTTTGCCTTGCTACATTCCCTTCAGTTATACTTCTTGAAAAGTTGACAAATCAACTGCCATCTTCTTTTATATAATAGTATAAAGTGTTTCAAAGTCTCTTGGCTTCAAGTTGTTGAAGCTGAAAAAGGCGTTGGAGCGATGGAGACTCCCTGTAGTCTAACATTCGTCAAGGTGAGGCTGCCACCCAAAATCAGTCTCTCCATACATCGCGTATGGAGAGACTGATTTTGGGTGGCGGTCTCAACTTGACAAATGTTCGACTACACAGAGCCGCCATAGCTCTCACACCTTTAATGAGTTTCAACAACTTTGAAACTCTGTACTACTGCAGTGTAATTACACAAGACTAGACCTAGGAGAGACTAACCTCGAAGTACTGAAGTCAATCAATCAATCAATCACGTCATTTGTATAGCACACTACTCACCCGGAAGGGACTCAAGGCGCTGGGGGAGGGGAAAGTTACTGCTCGAACAGCCAGGTCTTGAGCTGCTTCCTGAAGGCAAGATGGTCTTGGGTTTGCCAGAGGTGGGTGGGGAGGGAATTCAACATCTTGGCTGCCAGGTAGGAGAAGGATCTTCCTCCGGTGGTGGCTCTGCGGATGCGTGGTACGGTGGCGAGAGCGTGGCCGGTCGATCGTAGCTGGCGGGTGGGCGTGTAGAAGGTCATGTGGTCGTTGAGGTACTTGGGGCCCAGGTCGTGGAGAGCCTTGTGAGCGTGGGTGAGGAGTCTGAACGTGATTCTCTTGCTGACGGGGAGCATGTGCAGGTTTCTCAGGTGTCCAGTGATGTGGCTGTGTCGGGGGATGTCGAGGATGAGTCGGGCGGAGGCGTTCTGGATGCGTTGGAGTCTTTTTTGAAGTTTCGCTGTGGTTACGGCATAGAGGGTGTTCCCGTAGTCCAGTCGGCTGGTGACGACTGCCTGGGTGACGGTCTTCCTGGTTTCCGTGGGGATCCATCTGAAGATCTTGCGGAGCATGCGCAGGGTGTTGTAGCACGAGGATGAGACGGCGTTGACTTGTCTGGTCATTGACAGGGAGGAGTCCAGGATGAAGCCCAGGTTGCGTGCATGGTCCGTCGGTTATGGGAGCGGTGCCCAGGGCCGGGGGCCACCAGGAGTCATCCCAGGCGGAGGGTGATGATCCCAGGATGAGGACTTCCGTCTTGTCCGAGTTCAGTTTGAGGCGGCTGTTCCTCATCCAGTCGGCAACGTTTTTCATCCCTTCGTGTAGGTTGGCTCTGGCGGTGGTGGGGTCGCTGGTGAGGGAGAGGATGAGCTGGGTGTCGTCGGCGTAGGAGATGAGGTTGAGGTTGTGCTGGCGTGCGATGGCTGCGAGGGGTCTCATGTAGATGTTGAAGAGGGTTGGGCTGAGTGAAGAGCCTTGTGGTACGCCGCAGATGACTTCGGTGGCCTCGGATCTGAACGGAGGGAGGCAGACTCTCTGGGTTCTTCCGGTGAGGAACGAGATGATCCATTCCAGCGCTTTTTCTCGAATTCCGATGTTGCTGAGGTGCTTCACTAGAGTTTGGTGGCAGATGGTGTCGAATGCCGCAGAGAGGTCCAGGAGGATGAGGGCCGCTGTTTCCCCATTGTCGATCAGGGTTCTGATGTCGTCGGTGGCTGCGATCAGGGCGGTCTCGGTGCTGTGGTTGGCCCAAAACCCGGACTGCGAGGGGTCGAGGGATCCGTACGTCTCGAGGAAGGCGGCCAGCTGTCTGTTGACGGTCATCTCGATGACTTTGGCCGGAAAAGGAAGTAGCGAGATGGGACAGTAGTTCTTGAGGTCGGTGGGGTCCGCCGTTGGTTTCTTCAGGAGGGCGGTCAGCTCGGCGTGCTTCCAGCTCTCCGGGAAGGTGGCTGTGTGGAAGGAGGAGTGGAAGGTAGGAAAGGAGGGTAACAAAGAGGGGATCTGTTGGTCCTGATGAATGTTGTCAAGACACGATAACCGGCAGAAAAATGTTGACATACATGCAGAAAGGAGGGGTGAAAGGTTACTAATCAGCCTTATCACCACCATCACTCATTCTATTTTAATCCTGACCAGGAAACCAGGAATAAAGTAGTACAGTGGATATTTCTGAGCCAGATTTAAACTCTATAATCTGCACTTATAATTTTCTTTATTGATCCCTACTTTCCTTTATGTTTGTATTGTCTTCCCCCTCCCTATTGCTCCACCCCAGGCATTGGTCTGCACAGGGGTGTTGTTTACCAAGTCCTATGATGAAGCAGGCCACAAATTTGTGGGTGAGGGCAGTTTTTCAAACAGACAACTCTTACCACTTAACGTTATAGTGTAATTTAGTTGACTCCTATTTCTTTTTTGTTTGTTTGTTTACTTATAGTATAAGTGTAAGTCGAAATAGGTGGTTGTCCTGTTCCCCTTCAGGTGAGTGTGATTCTTTTGCTTATTCAGACTTGTATAATCATGTATGTTGAGTCCTGCTTCAGGTTATGGTCCATATTTACTGTCTTTGTTATACACTGAGGAAAATTGCTTGATTTACTCTGCCAGCTCAATCCTGTATCCATGTTTGTATGAGATATTTGCAACTCATCAAAGAAGCTCCCAAATGTCCTGGGGTTCTCAGTATTTAACCCTTTCGATGCTCATGATGAGCTCAGCTCGTCATGATGCACAGTTGAGCTGTGCTGATGACGAGCTGAGCTCGTCATGACACCAGCAAAATGGCAATTTCCAGCACAGGAGGGGGAAAACGCCTAGCAGCCAAGGTGTTAAAGAAGTTGTAAGTGCATCCCAAGCCTTAATTTTGAGCTGCTTCATTGGAAATATAATTTACCTTTTATACTCTTTCCTTACATGGTACCTCACAAATCTGCAAAACAAACCTTTAGCAGACAAATAATTCCTTACATTTGGAACTATCTATCCTGAGATCTTAGACTCCTTTGAGTCCGATAACAAAGACAAATGCTCAACATCTAAGCATAAATACCACTATTTCACAAGACACAAAGCAACCAATCTCAACATAAAAACATTATCACAAAAACAAAATGGCGAAGCATAACCCTATTAATATGGAGAGGCAATCGAATTGTCATATCGTGAAACTCTTCTTTTAAACAAGAGACACTGATCGCTATAGGTTAGTTAGATCACGTGCGCTTAAGGTCGAGCTAGAAAACGTCTAGAAGGTACACCATCTTGGGTATATATTCAATTGACAGTTAGACGGAAATTTAAGGATGCCCAAGCACCATGAACGTATTTATTTAATCGAACCAAAGCGGGCACCATCTTAGAAGTATATTCAAGTGACATTAAGTGCAAAGTTAAAAATGTCAAAGTACAACGGACGAGTTTGTTTACTTGAGCCGGACTTGAATTTCTACTAATTGTACAACATCCTGTGGGTATTTATGAAGCTTGCAAAATAAATTCCGAATATGTCACAGTCTGTCTACATAAAGATGATACATCTCATAACCGATAAGGCAAAGGGACAAATGCCTCTACTGTCGATTTTTAAAATGTACACAAATACTATTTTCATATCGTATCAGTGTGAAGATGTCTACAGGTACACCATGCCATGTAGTCATGCGAGTAATTTCAGTGGCTCGCTCGAACCTACCACAGGTGTATAAATGTAAACATCTGTGGATTACATTTCATAGATGTTTAATCAAAGATGTGTCATTTTGTTAATGTATAGTTCAAAAACAGTATTAGATTGGTTCGCAATCAACAATTATATTGTACAAAATCTAAATGAAATATAACTAGAATGTGCTGAATTTAGGGACCGATATTTGAGAACTCGTATGTGACATATAGAATTATATGTATAGATCACTCCAGTACAGTCTGTCGCCTTCTCATGCTTGCACAATCTATTTGGAGCCATATCCTTGGATTATTTAGTTAACATTGCAGATTCAAGGCATCAACATGTACAGTTTATAAATAGCAATGTGTTATAGAAACATATATCTTTGTCCAGGGATATCATGTTAAACAACATTACTAAATAGTTCAGTATTACATATTCATAAAGCAGTTAGAGTCACAGCTTAGATCTCAATGCATTAAACAGATTACTATAGACACGCTAATGAATGCCATTCGGTAGAAGAATTCATTCCTCTCCTTATGCTGTCGGCTGTCTCTATCCACCTATTTTCCTTCATGGTTAAAGCCTTTTCAACGTTTTTTTGTCTGATGGTTGGTTTGACCACCTCCAGGACCCACCATTTCATCTCCTTTTCTGTGTGTTTGAACTGCACATAATGTTCAACAAGGGGAGCATTCTCCACTTTGCACCTGATCCTGGATTGGTGTTGCAGAATCCTCTGCTTCACCATCTGTGTGGTTTTACCTATATACAATAGGGTGCATGGGCACTGGATACAATATACCACATTGTGAGTTCTGGAATTAGAGAATTGTCTCATCTGTATTTTTCTTCCATTGATCACACAGTCTTTCATATTAGATGTTGCCCCACATGCTGCACAATTGTTGCATTTATAGTGGCCGATAATGGGTGCAGGTTGTCTCATGTTGTCCACAACGTTGGACTCCTGTTTGTCATAGGTGTGGACCAGCTTGTCCCTGAGATTAGGGACATGTTTAAAAGCAAAGAATGGTTTTTCTCTGAGTTCGGGACCACTGGATAGCAATGGCCACTGCTTGATGATTACTTTCTTTAATTGGTTACTAATGGTTCCATAGGTTGGAACACAGACCAAGGGATTCTTCTCCTGTTTTGGATTCCTTACACGGAGTAGCTTCACAGTTTTGACTCTTGCACTGTCTAAAATAGTTGGACTGTATAATATTTTACAGCTACTGATGATTACAGTCAGGATCTAGAACTCTATTGATTGGAGATCCTATCTGCTGCATATAATAGTGTGAAAAAAATCCCTTGCTGGCATCTTTTTGTGATACATTATCTGCCCAAGCCCGCAGGGTTTATTGGGTTACCCACCCTCCTCCCTATTGATACCAGTGGCATCGCACATGTATTTAAGATGTTTTGTTCGGGACTGTTAGCACCATTTAAAGCAGTCCTCTGCATTTTCCCAAATGTAGTGCACTCTGTGTTCGGCGGCCTGCCTCTCATCTTGGGACTCGTAGCAGGAATACTATTTTTATTTTTTCTGCTCCGATATGGCAAGTCCAGTAACCAGTGATACCCAGAACCTCATGGAACAGACGGTCCGTGCCCAGAGGTATCGTGAGAGGATAACACAGATTCTCGGCTTGGCTCGTTTAAGAGATCTGAATACGACATGGCTTTTATCGTTCAGACCAATCTGGCAAGATTGCATCTTACCTGTTCTACGATGCCTGCTTTGCGGAGAGGAATGTGTGTTAGGCATTTGTCCTACACTTTCATCAGTCCTGCCATCGGATGTCGATGCCTTGCTAGGTCCTGTAATGGCTCATGCATTGTGTTGCCCCCAACGGCTACAGATCCTGATGATGGCATTCATTGAGATCTCACGAGTAAGTCTAACTGAGGGTGAGGTACGAGAAACACCAGACACACAGGTACCATCAGATATAACCATTGCTAACGTGGCAACAAGCGCTGACGGCAATGCTTCTCATCTATGCACATTTGATCTACTGGATCAAGTAATTCCTGTCGAGGCCCCTCCTGGCACACCAAAGTACAACCTCCACAATGCCTCCTTATCTGTCATGTTTTTCTAGCTGCAATTTTAAACACTGTATAATTTCATGCACTTGGCTCTAAAGCCCATAGTTTAATTATTGACTCCACACATAAGAACGTTAAATATATATTGAACGAATACGTATGACAACTGACCTCTTTACACAGAGCACAGTACTTGTCTTTATATTTCGTTTTATTCAGGGTGGTTTAGCTATGTCCCACTCAGGACAGTGTAAAAAATAACCAAGCCCAGATATCGCTATAACAATGAGCACGCATGCGCACACACTAAGACCAAGCATCACGCACTGGCAAGTGAATATAAGCGATCCCAGAGATCTCTAAAAATTAAGCAGAAGCGCATGCGCGATGACTTAGCATCTCGCATCGGCACATGCGCTGGAAAGAGATTAGTATTTCGTGTTAGAGCAGCCAAATGACAACGCCTCTTCACGCTAGGGGAGCCTGTTAACCATCAGCAAAAACCATAACCAGATTACCCAATTGCAGGCAAGTAACTAAATCCAGCAATTTACCACGCTAATTAGAACCCAACTATAAAAGGACGAGGCCCACACGCAGATACCGCACTCACAGCGGAGCCGTGTACGGGGCAAGAAGGAGCTATTCTCGCCTGTTGATCGTGAGTATGGTGTTAGTACAGGAAACGGAGGTCAACCAACAACTATGTGAGTAAATGGGACTCATACATTGTGTAATTTGTTCGCAGGTAGCAACATGGCATGGTAGTCCCCTACGTTAAGAGGCTCATGAGGCTCTTCAAATGGATTAAACAAGTATACATTAACCAGGCTATCTAAACCCCCATATACAATTATGACACAGGCACAGGAGTATTCTTAACAATTAGAGCGTGTGTTTTATGTTTTATGTATGTATGTCCTGTCTGTGATTTTTCTTTTACAGGGCACAACATCACGAGTAGTATAACATCATGTGTCTAGTGATAGCAGCCCACACTATAAATAATTATGTATATTTTTCTACAGGTCACTGTACCTTACAAATATTGAGGATCGGATCACCAGATTACTGTTTTTTCCTTTCCAGGTTTTGCGATTAGCAGAAACAATCGACTTTCAAGTTGTAGGTACATTGTAGCCTGCATTACACTCCACTTTTCTGTAAATATCAATAGATTTTTGAGTAGTAATACGTGAGTAAGGTAGGGGATATGTGCACCCGTCCTGAAGAAGGAGTTCATACTCCGAAACATGGAGGTAATGCACATTGTACTACATAAACACCTTCAATCTCATCTTTTTAACAGTACCAGCCCGGGGGCCCATTAAAACTTTTTTGTGTCTCCCCCATGAGCCAGGTCCTTTTTAATGATCACTCACTTGATAACCCCACCACTCACGCACATCATTATTTTTTAAAACCCTCACATGCACCACACATAGATACAAAAGTAAGTGCTCCCGCGTAGTCGTAGGTCAGAGCACGCCTCATCCGGTAGAGGGGTGCGAAGACCCCAATGATGAAGCATGACACCAAGGGTCGTTTCGGTGTGTGACGGGTATTTTACAAACTCTGTGTGCTCCCCACCATTGTAGGGAACACACTCTATTCACAGTTGGATTCTCATTGGTTATACGTATTCTAACACTGGTACCAGGTTGCATTTGGTGAAGGATATTAGTGGCCAGCACTGGAAGTTGCTTGAAGGGCCTCTCATAGAGCACTCCCATCTCCTCTTCCTGCTTCTACAGAGGCTTCCAGTTTTTGAAAGACAGAGGGTTCTTGCTTACATATGCCAGTCTACAGAGAAGAACCTGCCTGCAAAGAGCTGCGCAGCTCATCTACATAAAGACATGTCAGAGATGTTGCGAAGTCAATGCCGCACCAGGACACACATTGCCAAGGTACTGTACAATGAAAACACTTACATCTATCAGCATCATTAAAGGGCCAACAAAAGGATTGTCACCAGAATCACTGTCTAATTACCCTAATTTTTCCATGACACTGCTAGAATTATAGGAAATCCCAGTGCTTGTCCCTATTTCCCTCTCAGAGGTTTGGTGACCCTCTTGGTTCATTCACCTTGCCTGGAGAAGTCTGAGAGGTAATTAGGTTAAGCAACACCTAGTACACAATGTCAAACTGCATCTAAGCCAGTTAGATGGTTGCAGAGATAAACTGATTTGAACTTCTGGCCCGGTCTACAGCTCTGTTCTCACAAATGCTGCTTCATTGGAGTCCGTGCCCCAGGTCCCGTGACCACCTTCCACCTTTCATCACAGAGAATATCCAACGGAGACTGGTAGCTGCGAAGGCAGGGTTACAAATGGGGCAGTTCTGATATAAGTATTTGGTGAAGGTGGGGTATGAAGGAGCCCAATGATTACCCTCAGTCAAGACTTACTTGAGCATGTCTTATAGTATATGGAAAGGATTTGACATCTTGACTCCATCCATGGTAAAAAGTACCAGCATTGTAACAACTGCAGATCCTGATTTTTAGTCCAGAATGCCATCTTACACGAGTGTTATGCATAGATTTCAAGATTTTTTTTAATGATTTTTTTGGAAATATGCTCTGATTGGGATGAATATCAGTTTACCAAGGTTCAACCTTGGATGCAAAGCACAGGGCAATCATGGTAGAGAAATGAAAATGAGAATAACGTTGCTCTGTCAAATTCATCCATGTGTAGTGTGTACAGCGCAGTCGTGCTTTTTGAACCCCAGATATGATGATTATGTCAGTAGACATTGTAGTATTAAGCTAAACTGAATAATACAGGAAATATTGAATAACTTTCTTTACTGAACCAAGCCAATATAGAACTTCAATTCACCTGTGCTGGATCAAAACTGAATTCCTCAGAAAAGCTTGTTAAAGTCATTTTTTAAGTAAGAGTACTTGAAGGGTTTCTACATGAATGCTTACCTATGTGAGGAGCCTTCTTCCTGAGCTGTCATAACCATTAACATCGCCACTTCCCCTACCATCCCTCACATTTTTCAGATGCTTATTCAATACGACTTTGTTCTTTTGACACCCACCAACACTATGGGTAAGCCCTGAATAGTATTATATGTTGTGATATACTATTCAAATCTCAAGACTTGTTATTGGTTAACATTCCTTCACTAGAGCAATGAATCATGAAGAATAAAAAAAGTATCCTATGATATCATTCATGTGTGATTTTAAAACGTTAGCTTTATGATAAAAAAAGTTTAACCCTAATTCTTGGCAGTTATGATTAATTATAAGTTCACAGCACACTCACATTTCCTGCTCATGTGCTTAAGGCGTGACATGTAAGCAAGAGTGCTACCTGCGAGAATTGCTGGGCCTGGCTTTGCTGGATTTGATAGCCCAGGCTTGGTCAATAATGTTAACTTGCAATACCATATGTCTGGAAATGGCAGCTTTCTTGATTAATAACATTTGGTGACATTCAGACTGCATTGTATCTATTGAAGGTGTTTTGCGGGTCATACTGCTTTTCAGAGCACTCTAAAAATCTGAACACTCTCAGAAAAGAAATTAGACAGATAGCAATAGGAGGAGAAAGGAAAAGAGATGGAGGTATAGCCAGATATAGCGGCAACATTGTTTATTAAAAGTGGAAAATAAATAGAAGAGAGCTATACAGAGTGAGGCAGAGAAAGACAAACAGAATGCATAAATTGATGAGGGAGGACATCGGAGGATAAACAGAGAATGGCATAAAGAAGGGAGAAATGAAAACAGAAAACAAACTCAGCAAGGTGGGGGGGATAAGAAACAAGGAGGTAAGAAAGAAAATGAGAAGTGAGACACTGACAGGAAATATAGTCCAATCTACAAGCAGGGCGACAGGAGCAACCCTTGCAATTACTGGCTGATCGCCCTAATAGACATAGAGGCAAAGTACTATGCTGGCCTAGTACTGGAGGAATTGACATCTTGGGCATCGTCAAAAAAAATAATCCTGGCAAATCAAACAGGATTCTGTAGAGGACAGGGTACCACCACTAATGTCATGGCGTTAACCCTGTTGGCAGACGCGGAAAAAGCAGCAAAGAACTTGCTATTATTGTGCTTTAAACACTACAGCGCAGCGTTTGACCACGTGGATCGGGCCAAACTATGGCAAAAGTTGAAAAATGCGGGATACCAAGACCTCTCTTGAAAAAGCTGATCTCACTTCATACCAACACCTGGGTCAAGAGCAAGCTGGGAGATGGAACGCATCGCTCAAGGCCGATTGACACCTCCAAAGGCTTTAAACAAGGGTGCATCCTAGCCCCCATGCTGTTTAATCTCTTCTTAGCAGACCTACCAGGGGAATTGGACAACACTAAATCACATGCCTCACGATTGGGAGAAATCTTGCTGTACAATTTCTTATATGCTGATGACCTAGTCCTAATAAGCCGGACTCCAATTGGCCTCCAGGACCTTCTGAATACTACCAGTACATTCTCGCAATACAATGGACTAAGCATCAACTTAATAAAAACAAAAACCATGACCGTGAACTACAATAAGACTAGGAAGAGTAGGGAAAACACTTAGTATTTGGGAGGGCGGTAACTGGACCAGGTAACAAGCTATAAGTACCTTGGGGTACTACTCGACAGCAGAGGCTCGTTTAAACCTCAATTAGAGACCCTGCATCAAAAGGGCACCATGGGCTATCTCGCGATGAAGCCCCTGAAAAAAGTTCTACCAGATTGTACACTTGACCCCCTCCTACAAGTAATCAGAGCACGATTACAGCCCATGCTGACATATGGGAGCGAACCAACACACCAAAAAGACACGTTGATTCTAGACAAAGTGATTAGCAGAGCACACAGAGCAATATTTCAGCTACCCAACTATGTATCATATGCCCAAATACGCCTCGAATTTGGCCATCAGAAGCAGACAGTGGAAAGAAGGGGCACCTACATAAAATGCTGGCACAAGATCCGAAACGCAGAACGAGGGATTCTAAATGCCCATCTTTGGACAGAGCTGTTACAACAAGAGCAATCACTAGCCAGAAAGTATCTGTTGGAATCATTAGAGAGACTTGAACTGACCGATCTTTGGGAATCGCCAGTAGATCATAAGAGCTTTAAGAAGGTTGGAACCAAGGTAACAAAAATGATATCCTTAACAGAAGACAAGGAAACTCCAGCAAAGAGGGCACACGGCTGGACAGTGTTGAAGGACTACAAAGCACTTAAGCCACAAGCTTACTTGAAAAGGGGAATTAAACAGAAGATAAAATAAATTTTTTTAAAGCTGCGGTTTGGTATCTTACCAATTCTCCCTCACCTTGCACCTTGGAAAAGGAGACAAGAAGAGCAGACCTGTCGTCTCTGTAGAATAGGAACTGAGGATCTAATACAAATACTTTATATTTGCCCAGGCTTAATGCATAAAAGGCGAGCTTTTTACAAGCTAGATGGAATCAGAAGGTCATCAGGACTTGCAGACAGGCAGTCAAATTGTGTTTTATCCCGCACGAGACCCAGTTAAACTGCTGTCTCTAAAAATACTTTGATACAGTGGCTGGAAGACTAAAGCATCAGCAAAATGCAGAAGTAGACTAGCAGACAGCCAGCGCACCTAATTGAGTAACCCATTGGGACTCCGGCTCACAGAATAACACCGATAAACTAAATTGAAAACATGAATTTTACTCACTACCACATAAAGCAAGATAAAACTGACCTATGTATTTTAAAGTTTGAAAGTTACTTTTATTCCTTTTAAACCGTGAGTTTTAAAATTGTGAGTTTTTATTAACTGTACAATAAAGATTACAATTACTGACAGTAAATAGTGATACAGGCAAATACCAGGAATAGAAATGCCTGTGAGTTGAGTCAACAAATAGAGCAGGTATTAGATGCCAAGGGCAGGTATTTATTTAGGTACGTGTTTGTTGCTCTAGCTCTGATATTCAGATGAATTTGGGATTAGGATTGCTGGCATAATATATTTGCCTACATACTTCTCTGTCTGCTGAATCATAGCAGATAGTTAAAGTTAGTAGATATATATAGCACAGTTTATCACCCATGAGGGTATCCAGGCACTGTCCACAGACACCGGGAGATTAAGTGAACTGCCGAGAATCGCAAGATGTTGCGCTGACGCCAAGACTTGAACCTGGATCCACAGATCCAGAGTCGGCAGCTCCAGCCACTGCACCACATTCTCTCCATAGTAGAACATAGTATGTTGGTAACATACTCATTTCCTAACACTAGTTACTTCTGATGATCCAGGGCTTTTTTCAACTCCATTTCCGATTTGGCTCCATCACACTTACTAAATACAAGCATTATATATTCTGCCAAAATACTACAGAGTTGAAGATGAGTTCAGGCAATGTTGCCAAATAGTTTCTTCATCTGTATTACTCTAGGATATTCTATGATATTCTAAAGCAAACAGTGCTTATGAGTATGTTGCTAGTTTTGGCTACTTTTGGCAATGATTCTGTTTTGAGGTGGCACTTTGGATATTCATACTTCATGATCAGTTTCTGTCTCTGTGTGTCTGTACAGTCAAAATCTTAACAAATGTGAGGTCAATTTCAGGCCATGGAAGCGCCTAAGCATCTCAGAGCAAAGAATATTTGATGGCAGGTAAATCTCAGGGATAACATTTGGAACCATGGAAAAACATATTCAACTTTCTATGTGTTATGGAGCCTGGGCCAAAGGCATTCTTCCTCCTGGCTGCAAGACAGTTGATACATGTATTGACATTGTCCTGCAAATATATTGCATTGTGTGTCCGTAAATACAATATGAACATAACAATAGTTACAAAATTGTGTCTAACCAGGGTTTTTTTTGCAAAAGTTATTTTGGTGGTAGCCACCAAATTATTTTGTAAGAATTTCTTTAGATGATTAGGTTGAGACTAACGGAATTGGAAAAGTGCATTACAGAGTGCATCATTAGCTGCTGTTTGACCCAGTGCCTAGAACCTGAAATTCTGTATTTTCCCCCGAAGTCAGGGTTAGGTTGCGCCCGTGCTCGCAGTACAATGTGGCCTGCAGATGGCTCAAGCTCTTATACCCAACATACTAGTCTATTTGTGATCACAGTGTGCTGACCTGGGGTATTGTAGTAGGGCAAATCATGGTGCTCTTGAAAGTTTGGCTCTTCTTTTCATGGCCAAGCTCCATCTCCCCTCCCATGCTAAACTAGGAAGTTCAAGGTTTTTGGTTAATTTCTCTGGTGGTGCGATTTCCTTCTGTCTACCACAAAATGAAAGAAAAAGTTGCCAAAATATAATACCTGTAACAGAATAAAAGGGGAGAAATACTTTTTCAATTTGTTTTTATTATTTTTTAATTGTAATCCACATAAAAGGAAACATTTTGTCGATACATACATCCATATAATTCAAAGTGTTGAGTAGTACAAAATCGTTAAATAACACCAAGCTGCCTGAAAACAGTAAATCCTAACATCGGTAAAAAAAAAGAGACAATATATGCTGAAAATACCTCCTGAAATATAGGCTCAATTTTAAGTTTTTAATCGAAATAGACTGACCAAACCTTCTCAAACTTCTTAAGCCCCCCAATTCGCAGTGCATAGACTTGTTCACTTTTTTTTACCTGCTTCATTTAACAGACCCATTCACCTTTGGTTGGAATAAGATCGGATTGCCATCTCTGAAACAAAAGTGTTCTAGCGGCTGCCATTGCAATATATAATAATTTGATCACTGTGTCGGAAAAATGTAGAGCAGGGTCATAGCCAAACACTTTCAGCCGAATATTCAGATCTATTGAAATTAATCATTCGGCTTCCAAATAGCAGAAAATGTAATTCCAGAACCCCCGGATCAAGAGGCATTGTGATATGATATGTGTCCAATTGGCTGGTTACGACAACGAAAGCACTGCCCAGATTGGTTGGGATAAGCCCTAGATGAAAAGGTGGGGTTCTATAAAGTATTCATTTGCTAAAGAATAAAATCCTAAAACAATTAGCGCCCCTTAAGGTACTAAAGTTAAGATTATTTACTACTGACCACATACTCGCTGTGATTTCCTACTCCTCGTGCTTTCTCCATTTAGTTATTGCTTTCTAAGATCCATGGGGCATATTACCAAGCAATAGCGATAATTATCGCTATTGCTTGGTTAGCGTGAAAAAATTAACGCCGAGCTGCGGCGATTTTTATCGCAGATAAACCTTGGTATTACCAAGGTTTATCGCAAATGCGATAAAAATCGGCCGCAATGCATGAATATCACTGAAAAGTCAGCGATATTCATGCATTAGCGAGCTAATGCTCTTAGCCATGTTATCCACCTCCCATTGGATAACATGGCTAAGAACTGCTCAGGGCAGGTGTTAGCTTTTGGAGATATTCGCACCTAATGTGCGAATATCTCCAAAAGTTGGTAATAGGAGATAGCGATGTTAGCGACTGTTTCCAGTCGCTAACATCTTGGCACGCCCACTTTGCATGTCATTAGTGATAAATATCACTGACATGCAAAGTGGGGCCCAAGATGGTCGCTATCTCCTACTAGCTGTCGCTAACTGGTGTTAGCGACAGCTAGATAATAGGGAGATGATTTTATCTCCGCTTTCTTGGCTTTTAAATCAAAAAAGCGGAGATAATCCCCCTTGATAATATGCCCCACTATCCTTGATAGAGGCTAAATGCTGTTTCCATTCCCCGGGTTTCTTAAATGTAGTTTTGTCTAGTAATTCATATACTAAACATTTCCGTTCGATGAACTGAACAAAATTGAGTTTACTCAAAAATTTCCTAAAATTGTTATTTGACCCAAGGAGAAGGAAATCAATCGGAATTAAATTGGACATTTCAGCTATATTCAGCCAGATATCATTCCTTAAGAAATCAGAGATTTTCCCAAAGCCAGCTTTGGCCCATTCTTGTGTAACTGCAGACAAATCTCTAATCCCAGGTAGTGAAATGAGGTTGGATATCGGAGTTGAGGAGTTGATGATTACGGGGATTGAATATCTTCCATAAAAAGCCTTACATTTATAGAAAATCCACTGCATAAACTTATAACGTACTAGTTTGGGAGATTTTACAATTTTTTGTGGGCTGTGAATCTGATTCTCTTTACAAATTAAGTTAACAAGATAATTAATTGATAAACAGACCCATTTGTAATCCACCATTTTCCAGCTCCTCATATAGAGTGCTAAGTGCAATTAGGGGACCTTCTTGCCCCAGAGAAAAGATGTATACATAGACTCTAAGTTTGCAAAGAAAGAAGCCGTTAAAACACAGGGAATCGCAGAAAATAGGAAATTAAATAACGGAAGAACAGACATTTTAATCAATGCGACTCTGCTCATAGTGGTTAAAGGAAGAGAATTTCATCGCAGGAATAAGTCCTGAATTTTGCTTGCATCTCCTTCTCAGGCTTTATTAGGAGCATGATATTGTCGGCATATAATTTCAATTTTCCCATAGTTGGTAGAGGAGGACGAATATCCACACTATTCCGAATGTCTCAATTTAAAAGGCGAATAATACCAGAGACATTGGGCAGCCTTTAACAGAATAAAAAATAAGGTCTCCCAAACAACCATGTCAAATGCCTTCTCGGGATCTAATAAGAGGACCAAAGCTGGTATCTTCTGAGTCTCAAAATAATCTAGTGCTTCAGCCAGATAGTGCATATTGGGCCCAAGCTGCCTCACTTCGATCAAACTATTTTCATCAGGATGGATCAGGTGCAAGGCAGTTGCATTAAATCGGTTGGCTAACAGTTTAGTGATAATTTTATATTCAGAATTTAAAAGCATGATGGGGCGATAAGAATTTGGGTCTTCACAATCCTTTCCTTTTTTTTAAAAACTAGCTATATTCCCTTTTCTAAATGAAAATTGTACTAAACCACCCTTTAAAATTGAATCAGAAATCAGCAAAAGATCTTCCAAAATGGCGCTAGAAAAGATATTAAAAAATTCAGCTGGGCGACTGTCCGGGCCGCAGGCTTTGCTTTTCAGGAGATTTTTAATAACAACCCCCAGTTCTTCTATCGGGAAAAGACGTGCCATATTCATTTTTTCAGCATCTAAAAGTAGGGGTAATTCATATCTCTGAATAAAATCTCCCAAAGATGCCCTTTAAATACGCTGTGCCATATATATTCCTATAATGTTGTGACATTATATCCCCTATGACTCCCGTGTCCTCAGAACGAATACCGGTTATAGGGCATCTTAGTGCGCTTATCTGAATGCTTACTGCCTGCTCCCTGGCCTGCCATGCAAGAAAACTCCTGGTATAGTTGCTCTCTTCATAGACCTTTTACCTATGGTGCTGATAAAAGAATTCACTTCTAACATAATATTTTTCGCTAGGATCCTGTTTAGCCTGATAAAATTGCCATTGGTTAAACGCCCAGGGGATACTAAGAAAGATATCAAAAGGCCTTTGCACTTTGTGCCATAAAATTTGCTTATCCTCCTTCACTTTCCTTGAATTGTAAGCATCTTTTCCGATGGCTAGTCTCTGTACATATGCTTTGAGCGAGTCCCAAACTATGTGCGATGGTGCTGAGCCATGATTTCGCTAAATAAACGCCTTTATCTCTGTTTTGACAAAAAGCACCCAGGTTTCTTCTAATAGATATTGCCTATTTAACATCCATCTTTTAGGAATCGTGATATATTTACCTAACTCTAACTCTAGAATGACCATCACGTGATCTGAAAATTCATTCAGAAGGATTCTCTGCTGGCTAAAAACCAGTCTCCTGGAGTTGAGGAAAAAATCAATATGTGAAGAAGTGCAAAATCTACCCAAAAAAAAGGTAAAGGCGATCTAAAATAAAAATCTTGCCCTATGATCAATTCGCCAGGTATTTGAATTAAAGATTGAAAAAACTCTTTGTATGGCATAGGATTATCCTTTACTGGGGCATATATGCTGGCAAAAGGTAGAAGTTTGTTCCCGGGATTGCAGGTAGCCCAGCACCACATTCCGCTCTGATCGCTTGCAAAGTTAACTACCTCAGCCTGAAGTTTTTTGTCAAGGAAGATCGTCATGCCACAATGAGACTTCAAAGAGAAGGAGAAGCCCCTATAAGCTCATCATGGGTTTACACGCGAAAGAAAATTAATAAACTAACCTTGTCTATTGTCTTTGTCAATATTAAATGCGGCAGTTTTAAATAACGGCATGTGCTTATTTTATGTGCTTATGTTATGTCTTTTGTGATAAAAGCTCAAAGAGTTCCTGAAAATTTGAAAAGGATATGTATATATGATGCTGCTTTGTGTGCTAAGTAGGTAACATAATTAACCCTGTTAATTAGCAAAGGGGGAGGGTAACAGAATGGGTCTCAACTCTTTAAATAATGGATGTCTTGTGTTTGTTTAAATAATAGTTTCCAAAGTGAGGCCTGAAAAAGTGGCTCAGAAAATATGGCTGACAGAAATGCAGACGTGAAACCTTGTCCAGAGTGGAGCCTTGCATTTACGCAGTAGTGGAGATTTTTGCTGCACAAACATCATTAATTCAAAGAACAATATGCTCACGGAGAGAAGGCTCAAGGACAGGAAGAAAGTCTCTGCCAAGATTAGGAAGTGATGTTCTGGTCTCGAAGAAAGTTATACTTTAAGGAAGCTGAATGACGCGGAAGGGAAAAGACAATAGGGCTTATGTGAAGCCTGGACTTGGTCAAAATTCAGAGATGACCTAACTGTGGACTGACATGTCTCAGCCAATGGGAAGTCTAGATTCCTTTGAAAGAATGTGAAATGTAGAAAGTTTAGCTAGAGAGAAAGGTATAAATTATGACACCATGAGTGGAGAAAAAACTCTTACTTTCCGATTCCCGAGAAGGCGACATGCTGTTGGACTTTTGGCGCACGTAAGGACAGCAGTCTTTATTCTTCCCTTTTAGGTGATGTGTGAGGTAGACAGGGAAATAGATTTAGGGAATGGAAACAATCTTCTTTGCTATTAATTCATGTTTCTGAACTTGCTATTGAATGTCAGTTCTAATTCCGTTTTCCTATTAAAATGCTGCTTTCTTATTTGCTTGTGAAATAAAGAATCAATACATTAAAATGCTTTTCTTTTATGAGAATAAAGTTAATAAAAATTAGATTCGAAAAGACAAGCTGGTCTTGTTTATTCATGGTCTAGTTTCCATTAGTTGATCCATCAACCATTAGTGGTTTGATTTGTTAATAAATGATTAAAAAAATATGACATTGAAAGATAAAACTGCAGTTTGTAAATATAGTGTAAATAATCTGTGAATAGATTTAAATCAAACCACTTGATTCAGTTGCTCAAAAATTGTTTCATTGGTGTTATGGGCCTGTATATGTGTTTAACCTCTTGGCTGCTAATGACAAGGGTAACTCGTCATGGACTTTCCATTGATTTCAATGGAAATTATATGGCATCACTAATAATGCCTTAGCAGTGAAGGTGTTAAAGGTGTATGGTGAGTATTGAGGTGACAGATAGAGTTTGTGAGACAGTTTTTCAATAGGAGCGCTGGATCACAAGGTTAAGGTACACAGCAACAGTGAAGGAACATTGCACTGGTCTTTCAGGAGAAGGACCCAACTGCAAGAAAAAAGCACACCAGCACCCTTTCTGCTCCCAGTCCCAGCTCTTGCTTGTGTGTTCATGCATGCCCCTTTGTGTTTGCTCAGCTGTTCTCCGGCCTCTGCTGGCATCCCGCGTCTGATGCCGGCTACTGAGATCCAGCATCAGGAGAAGAAAGAGGGGGGTGTGGCTACAGCGTGCTCAGCCATTAGCCTGCATCCGTTCAGCACCCCCTTGCAGAAATACTTGTATGAAGTTATCCAGTTTTTTAAACACAAATAAATATATCCCCTCTAGCTGGGCAGGGAAATAGATTATTCAGTGCTCACCTACATTAGAACAGAATTACATATCCTAATTATGAGGGTCACATCTGAATAGGTAGCTATCATGAGTGTTTGTCCCATGGCTCATAGACATACATTTTTTTTCCAGCACCCCCAGAGGCAGAGTGATTTATTCGCAGGAGGAGGTCCCGTTCCCCTCCCTTTCGTGGCAACTGTATCTACTACAATAACAGTGCTCCGCCGGAGGGTACCTTGAACCATAGCAGCAACAGGTTCTGCAAGCCCATACAGCCTCCAGGTTTTAAATAAGAAAACCCGTTTATGCACTCTTCTCTACTTACATTTGGGGAGAACGAGCTTTTGCTTCTGGAGACTTAACATGACCCAAACGTACAAGGAACCAATGACCACCGTATTTTCACGTAATACCAAACACCGATACATCTAATATATTCAATACAGAACAGATGCTTTGAATAAATTTCCTTTTAATAAAAGGCAACGGCTAACACCCTATTCAAGAGATGCGGTTGAGATCCAGTCTCTACATTTATTGAAAATCTCACATGACCAACCAGTATTAGTATCTGCTCAGACCCCTAAACAAGACAGACACTCAACAATAGTCTCGATAAAGGTGGATCACATTCTTGCCTAGAACCACCGAAACGCGTCGACGCCCATCTTCTGTACAATTCAAGCCCTTTCCTCCCTTGTTGATATAGAAATTGTTTGTTATTAAACATGGGTGTGATGAAAATATAGCTTTGAATCTACCATCTGTATTTAACAATTTTTATGTTTTACAAACTTCTGTCTGTCTTTTGTATTGTGCAGGTCACAATAGATTGTGTTATTAACTGTAATTTTAGTTTTTATTATTATGTCTAGGAGTTCTGTGATGTATAGGTAAATATAAATTGTTTTTATTACTTACTTCTTTAATACATTTTGCTGTATTTTATCTTTAAGATTGTGTGAAATAACAACGATTGCACTTGAACTAAGAATTCTTTTCAATCAATTAAATAAATATAAAAAAGAAGAAAGGGTAGGTCTGTACTCAAAATTTATTATGGACCTTATTTAAAAACAGCAATCACAAAAAATGCATAATAATTATCAATTTAGACAATATCAAAATAATCATAAATTCAACAATGCATAATCAGTATACATTAAGAACGATTGATAACAAATCACAATTTAAAAAGTGACATAACAGATAGTTCTCTACGCGCGTTTCGGCGACCAGCGCCTTCTTCTGGAGTAGCCACGTGTATCCTAAAATTAGGAAAAAGCAATAAAAGAAAGACAATGTTTAAAACAATATAACATAGTATGATTACAATTACCTATACATAAATAAAAATTCATAACACAATTAAAATTCGGTACAGATAACCTACAGAGTTGTAACTACATCTTCTTTTTAGAAAAACAAAAACGAGTTTAATAACTCAGCAATGCCCTAAATGAGGGCTTTCATTTCTTTGTGCATTTCAGTTTCAAACATAAGGTCGGCATATAGACACAAGGGGGGGGGGGGGTTTGGGGGATAAAAAGGAGAGGGAAAAAAAATTAGGTTTTCTAAGTGGGTGCAACACCAATTCTTACAGATTATAAACCTAGAGCGAATGCACTAATGTTTTTTATGTAGATGTGCTCTCTTATGTAAGAAAGTAACAATGTCCTATTTACTGGATTAAGGAAGTAGACAGCAACCTGATTTCCTGAAGCCTCAGCGTAAATGTATAAAATTCTTCTAAGAAGCAATAAATGATAAAGATAAGTAATTGCTCTAGTGTGAAGCTATTTGTTTAGCACACCATTTACAGCTATGATACTTACATGTTCTTACAAAGACTGTGTCATAAGATGCCTCCAACAAGGAATTTAATCTCTGATAATGGTGAAGGAGTAGAACAGGATAAGCTGAAATGGAAAGCGCATAATAATTATGCAACCTTTTTTCCTTAAGGTGAGGTTGAGAGCGTCAGATATTCTGGTAAAAGTCACTTCAAATTGCCTAATCCTGATTCAAGACTGTGTTCTCACTAATAGGTGACCGAGTTGTTGAGGTTCGTAATTCGACAATATATGCCCTATATTCTAAGCGATAATCCAATTCTTTTTGGACATACCACTCAATCATTATCATTTCAAAATAAAAGGTAAACACATTGTCGAAAATTACCTCTTATGTATCTAGATATGGAGATCCCACACAAATTGTAGTTAGCTTCCAAATTGCTAAGATGTAAGACCTTTTTGGGAGGATCTTTAATGGAAGATAAGCAGCGGTCTATAAATGAAAGATGAAGTGAACCGACGTCAGTAAGTATTTACTAGAGACATTATTTTTTGCGGAATAAAACGCAAGTAAAACAATGTTACCCGAATTAATATCGACAGCTAACTCCCGGTTCCTATATTGCTTGGACTATCCAGTCTTGATACATATATGGGCTCTATAGATTAAATACACATGATGTTATTAAGTAAAATAGAGTGAAGTCCGTGATCTAATAACATGATAATCAGAGGAAAAAGGAATTAACTCTGTGAATACCTGGACTAAACTATTTAAAATCCTGCCTCGCTTCCCAGTTTGTTTAGTTGGTTGCGTTTTAAGATGCTGAAACAACAAGACAGAAGATTTAAATGCATGAGTCATGACTCAATTATAACCTAATCTAAAATGATATTATGATATCGGATTAAAACATACCTCAATTTGATATAAATACTGCACGAATTGCAGCAGAGGAGTCATCGTGATATGAAGAACTTTCCTTCGTTTCGTCAAGCATCAAAGGAATGCCAGCGAGGTTACATACAAAGAAAACAAAGAATATTAGAAAAGCGGGGAGGCATTGATGAAATAGTCGCACTTCTAAGCGGCAATTTCGGTTAGAGCTTAAGGCTGTTTGAAGATCATAACGGCGTTGTAAACACTCACCAAAGTGAACGTGGTTTGGCGTCGATAAGAACTGGGAGCGAGGCACGGGATTCCAAGACAGGGATTCCAAGACAGGGGTTACCCCCACCGGCTGGTGAGGAACTCATATAAAAGAGCCAGATACTATGATAGAGATTGTCTCCTGAGAAATAAACCTTCCAAAGAAAACAAACAAGTGGTCTGTATTACCAAACATTCAACGGTTAATGCTAAGGTAAAACAGATCATAAGTTCTAATTGGCACATTCTCAATAGTAATTGTACGGTGGAGACCAAATTAGATAAGCCACTCTTTGCCCACAGACGGAATAAGAACATCAAGGATTTTTTTGTGCATTCCTGTTTTTCAAATCAGGTTGATAGTCAGAAATTTGCACGAAGGTCAATCTTGACCAACAACCCCATTAGAGGAACACTACCTTGTTCAACCTGCATATCCTGCAGAAGTATTATTACAGGTGAAGAATTCAGTTTCAATGGTCACACTACAAAAGCAAGAGAAATGTGGAACTGCAAATCCACAAATGTTGTCTACTTTATACAATGCCCGTGTCATCTGGGGTACATAGGGGAAACGTCACGCACGGTACAAACCCACCTAACTGAACACCGTTCTGCCATTAGAACGAAGAAAATGATTGCACCCATGGTAAAGCATTTCGTTGATTTGAACCATGGTCCAGAAGACTTCCAATGGCGTGTATTAGAAAAAATCCACACACCAGACTCTAAGGGTGGAGCTGCAATAAGAAGAAAGAGAGAAGTCTACTGGATTTTTGTCTTTGACGCCTTTCGGCGTGGCCTGAACAGTGAAATCCCCTGGGAAAATGCCCTATGTTAGCTCTGCGCGTAGCTATAATCATGGAACATTTTATTATTACAAGCCAAATTAATATTTCCATGTAAGAGCATTTCTATGCCTTTTACAAGTTTTTGGTCCCATCGTTATTAAATATATCTAGCCTATATTGTTCAAATATTGTTCAAACATGGGCATACAAAAGTGTACTGTTATACAGTAAAGGGCCACCCGTTTCTGACGATTTCAGCTTAACATATTGATGTACTATTTTCGGCTTTTTATTAATTTTTTGTTTTATTTGTTAGCCAATTGTTTTGGTCCAATTTTGGACCCATTGAATAATAGAGACTCAAGTCCATCTTTAAATGCGTTTCAATAATGTAGAAACTGCTCGTTTGAAGTTTCTTTCAGAAACACTGACGATTAAGCAACACATGGAGTACGTCGTTTACCTCCATAAAAGGTTCATAGATACACTTTCTTTTTTAGTCCATCGGCGCTTTCCCTTGCCTTTCCGAGAGGCGTGTGCGCTGTAACCAAGTTTAGGAATTATACACCTGAAACCAATTTGCGTTTTCAGCTTCCGGGCCACAGAGCTTAAATAACGGACATCTTCGAGAATCGGTTGCTATCATTACCGAAAGCCTTGGAATTCCGTGCCTCACTCCCAGTTCTTATCGACGCCAAACCACGTTCACTTTAGTGACTGTTCATAATGCCGTTATGATCTTCAAACAGCCTTAAGCTCTAACCGAAATTGCCGCTTAGAAGTGCGACTATTTCATCAATGCCTCCCCGCTTTTCCAATATTCTTTGTTTTCTTTGTATGTAACCTCGCTGGCATTCCTTTGATGCTTGACAAAACGAAGGAAAGTTCTTCATATCAAGAACACTCCTGCGCTGCAATTCGTGCAGTATTTATATCGAATTGAGGTACGTTTTAAACCGATACCATAATATCATGTTAGATTAGGTTATAATTGAGTCATGACTCATGAATTTAAATCTTCTGTCTTATTGTTTGCAGCATCTTAAAACGCAACCAACTAAACAAACTGGGAAGCGAGGCAGGATTTTAAATAGTTTAGTCCAGGTATTCACAGAGTTAATTCCTTTTTCCTCTGATTATCATGTTATTAGATCACCGACTTCACTCTTATTTACTTAATAACATCATGTGTATTTAATCTATAGAGCCCATATATGTATCAAGACTGGATAGTCCAAGCAATATAGGAACCGGGAGTTAGCTGTCGATATTAATTCGGGTAACATTGTTTTACTTGCGTTTTATTCCGCAAAAAATAATGTCTCTAGTAAATACTTTCTGACGTCGGTTCACTTCATCTTTCATTTATAGACCGCTGCTTATCTTCCATTAAAGATCCTCCCAAAAAGGTCTTTCATCTTAGCAATTTGGAAGCTAACTACAATTTGTGTGGGATCTCCATATCTAGATACATAAGAGGTAATTTTCGGAAATGTGTTTACCTTTTATTTTGAAATGATAATGATTGAGTGGTATGTCCAAAAAGAATTGGATTATCGCTTAGAATATAGGGCATATATTGTTGAATTACGAACCTCAACAACTCGATCACCTATTAGTGAGAACACAGTCTTGAATCAGGATTAGACAATTTGAAGTGACTTTTACCAGAATATCTGACGCTCTCAACCTCACCTTAAGGAAAAAAGGTTGCATAATTATTATGCGCTTTCCATTTCAACTTATCCTGTTCTACTCCTTCGCCATTATCAGAGATTAAATTCCTTGTTGGAGGCATCTTATGACACAGTCTTTGTAAAAACATGTAAGTATCATAGCTGTAAATGGTGTGCTAAACAAATAGCTTCACACTAGAGCAATTACTTACCTTTATCATTTATTGCTTCTTAGAAGAATTTTATACATTTACGCTGAGGCTTCAGGAAAACAGGTTGCTGTCTACTTCCTTAATCCAGTAAGTAGGACATTGTTACTTTCTTATATAAGAGAGCACATCTACATAAAAACATTAGTGCATTCGCTCTAGGTTTATAATCTGTAAGAATTGGTGTTGCACCCACTTAGAAAACCTAATTTTTTTTCCCTCTCCTTTTTATCCCCCAAAGCCCCCCCCCCCTTGTGTCTATATGCCGACCTTATGTTTGAAACTGAAATGCACAAAGAAATGAAAGCCCTCATTTAGGGCATTGCTGAGTTATTAAACTCGTTTATGTTTTTCTAAAAAAAAGATGTAGCTACAACACTGTAGGTTATCTGTACCAAATTTTAATCGTGTTAGGAATTTTTATTTATGTGTAGGTAATTGTAATCATACTATGTTATATTGTTTTGAACATTGTCTTTCTTTTATTGCTTTTTCCTAATTTTTGGATACACGTGGCTACTCCAGAAGAAGGCGCTGGTCGCCTAAACACGCGTATAGAACTATCTGTTATGCCACTTTTTAAATTGTGATTTGTTATAAATCGTTCTTAATGTATACTGATTATGTATTGTTGAATTTATGATTATTTTGATATTGTCTAAATTGATAATTATTATGCATTTTTTGTGATTGCTGTTTTTAAATAAGGTCCATAGTAAATGTTGAGTACAGACCTACCCTTTCTTCTTTTTTATATTTATTTAATTGATTGAAAATAATTCTTAGTTCAAGTGCCATGGTTGTTATTTCACACACTATTAATCCCTGACCTAGGACTTGTAGTATCCACGTTTTCAGGGGGTCTTTGCTTCTTACACATAATTTTATCTTTAAGATTGCATTCGTTTTTGATTCTATCTTTTTGACTTGAGGCTATGTCTTAGCTTGTTCTGTATATATCTCAAGGGAATTAGATCATTTTTGTGTCATAGACATACAACCAATAACCTCTAAACTTGCATGGGAGACGTCTTCTACACCTCATGTACCATTTAGCATGGGAATATTATGTCCATTATTCCCTTCCTACAGCAACCAGAACACCTCTTTCCCAGAAACTGGGATCCTATGTAAAACAGCACATCCTATGGATAGAATATGAAAATGAATTTGTAAATTCTTGCTTCCCAGAATCCCATGGTGTGTTGCATGTCTGAGTTTGAATTTGTCATCTCCAACCCAGAATCAGTTTAATTGTCACTCTACCTTGCCTTCTCCCTTGCAATTTCCTCTAATGCACAATACACAGCTGAGCACACCATTAAGCAATACAGATTTAAGAGAAGTGCATGATGCTCTAATAGAAAAAGACGTTTTATTATTATCTTTATATTCTGATAACAGGTATTACCGCATTGTGTATTTAATTCCGCCATTCATTTGATTTATAGATAATACCCCTTTTTAAATTTTATTTTACAACATGGATTGTTTCTCATCACTGTTTTCATTGTATGTTACAAATATGAATGAAGAGTTCTTTTTTCTTACAACTGAAAATATAAAATGTTGTATTTAAAAGAGCTCCATTTCAAACCTAGAATGTGGAATGAATGTGGGTATATTTTCTTTTTTATCTGAGTAAATTGTGTCACAATTTCTTCTTACAATGACTTACGAACCTTCACGAATGAAAACTTAAACATAATGGGAGCAGTTGTCATAGGCCTTTTGTTTAAATTGAGGTCAGTGATTACATGCCTGCGCGGTCTTATATTCATGAGTACTGTATCAATTTTAGAACACATTTTCATTCAGCTGCAATCTCCTGTGTGCTGGCCAGACACATTGTCAAATGGCCTACCTATAAGTAAGGGTTAGGAAGCAGGGCATAATGTACTGAAAGAATACGATGCCGCACTTTAAAAAGAGACATTCTTCTTAAGAACCCTTTTGGCTTAGGGCTGAGGGAACTCGAAGCAGTGCAAACGGTAGTGAAAGGCAGGATGGGGAAAGCTTAAATATAACTTACATTGAACCGAACACGGGCGAAACATAATATTGTTTTGTTCTTAGGAGCATAGGGGCAGATTTACAAGCCCCTTTCTCCGCCGGTGCAGCCTGCTGAGTGATATTTACAAGTACAGGTAAAGTCACCCTGCGTTACTTAACCTATGCTTGTAAATATTGCCCCTGTTCACGCAACACTTTGCATGTTAGGTGCATGACATGGGTGTTGCTGTGGGTTTTCCCAAGCAACACCCATGTCCACTGATGCATTTCCAGATTTACGAGAAATTGTAAATCTGGAAATGCGTCAGAATGCTCCGACGCCCTAAGGGTGGTGTAGCAAGGTGCAATGAGGAGAAATATTTTTATTTTGCCTAATTGTTTTCCTCTTTCAATGCGTGCTGCATACTACAGCACAAATTCGAGGAGGAAATCACCTCAATTGATTGTTTTTGTTCAGGAAGGTGCCCCTTCCTACAGAAAACCAATCTCCCCACGACGCAGTCATCCTTGCACCATGGTGCAAGGTGTCTGTGCCAGCGAATGGCAGCAGTTTGTGCGCCAGTGCAGGCGGAAGCTCAGAGATGCAACATATTGTTGTAAATATGTCTCATCCCAGTGCTTCGAAATTAATGCAGCGCGGCACAGCAAATGACTTGCTGCACTGTTCTGAATTAGTTTCTTGTAGATCTGCCCCATAGAGTGCACTGACATCACACCATTTACAACATATAACCTCTGTATGAACTGTAGGTTTTGCCATTCAGATTTTAATGGGCACATTCACTTAATTTGTTTTGCAAGTGATACAGCTATATTTGATATTCTAAATGTCTCTACTTATCACCTTGCTGTTTAGCAATGATTCCTGTTCCTGCTGAGATGTCCAAATTCACAGAGACTACCATGCTCAGCATTACGTACAGGGCAAATGTATCAAACTTTATACTGGTGCAAAGTCACCACAAATGAACCAAACCTACACAAAAAGTCAATTTGTGATTTGCTTTCGATCGAGAAATATGTTTTGCCCTGGAAAGTTGCCTAAAAGTAAAGAAACGTAGCTCTAAGAACAACTTTGCACTACTTAATGGCATGGTCGGTGAACTAGTGCCATATTGTGCTGCAGGGTTGTAAAGTACTATCGACTAATATTTGTAGACAGTGCTTTATTTAAACCTATATCTACTTGAGGAAGGTGAGATGAAGAAGAAAATATTTGTTTTCTCCAAACGTTTCCCGCTTTCCAAATGTGCAGCACTGCACAGTGTACTTAGGAAGAGGGAAAACTCTAAAAGTAACTCAAACTTCCTGGCTTAACGCTTCTCTCATCCAATTTTGAAATGCTAGGCTGCACCAAATTTACAAGAATGTGGTGCAGCTTTGCATTTCCCTCTGTAATGGCGCTATGTTTATCAATTTAGCGCCAACGCAGGTACTCTTGTACCAGAGTGCAAGGGTGTCTAAGTGCAGGGGAGGATTGTTTATGTGTAGGAAGAAGTCCCTTCCTGCACATAAACAATCCTGGAAATGTCATTCTGTCACTTTCATGTGTGCTGCTTCTTGCAGCACACATGAAAGGGACAAAATTGCATTTTTTGAAAGTTTGTTTATGTTTAAGAAGGAACACCTTCCTGTACATAAACAAACCATGGCATTTTGCTTTTTCCATGTTTGCTGCACAAGGCAGCACACATTGAAAAAGCAAAAATGAGGAGAAAGAACAATAGTTACTTACCTGTAATCTGTGGTTCTCCAGTATTGGTGTCTTTCCTAGATTCACATGCCTGCATCATTACCCGTCATCGGAGTGGGAGTCACAAGGTACATAAAATATCAAAAATATGCCATAATAACATTTGAAAAACCAGTAATTTCCAACCAGGAAGTAAAGTAGCCTAAGCTACAGGAGAAAATACTTCCACACTCATGACTATCCTAGTCATTTTGTATAGTCCAAACTACAGCCAATCATTCTCCCCAGAGGCTCAGGCTCTCAGATTTTCTCGCAAGGTGTGATGGTAAACCAATGTAGCCTAAGAGCCTCTGAGGGGAGATGGGCAGGTTGCATGTGAATTTATGAAAGACACCAATACTGGAGAACCACAGATTACAGGTAAGTAACTATTGTTCTTCTCCAGTATTAGGGGTGTCTTTCATAGATTTACATGCCTGAATCAGAGTAGATAGCAGTACATATCCGTGCCTGGCAGACGCTAATAGTAGCTTAAGCTTGCCAATATGAGAAGCATATAACAATGCAATATGTAAATATTACAGCATTAAAAGCATGATAAAATGCAGTTACTTGAGCATGTGCACAATACAAACATAGCAAGCGTCTGACAGCAGTAATAGGAGGTGGGAATAGAGGCTCACCTTAGTTGAAAAGATTACGCAGAACTGCTCGACCCACTGAAGCATCGGTCTCACTGGCCGCTTCCAATCAGCAGTGTTTGGTGAAAGTATGCCGACTGGCCCAAGTTGCCGCTCTGCAGATGTGCTGAAGAGGGACTCCAGCAAACAGGGCCGTTGAAGAAGACACTGCCCTCGTAGAATGCGCTCTAGGAGCTGCTTGCAGAGGTCTTCCTGCTTGTGTATGGCTAAATGCAATAGCTGCAGAAATCCATCTTGCAGTTGTTTGCTTAGAAACTTCTTGGCCTTTAAAAATTGCATCTAAGTGATAAACGGTTGATCAGATTTGCGTAAAGTAGATGTTCTTTGCAAATAGAACTTTAGACATCTCCTAATGTCCAGAGTATGCAATGCCCTTTCCGCAGGTGATTGTGGATTAGGAAAGAATGTCTTTAAAATTATAGGTTCATTTAGATGGAAATCTGAAGGTACTTTAGGTATGAATTTCGGATTAGTGCGGAGCACCACAGAGTCATTTGTGAATTGTAAGAAGGGATGATGAACCGGAAAAGCCTGGATGTCACTGACTCTTCTAGAGGAAGTCAAAGCCAAAAGCAGTGACACTTTCCATGTAAGGAATTTCAAATCGGCTCTGTGGATAGGTTCAAAGGGATGGCGCATAAGTTGCGCTAACACTACATTGAGATGCCACGATGGAGGTGGACGACGTACTGGAGGAAACATTCTAAAAAGGCCTTTAAAGAATTGTTGTATAATTCTTGACGAGTAAAGAGAAGTGGTCCCATCTTGTCGCTATCTTGAAATCGCTGCTAGGAAAACCTTCAGGGTTGCATGAGATAATCCCGATCTTACTAGATGTAAGAAAAAAGGCAAGATTTCCTCTAGACTAGCTGAAAAAGGATGAATTCCAGCCGAACGACACCAGATACAGAAACGTTTCCATTTGAGACTGTACGTCTTTATGGTAGCAGGTGCTCTTGCTTTGGCCAGAACTTACTTGCAATCAGCAGGAATGTTTAGATGGGCGAACTCAAGGTACTCAGGCGCCAGACCACTAATCTGAGTGATGTCGGGTCCAGATGGTAAATCTGACCGTCCTAAATGGAAAGTAGGTCCGGAATTGGACTCAACTGAATCGGTTCGCACTCCAATAGGAGAAGGAGCTCGGTGAACCAGTATTGGCGAGGCCATCTGGGAGCAATGAGAATCAGCCGACACGGTTCTTTCTTCATCTTCCTCAGTACTCTGGGAACCAGTGGTATTGGTGGAAAAGCGTAAGCATATATCAGAGACCACTCGATCGAAAATGCATTCCCCTGAGAGTCTTTGTGGGGATGCCAACATGCAAAGAACCAGCATTTGCTGTTGTTATTGGTAGCAAAGAGGTCTAGTTCTGGATGGTCCCACTGTTGTAAGATCTGATCTACTGTCTGCTGATGAAGCTTCCACTCTTGAGTAGACACTGTTGTTCTGCTGAGAGTGTCTGCAAGGACACGGAACATGAACTGCCTGAAGATTGATTCTTTGTCATATTGCCCATGCCCACAGCTCCTGGGCTTCTTGAGACAACAGAGCTGATTTTCTCCCTCCTTGTTTGTTGACATTGGGCATGCTTGTTGTGTTGTCTGTGCGCACCAACACAGTGGCTCCTTGGATGATTGCGTGAAATGCTTTGAGTGCAAGGAAGATGGCTCTCAGCTCTAACAGATTGATGTGCCAACATCTTTGCTGAGGGCTCCATTTGCCGCTGATTGTCAGCCCCTAAAGATGAGCTCCCCAGCCTTCGAGGGATGTGTCTGTGGTGATCGTAAAGCTTGGCGCATCCTGAAGGAACGCGCAGCCCTGTGGAAGATTCCTTCCTTGTATCTACCAGAGAAGGGAACCCCAAATGCGAGGGGTAATCTTGATGAGATCCTCGAAGGAGCCGGAGACCCGCAGCCATTGTAAGCTGAGTTCCTACTGAAGAGGCCTCATTCTGAGTCGGCAATTCGGTATCAATGGAATGCAAGACGATACCATCCCAAGAAAGGATTTGAACGGTCGGATTGAAACTGACTTTTTTGAAAGTAGATCCTGAGCCATGTTCTGTATCTTGTCTTGTCTCTCGTCCAAGACGAAGGCTTGGAGCAGCTGGGTGTCTAAGGTTGCTCCCAGGAAAGCCCGTCTTTGGGAGGGTACCAACTGGGATTTGCTGATGTTGATGGAGAGACCCACAGACTGAAAGAGGGTTAGATACTGCTGTACATTATTGTCTGCGTCCTCGTAAGAACTGGCTTTGAAAAGGCAGTCGCCTAAATATGGGAATATTTGTATCCCCTCCAGCCGGAGGTGCGCCTCCACCGGGGCCAAAAGATTTGCAAACACCCTGGGTGCCGAGTGCAGCCCAAAGGGAAGAACTCTGAATTGATAATCCCTGCCAGTCACTCTGTATCCAAGGTGGCCATGTAGTCTCCAGCTGCTAGAAGATGCAGTATTTCTTGCAGAGACAACATTCTGAACGTTAGCTTCTTTAGATATTTGTTTAGGGCTAAGCCTGAGCGCAAAATCCGTTCCGCTTGCGGATTTCGCGGATTTTGGGTAAATCCGCAATCCGCGAATTTACCGAAAATCCGCGAATCCGCGAGCGGCGGATTCGGGGGGAAAAAGTTCAAGCCTTCAAGCTTGAAGTTGTTGTAACTATTTTAGGATGGCGCCGGCAAGCTGCCAGCGCCATCCTAAAATAGTTACAAAGTTAGCTTCAACAGGAAGCACAGGAAGCACTAATAGATAAAATAAAGCAGGTGCTCGAGCACCTGCTTTATTTTATCTATTAGTGAAGCTAATTTAGTAACTATTTTAGGATGGGGCTGGTAGCTTGCCGGCGCCATCCTAAAATAGTTACAGGAAGATGATGGATGGACAGGTCACTCAGGGGACCCCTGCGCACATCGGTGCGATTGCATAGTAACACACACATGGTCGCTGGAACTAGTTGAAGCTCAAATTCAGTGACTCATTCATCAGCCCAAAAACAATTGTGAGCGTCGTCGAGGCTGGGCAGGTGTGCCTTCTTCCCAAATCTACCGTCGAAAATCAGCTGTGATGCTGGATAGAGGCCTTTGTATCCTTGACTTTCACGAGCGCAATCCTCGTGCTGTTCCTGTGACCAGGTGCTTCTTTCTCTTCATCTGCTGCTCTGATCGGTCTCTGACCATTTATACACACAAGAGGCACTTGAACTCGCACAGAAGACACCCCCATTAAAAAAATCCGCGAAATCCGCGAATCCGCAAATTCGCGGATTTTGCGGATCCCCAAATCTGCAAATTCACGGATCGTGGATCCGCGAAATCCGCCCATGCTTATTTAGGGCACGGAGATCCAGAATCGGACGCCATTCTCCAGATTTCTTCTTTACCAGAAAAAATCTGGAGTAGAATTCTGTTCCCCTCAGAGTTTGAGAAACTCTCTCGATTGCTCCTTTTTTCAACATCAAATTGATCTGGAGAAAGAGCTCTCTTAGATGAGCTAAAGGTGGAGCTTTTGGGGGAACGTTTGGAGGAAACTATTCGAATTCTAGGGCATGGTCCTTGGCCACAATGTCCAGGACCCACCTGTCCGATGTTATCGATGACCATTTTTAATACAATTTTGATATTTGTCCTCCAGTTTTTACTTGAGAGTGAGGCAGTAGCGGTAGCAGGAGATAAGTCTAATTGACGTTTGTCTTTTCCACCGTAGGCCGGTTTCCCCTTGTTCTGGGAATAATTATTTCTTTGTTGGCCGTAGGACTGATAGCGCTGGGTTTGGTAATGCTGATTTCCCTGCCTGCCAAGGATTTCGCTGTTTCTGTATCCTTTTTTATAGTCAAGGCTTCCTCCACTTGCGGGCATATCTAATACCCTCGTTTGTACTTCTTGACGGAATGAAGTGGATCGTAGCCACCCCTGTCTAAGCAAGACGGCAGCACCAGCCAATTACCTGAACTCAGTTGAGGCAACATCAACCGCCGAGTCGACCATCTCAGCCGAGATTCTTTCCCCTTCCTGCAGGATTTTCAGTGCCTCAGATTTAGAAGGCTCAGGAAGTAGATTTATGTATAGGAAAATTTCCGACCACATCTGCCGGTCATATCTGCCCAGGATGGCCAATGAGTTAGCAGCCCTGACCGTGGTAGGTGCCATCGTTGACACATGTTTACCAATGGCATCCAAGCGCCTGCCATCTCTATCTGGTGGGGCTGCAATTGGAGATGAAGGATTCCTAGATCTCTTTGGACCGCTTGAACAATGACTGAATCCAGTTTTGGTTGTCCTATAAGGCAAGCTGGAGATTTTGCAGATGTCTTATATTTCTTATCGATCCGTGGCAGGACCGGAGGTATGGAAGCTGGGGTAGACATGACCTTAATACCCTCCTTCCAGATGAAGTCTATAATAGGTATAGATTTTGCTTGCTTTCTTGGCTGGTCTTTAAATTCATACCGAAAGCATTCCTGCTCCGTATGTTCCATGTCTATATGGAAGCGCTTCGTAGCCCGCTCCATGAAAAGGTGGAATCCACCCACGTCCACTGGTGGTGAATCCGAGGTAGCCAGAGGAGATGGAGAAGGAGTTTGTACTTGGTAATCATCCCACTCCGACATCATGGACCTGGCATCAACCTCTCCTTTCTCTCTTTCTTCTTCGTCAGAAGAGTGTTGTTCGTCTGGCTGGTTGGACGGTGTAGGAGGAGGAGGAGACCTAGGAGGTCTGAAGTCTGGTAAAGGCGTTTCCACCGCAGGTGTAGGAGGCACAGAGCATTTAGATTCTGATGGTGGGAAACGTCTGTAATAGTCGTCCAGCATGCATTGAAGATTGGGGAGCAATGCAATTGGCATCTGAGCTGCAGGGACATTTGTTACCTGTGGTGTCATTAGTTCAGGTTAACGTTGATCGTCTTGGTCGTCCTCCTGATACTTTATGTTCAGTTCGTAAGGACTTGTCGCTGCTCCAAAGGTTTCCTCAATGACAGAATCCTCCTCACTGTCTTCAGAGTCAAGAAGCTTGTCTGGAACCTGCAGAGGTACCGTTTGTGGTGAAATATGCAGAGGTGATAACTGTTCCAAGGTTGAACCACGTCTCTGGAGCAAAGACGGTTTTGGCATCAACAGAAAAGCCGTAGACAGTGACCACACTTGCAGAGTGGTACAAGAGGATAGCTGTGGCGTCGATGGTGGGTCCACCAAAGGACTCGTTGACCTGGATTTGGCTTTAGATGACGACGAGGTCGTCGTCGACGGTGAAGTTATCATCGTCGACACTAATGGTTCCGTCAACGGTGGTGTTTTCATCGACGATTTTGGCTTCGTCGAAGGTATTGGCTTCGTCGATGGTGTTATCTTCGTCGACGTCTTCGTCAACAATGGTGCCTTCGTCGTCGACAGTGCCTTCGTTGACGATGGTGTCTTCGTTGACGGTGTGGTACTCGTCGACGAGCCCGTCAACGGTAGTTTCTTCGTCGGCGGAAGAGCAAACGTCGACGATGATGTCATCGATGGTGTCGTCGACCGGATCCTCTTCAGAGTAGCCGTCGACGAGATAGGTCTAACAGTGACATAGACCATCGTCGGCGATGAAGAAGCTGTTGACATAATTATCTGTGGTTTAGGAGATGAAAAAGTTACCGTCAATGTAGATGTAGCTTCATCTGAGATCTTTGTCGACGAAGGAGTCGACGACGGCATCGTCGACGACAGGGGCTGAATCTGGGGTAAAATCTTCTCAGATGTCTGAGGTAACTTTTTGGTGGATCTTCTCTGGGGTGTAGATGGACCACCTTTCCCCTTAACAGGGGGAGTAGCCTTAGATGTGAAAGGCCTCTCAGACCCCTTTGTTGGTAGTTGTTTCTTAGCAACTTTAGCCCCAGGAGAAGTTAACACCTCAGCAGGAGCTCTCTTCCTAGAGGCTGAAGTAGACCCAGAGGCAATACTGCCTACCTCAGAAGCAGGATAATCCGAATCCTAAAGCTTTTGTAGCCACAAAAGCAGGCGGCCCTCTCTGTCCCTGCGGGTCTTCTGAGGGAAGGTTCTACAGATCTTGCAGTCCTCTACTAGATGTTCAGGATAAAGGCAATAAATGCACTTCTTGTGGGGATCTTCTTTAAAAAGCTGGAGCTTACCACAAGAGTCACAAAGTCTGAATAAAGATTTCTTGGAAGACATCTTCAAAACACTAGATTCTAGAAGGAAAATAAAGAAGTACTGAGCAGAGCTCAGGGAGACTCACTTCACACAACGTGCGGTAGAAAATCTGAGAGCCTGAGCCTCTGGGGAGAACCGTCTGGTGGGTCTGTCGCCTGATTGGCTGTAGTTTGGACTATACAAAATGACTAGGATAGTCATGAGTGTGGAAGTTTTTTCAACTGTAGCTTAGGCTACTTTACTTCCTGGTTAGGAATTATTTTTCCTATGTTATTATGGCATATTATTGCTTTTTTATGTACGGTGGGACTCCCACTCCGACGACGGGGAATGATTCAGGCATGTGAATCTATGAAAGACACCCCTAATACTGGAGAATAATGCATTTCTCCTCGTTTCGCCATCTTAAGACCAGTTTTTACCTGGTCTTAATTTTGGCGCTGCCTCCTATGTACTTCACCCTTGTACATAGGGGGCAGCGTCAAAATGAATGGGTGTTGCGGTGGAACGCCCACAGCAACTCCCACTGCCCACCACTTTCACTCTAACCACAGCAGAAAAGGGGGCCTTATGTACAAGGCAGCATTAAGCCGCGGTAAGTGGCTTAATGCTGCCTTGTACATAAGGCACAGCCCCTATCGCTACTACAACGTCACTATGGGTGATGTTGTGGTGACGATAGGGGCTTGTACAAATGCCCCTTAGTATTTTGTTCTGTGAGGATGCAACACCTATACTAATTTTGCATACTCCCCTTTTTACTACAATAAAAAAATGTATATGTGGCTCAAAGCGCCAAACTGTGAGCCAAGGCTAGAGAGGGGAGCAGCAGTGCCATATCTTAGTATATATGGTTCAGCTGTATTCCTTTGACACAGTACAGCATTATAATGTTCATTATTGTGGTATGCTGCGTGAAATAATAGTACATTTGCCCTTTCATGCTTTTGGGTAGCACCATGTAATTGTTATGTTCAAATTGTGAGAGAGACCCATTAAGTGAATAAGAACCCTCTCCGTATTAGAAATTCTCTAAATAAGCGCTATGGCATAAAAATTGAATTTCCATGTGGACAGTCAGTAAAAGTTTGAAAATATAAGTTTTTTAAATTAGGTTGCACATATATTCGCAGCGCTGAACAGAATCCACTATCTAAAAAAATGCACTTCTTCTGAATTCTCTATAAATCGACTAATTCTACCAAAAACAGTTCACTCGCTGTTATTTTATGACTCATATCCTAATTTCCCCTGCACTTGAGGCTCACTGAAGCTGGTTGTGTCTTCAGGTAATTTTACCCAGATTTCCCATCCATTCTGCTGCAAGTGCTTGTTTGAAGACAAAGCACTGCTTGAAATGGCAATATGAACTGTGCAAAAAGATGTACTTCATCCGAAAAGTACAAAACTTAAACAAGATTCATTCAAGAAATGCATCTCTAGTTTTATCCTCATTCAGATGCTAACCTCAATATACAATCGATTCCAATGACGTGCTAGCAATATTTATATGTTCTCTCTCTGATCCTAATGTGACCACACACCTGATGTTGAACTTTTAAAAGATTCTAAGTCCTTTCTCAAACACATTTTAGTAATTTGATTGGCTAAATGGTTGAGTTTCGGTACACACCGTGGTTGGACCTTGCCCTTTCTGCAGGGTCATCTCATATTTTAGATTCCTCATCTTTCATATGCTGAAACTGTTTTTATTGGCCTTTAGGACTCTCTGAACTCTTCCATGCTAATCATTGGTAGTGTTCTGTGCGCGCTCTCTTAAACATTGTGAGATTGGCCTGCACCTAACTGGTGTATTTAATTTACTTATAAGCCCATGGAAAATTGTACTGTGTGTACCCATGGTCTGTAAAATAAATGTCACTGTTTGTGCCACCCACTAAAGCAACACTAAAAAACATGTCTCAGGCCATCACTGCAGCCTGTGGGGCAGTGTAACATGTCATTTGAACCTGGCAAAATAAATCTTTTGCAACACAGAAAGATGATGAACGGAATGCTGAACACTGTCAAACATTAACTCCAGTCACAAATCTAGGTTAAATTCATCATTTGTTTGCTAATCAGCTACCTTAGCTGAGCCTCAGCCCCATCCAAGTCAGTCTTGACCCACTCCCCATGGTAACAGTCCAGCACAAACTGCAAGGCCATGTCCTTCCTGGACCAGAAAACAAGCATCCTGGGACTGGTTTTGGAGTTTCACCCCTCATCAGCCAGGCTAACTTGAATCCAGTGGCATATTGAGCTTGGGACCCATCTCTGGGCATAGCCTTCACACTTAGGATGACTACAGCAACACAAAAAGATGATGGATGAAATGCTGAACATTGTAAAACATTCACCCCCAGTCACAGATCAGGATTTAAGCCATCATTCTTCTGCTCAGCATGCCACCCCAGTTTGGACCCAGTCATATGCAAATCAGTCTTAAGACTACTCCCCATGGGAGCAGTCCATCCCGAACTGCCAGGCCAGGTCCTCCCTCGACTGGAAAAGAAGTATCTTGGTTCCTGTTTCGGAGTATCACCCTATAATAGCCAGGTTAGCTTCAAACCAGTGATATAGCGAGCACAGGGCCTATGTCTGGGCATAACCTTCCCACTTAGCACAAATACTGCGAGGAGGGGGCAGAACCACAAGCCTCAGCTGCCCAAGCTGCTGCCGCTTTCCGCAACCGGAGGCGCGTATTTAGCTCGTCTCTGGCTCCCGCTGTGCAAGAAGCCCAAATGCTGCAACGAGGAGGCAGAACTACAAGCCGCAGCTGCCCAAGCTGCTGCTGCATTTCTGCACCCAGAGGCAAGTATTTCGTTCATCTGGGGCTCCTACTGTGTGGGACGTACCTGGGCAAGTGCCCGGGCAAAGACCAGGCCAAGAGCTGGTCCACTGTACCCGTCAGATGCCAGAGCAGGCTGGGCTGGGCTTACTCTCTTGGATTTTGAACTTTGATGCCCTGACAACTCATCATTCCTTCCAATTTGCAGATGCGGGCTGATACTGGACTCTCTCCTGGTTACAAAACCCAACAGAAGTTAACGTAATGAGTAACTGATTATATAGTGCCGCAAGGTGCCTTGGTCCCGGCTCCGTGCTTCTGTCTATTCTGGGTTCCCTGCAAACCGGGTTTGGGATTAAGGAAGGCTGTACTTTTTAAACTCTTATTGGTTTAAAACGGTCTACTATCGACTCCTTCTTAGAGAAAGCAGTGGGGGCTATTTCTAAAGAAATTAACCGGGTGGAGAGCAGGATCTCTGTAGGATCTGTGGACCAGCCCTATTATTGCCTAGGGATGTTTCACACCTGGCTGTTCCAAACCCACAGGAGCTTGACACAGAAGCTGCATTGATAGACCTAGATGACCCTAGCACCATCAGCTCCTTCTCTGGCCCCAGTATCAGTAGGGTAACCCCAGCCTCTCCAGTAGGCTCAGATCCAGCAGTTTCCACATCCCTCAAGAGGAAATGCAAGGCCCAAAAGTTGGAAGAGACACTAAAAATTTGTAAAGAGGGGAGTAGGAACATGTAAGAAGCATTATGGTGGACACCAAGGAGTTCTGGGACAACGTAAGGTGAAAAATGATTGATATACTAGTTGGATTAATGACACCATTCTGGGCAAATGTGCAAAATTAATGTCAGACTCTAGAGACATACTCAATAGAGTTGAAAGTGTCCTGGCCACTATTAATAAAGCTTCACCGTCCCCAACTCCTTCTCCAATCCCACCTCCACGGTTTCAGGCCAGCAGGGCTACTATGCCCCCCCCCCCACAGATTTTTCAAGAGCCATGAGCCTGATTGTCTGAATGCCCCCTACCGGGCTTACTAATTCTCAAGCATGTTGTAAGAAAGCAGTTACTACCAGACAGTGTCCCTCGTCACACATCCCTGAAGTAGCAAAGGAATCTCTAGCCCTCTATTAATAGTCCTGGTTACCAGTAATTAACCCCCCAGCTTGTAGTCCTTCCACTTTGGTTTCCGGTAGGGGTACCAGGACTTGGCTCCTCATACGAACCAACAAAATATTAAAGCTTCCCACAGGTTAGGTATACACACCATATTCAATGCTGTAGATCATAGGCCTTTCTTGATGGATAGAAGGGTTTCCGGGATAGGGCCCTCCAAGATAATTTTGAGGGAGACAGTATGATCATTACTTTTAGATTTCCATAGATGGCACAAAACTTCTTGAGGAATTCATCTCAGTCCTATTTCAATGAATCTGGTACTAAACCACTACCGTTGGGCTTTTTTTAAAGACCCTCCCACATCACCATAAATAGTGACCACCTTTTAACCTGTGGTGCGGGAGAATGCGCCCTGGGCAGGTTGCCGGCAATCTCTAATCCCTATGCCACTGCCAGAGAATGCCTTCAGAAGCCCATTTATAGTCCCCCCTTTAGAGCCTTTCTCACAGTTACTGGTGGAGATTAGGACTTTGCCTCATGCAAATGTAGAACATCACCCCAGTAGGATACCCATCAATAGGGTCACAGACCCGCTTGCGGGCCCTGCAACCCCTTTTTTTAGCTACAATCAGGGCACTGAGAAACATTTAAGCTTCTTTTTGGAATGTGCCTGGCCTAGCAGCAAATTTTGCAGATGATAGGTGGATTTTGTTAATTAGATCCTTCAATATTATTTGCCTTCAGGATACCTGGGACGTTGAGAATAATTATTTTTATTGAGTGTTTTAAGACCTGTTTTCTTCTGGTGGCAGGTTCTAGAGCAGGTACCTAATCATCTTTGTAGCCCTTGAGCATTGCGGGTCAGTGAAGCCTTTGAAGTGGGACTCCAAAGTTCCCCAGGGCCTCAAACTAGTAGTGGGAAGATCATTTCGATGGCGCAAGGGGACTGGGTTGAGTTATTAGAAAACCTATGAACTCCTCTACGAACCAGGGACAGGCTGAGGGGGACACTGACTACCCTGCTACTGACCAAGCCAGCAAGCATAAGAGTTAGATTAATAAAAATAATGATGCTCTTCTTAATTCTGGGGTCATGGGCTGTGTAGCCCGTGGATCACTAGCAGAATATCAAGGAGGAAAATATCGCCCTGTCAAAATATTAACGACAAAATATCGAATACCAAAATATCGAATACCAAAATAGCGAATTCCTAACTACAAACAGGTAAGTACAAAAATATCCAATCAAAAATATCGTTGTAAAAAATATAGTCAAAATATCACATTTTTTAAAATGTCTTACAAGTAATTTAAAATGTATTATTAAGGAAATAATAAATATAATTAACTAAAACATACTTAAAAATATTTGAATAACCTTACAATTAATAAATAATTAATGTAATAAAAAAAAAGAAACCTAAATTTTTTATTTTTTAATACATATATATACTAAGCAATATTAATAAAAAATATTCAATATTTTTAGCGTAGTGAGTGCAACAGTAGGACAAGCGTTGGATAGCATAGGGGTAAAAATTACTATTCCCACTCTAGTGAGTGCAACAGTAGAGAAAGCGTTGGATAGCGTAGGGTTAAAAATTACTATTCCCACTCCAGTGAGGGCAACAGTAGGGAAAGTGTTGGATAGCCTAGGGGTAAAAATTACTATTCCCACTCCAGAGAGTGCAACAGTAGAGAAAGTGTTGGATAGCGGGATGGTAAAAATTACTATTCCCACTCCAGTAAGTGCAACAGTAGGGAAAGTGCTGGATAGCGTAGGGGTAAAAATACTATTCCCACTCCAGAGAGTGCAACAGTTGGGAAATCCTTGGATAGCGGGAGGGTAAAAATTATTATCTCCACTCCAGTGAGTGCAACAGTGGAGAACGTGTAGGAGAGCGTAGGGGTAAAAATTACTATTCCCACTCCAGAAAGTACAACAGTAGGGAAAGCGTTGGATAGCGGGAGGGTAAAAACTACTATTTCCAATCCAGTGAGTGCAACAGTAGGGAAAGTAATGATTTCATATTTTAATAAAAATGTATTAACATTAATTACCAATTACATAATATTTAATAATTAATCAATTAATAATACAAATATAAATACATATTAGGTATACATAATTAATTACCTATTCATAATTAATTGACAACAAATTAATTTTAAATACCAAAAATTAATAAATAATAAAATAATATACCAAGTAATAATTAACTAACAGTAAATTAATCAATACACAGAGTTAATTTTAATAAATTATTAATTGAAATTAAATTACTGAAATTAAAGTCTGGGACACCCCAGCCACCTTTCTCCCAGGGTAATGTTGTAAAGCACGTTGCTCTACGCGGTTTTCCTTGGGCTCATAGAAGCCAGGTGCAGTGTGATTGAAGCTGCTGTACCTATCCCCAAGTAAGCTCTAGCAGTACAGATCTAAAATAGTAAAGTACTTTGGGTAAGATAGTCATCTTTAGGATGTTGCACCTCCCCACCAGTGACAGATGAAGACACTCAACTTTCTCTAATTGTTTTTTAACACTAGTGAGAATAAAGCTTTATTTAACTGCCACAAATTCCTTTAAGCATGTCTTGATTCTAAAGCCCAGATATATCACCTCAACGGTTACTCTGGGGTTTCCGCTGCAGGCTCTGCTTTAGATGTATTGAGTTTGTAGCCAGACACAGACCCAAACCTGTGCGCAAGTTGCTCTATTTTGGGTATAGCTCTAGCTGGGTCAGATGGTACAACAGCTATGTCACCTTCATAAGCAAACACTGGCAACTGCTTTTGTCTACAAACAATTAATTTAGTCCTTGGGCTTCCCTCCAAAATAGTTAAAAAGGGTTTATATATAACGCAAATAGCCAGGGAGGAGCACAAACAGCCCTGCCTCGTACCTCTAAATATGCACACTGGTTCAGACTCTAGGCCCATTATAGAGATTCTAGCCTTGGGGGTCTTATACATTGCTTGAATCGAATTAATAAATCCAGGACCAAACCTCAAATGTCATAAAACTCCCCATAAAAATCCCAGAAGACACGGTCAAATGCTTTTTCGGCATCTAATAGTACAGGGCCGAACGTGTTACTTTGCACTTTGGCTGTAATCAAACAGGGTCACCACCCTGTTGATGTGGTTGACCCTGCCCCTGGTGGGTTTACACTCACATTGTCGTATCAACACCAGTGAAGTAACAACCCTAGCCAAACAGGACACCAACATTTTAGTATAGAAAGCAGTTCACCAAGGAAATAGGTTGCTGGACCGAGGGAGAACTGCACGCTTATCCTTTTTTTTTTTTAAAACAATAATATTTACCTTGTCCCAAGAAGGCTGTGTACCCCCAAGTTTCTCTTGCTGCAAGGTAGCCAACGTTTCAATTTTTTATTCCTGGCAGTAGATTCTAAAAACCTCCAGGGGTAGCTTATCTGGGCCGGCCGCTTTGCCACTGGCTAAATTATTTATTGCCTCCTCAAGCTCCTTTATAGTAATAGTGGTGTCCAGAATGACTGCTTCATCCTTGCCCAGTTGTTCACTGTATAAACCCTGAAGGAGAGCCTCACCTGCCTGCCCCCTACAATTGTCTTCTGTATATAAAGCCTCAAAAGTAAGAAAGACGCTCAAGTTCTCAGGGGGTGTTATTATCTTACCTTGGGTGTCTTTCATAGACGTACTTCTCTGCGCTGCCTCCTTAGAGCGGAGCCTTTGTGCAAGACAGCTCCCAGAATCTTTCTCAGGCTCATAACTCTCTTCCTTGTAGAGCTTGTATTTGCTGGCTATTTCCTTACATAATTGATTAATTGATAATTATGATAATTGTATTAATTTATTTTCCATAGCGGATTGTGGGTTTATAGGGGAATAGGGCGGGAAGTAATTTAATTGTAATTATTTGCATATTAAAAATACTTTTTGTGTATTGATAATTAATTTACTGTTAATTAATTATTAATTGGTATTAATTTGTATTATTCATACGTTTTATTCTTGAAAATTAATTAGTTGTTAATTGATTATGAATAGGTAATTGATTTTTATTAACTAATATTTATTTGTATTTCTGATTGATTAAATATTACATAATATTACATTGGTAATTAGTTTTTTTATTAATTTTGTATTGGTATTGATATTTAATTTATTCTTAATAATATATTAAATCATTACTTTCCCTACTGTTAAACTCACTGGAGTGGGAATAGTAATTTTTACCCCTACGCTATCCTACGCTTTCCCTATTGTTGCACTCTCCGGAGTGGGAATAGTCATTTTTACCCTCCCGCTATCCAACGCTTTCCCTACTGTTACACTCACTGGAATGGGAATAGTAATTTTTACCCCTATGCTATCCAACGCTTTCCCTACTGTTAAACTGACTGGACTGGTAAAAGTAATTTTTACTCCTACGCTATCCTTACTGCTGCACTCTCTGGAGTGGAAATAGTAATTGTTACCCTCCCGCTATCCAACGCTTTCCCCACTGTTGCACTCACTGGAGTGGTAATAGTAATTTTTACCCCTACGCTATCCAATGCTTTCCCTACTGTTGCACTCTCAGGAGTGGGAATAGTATCATCAGTGATGTCATTTGAGATGTCATCAGTGATGTCACTGACCATGTCATGAATGATCTAATATGTGACATCATCAGCAGTGAATTGCGGGTGCGCGAAATATAGTTAGTACAACTAACTATATAGGAGAAATTTCAATGGTTTTTTAAAGGCTGATTCCTAACTATATAAGGCCTGAAACCTATGTTTTTTTCAGTGAATTTCAGAGGTTTTTTATATGCTAATTCCTAACTATGTAAGGCCTGAAACCTATGGTTTTTTCAGTGAATTTGCAAGGTTTTTTTAATGCTAATTCCTGACTATATAAGGCCTGAAACCTATGGTTTTTTCAGTAAATTTGCAAGGTTTTTAAAATACTAACTCTATTAGCGGATAACGTTTAAAAATGTTAATATCCTTGTGGGACCACCTGAGCAGCCCTAGGGGGTCAGGTTCTTTCTACCCTGCCCCCTTTTTGCATTCTGCACGTTTGTTTTTCTGCTTCTTTTGTGCCTCGGTCTACCTAGCACAAGATGAATGCCAACACTTCCTGGTTAGAAGTATTGACAGCCAATGAGCATGCTGCTTTCCTGTGAAAGGCATGCTGATTGGCTGCCACTGTTTGTCAACACTCCAAACCAGGAATGTTGGCAGCCATCTTGTGCCTCGGTAGAACCAAGGCACAAGAAAGCAGTGAAACAAAGGTGCAAAACACGCAAAGGGGGCAGGGTAGAAGCCCCCTGACCACCTAAACCTGCTCAGGAGGTCCCACAAGGACCCCTCAGGCCTAAAAATATTTTTTTTTCTGGTTTTCCCCGTGGTACGCTCAGGGTACGCGTACCTGTAAGCGTACATTGGAACGCACCCAGCGGTTACCCTGCAAAAATTTCAAAAAATAAATATCGTTTTTTGCACCACAGGGTCCTTCTAGGCCACCCTCAGAAAACCTAGGGGGTCAGGGGGTGTCTACCCTGCCTCCTTATAATCATTTCCCCCTTTTTATTTTCACCTCTTGTGTCTCGATTCTACAGAGACACAAGATGGCGGACTCTCCGGACTGTTTAGAATGTTGACAGACACCCGAGAGCCAATCAGCTTTCCTCTCGCGCACTTCCGTGGCGCGCTGGGTGCCCTCCCCGGTACACGTACCTGTTAGCGCTGGAAGCGCGCATATAGATATATATGTGTTTTTGAACCTAATTTTCGTAAAAACCACAGGAGCAATTTTCACCAAATATAGAAAAGGCACTTCTGCATACCAGTCCCTACAATTTTGCAACGTTTGGTGTAATTCCGTTCAGCGGTTCGGGCTGTAGCCTTGTCTATTCGTCCTATGGAAATTAACGTAGGGAAAACATGTTTTGGGACCCCCTTTTTCTCGGCCCCCGCATGACGAATCCCCCCAAAACTTCCAGGGAAGGAGTGGAGCGGAGCTGGCCTAAATTTTGGAAAATTACACGCAAATTCCTCAACTGGCGCTAAAGTTATTCCCAATAGAATTTTGCGGATTTCCTATGGTAGCTAGGTCCTAACTATACATACCTACTATCTCCAGTATGTGTATTAAAAAATAAAATGATATATTTTTTTTAACTTACATTAATTATTTATTAATTTTAAGGTTATTTAAGTAGTTTTGAGTATGTTTTATTTAGTTAGATTTATTATTTCATTAATTTTGAATTACTTTAACCCCTTAAGTGCTGCATCGGTGCATTGGCCGACGGCAGCAATACCTCCCCAGTGCTGCGCACGACCATTGGACGTCCATTCAGCACTAGTTCCAATGGACAGCGCAGCACTGGGGAGGGATGTTTACTAGCATCTATGAGGTTAAAGACATTTAACAAAATTCGATATTTTGACTAACTATACTTTTTACAACTATATTTTGGATTCAATATTTTTGTACTTACCTGTTTGCAGATAGGAATTCGATATTTTTGCATTCTATATTTTGTCCACTATATTTTGGTAGGTCGATATTTTGGCATTCTATATTATGTCAGTGATCCCAACAAACATAATAAACAACATTCCCATATTCCAAGGAACATGAAGAGAAGAAGATGAGAAGCAAAAACGGGCAGGGAAACCAGACAGAGATGTATAAGAATGTGCCTATATACTAAAGATACTAAAGCCTTCTTTGACCTGCACTTCCAAGGTGAAAAATCGAGGAAGCACATTATTTATGACCTTCAACGTGTCACGGTTGAGTAAAAAGGCTTCAAACCCTTTGCCCTTAAATAGATAAATAAGCTGTCGCAGCTGCCATTGTTTTCCCACTGTCTGGGGACCAAAATCTGGTCTCACAAAGAATTGTGATCACTTTCCAAACCCTCTTGCTATCAGTATGTGCCAGTTATTTCACTGCTTGGAGAGCCAGTAAGTTGTTGATGGATATTAGGAATGCTCTGGGTCTGGAGATAGTTTGCCCCGGTATCATGCATGATATGAATCTGTGCGCTCACTGTATCTCCTGATTCTAATCCCACTGCGGAAGCTCTGGGAATGCTTCAGTAAAAAGGTCAACATTTAACTTTTGCGCATCCTGTCCCTCTGTGCTCTCTGAGATCCCCAGGACTCTCAGATTAGTTCGCCGAAGAGAGTTTTCAAGATTCGTTAGCTTCCACTGTGTGTCCTCTTTTAATGAATGCATTGACTCTGTCACAACCTTTCGAGCTGCCAGCTCATCTTCCAAATCAGAAATCCGGGCTTCTTTCTCATTCAACCTTTCAGCGAATCCAGAACAGGATTTCACAATGCCTTGTATAGAGTTCTGAAGTTTGTGTCAAGCACCATAGGTCTGTTGACTTTCCATGTAGGTTTCTTCTCTATGTGTGATAATGCGTTGGTATATCACAGCCAGTGAAATATCTTCAGGCTTCTCCACCCACCTTCCCATTGTGTGTTTAATTGTTTAGATGTCTGTCCTTAGCTCAGCCGAAAATGAGTAGTCCCATAACCGGGCATCGCTGCCCCCAGCATGTATAAAACTCTCGCCTTGCTCATACCTCTTGTGTACTGTCCATAGGACAGCTTCCGATGTATCAGTACCTTGGTACTGATCCTCAGGATGCAAGCTACTTGTCTGACTATGGCCTCTGGGAAATTCCCCAGGAGCAAGTCCTAGGAATTGACACATGTTCATAGTTAGAAGGGTCCAAAAGGGAAAAAAAGTGATCCCTAGAATCAGTTTCCTTAGCCAAGTTCTGATGCTGATGTCATCATTTACCCTCGGCTCATCCATATTCAAAGAGCTGTCTGCCAGCGCCTTTTTTGTCATAGTACTGCTCCAAGCTTCCTATGTGATATTATTAAGTCCTGTATACTTTTTCGGGGATTCTACTGTGTGACAGGGGTTGCAGAGCAGCGTGCTACGGTAACTAGACACAATATCGAAAAAAAATATCGAATTGACATAATATTTAATCCAAAATATAGAATGGACATAATATCGAATGGGCATAATATAGTTATTAATAATATTGAAATGTAGGTAAGTAATATCGACTGTCAAAATATCAAATGTTTAATAATATCTAATTTTTTATGTGTTTTGTATGATAGTGTATGTGTTAAAGGTGTAGATTATTTTTGTAATGTATGTTTAATCTTTAAGTAAAGAATTTTATGTTATTTAATTTTTGCGTAATTTAATTCCGTAGCGGGTTGTGGGTTTATAGGGGAATAGGGTGGAAAGTAATTTAATTAAAGTATATTAAATATACATTTTTAGGAATGATTAAATATTTTTAATTTTTTTTACGTTTTATTTCCGTAGCGGGTTGTGGGTTTAAAGAGAAATAGGTTGGGAAGTAATTTATTTGTAATTAAGTAAATATTTATTTTCATTTATTGGTATTTATAATTAATTTATTGTTAAAAAATTATTAATTGGTAATTTATTTTTATTATTGGTAATTAATTTGTATTAATTGTTTAATTGATAATTATGTTAATTGTATTATTTTATTATTTGTCGTGGGTTGTGAGTTTATAGGGATATAGGGTGGGAAGTAATTTAATTTCAATTAATAACATAGCTGTTGTAACATCTGACCCAGCTAGAGCTATACCCAAAATAGAGCAACTTGCGCACAGGTTTAGGTCCGTGTCTGGTTACACACTTAATACATCTAAAGCAGAGCCTGCAGCGGAAACCCCGGAGTGACCATTGAGGTGATATATCTGGGCATTAGAATCAAGACATGCTTAAAGGAATTTGTGGCATTTAATTAAAGCTTTATTCTCACTAGTGTTAAACAACAATTAGAGAAAGTTGAGTGTCTTCATCTGTCACTGGTGGGCAGGTGCAACATCCTAAAGATGACTATCTTACCCAAAGTACTTTACTATTTTAGATCTGTACTGCTAGAGCTTACTTGGGGATAGGTACAGCAGCTTCAATCACACTGCACCAGGCTTCTAAGAGCCCAAGGGAAACTGCGTAGAGCAACGTGCGTTACAACATTACCCTGGGAGAAAGGTGGCTGGGCTGTTCCAGACTTTACATTCTATTACTATGCCTGTATTTTGCAAAGTATGCATATAATGTTAACAGAGGAGGAGGTAGGAAATTTTGCCTAGACACCATCAATAGATCGGATGTTGTTGGGTGTGGAGGCCAAAAATTGCCTATTCAAGATGCTGGAGTCTAGCTATCACAAAAAGACCCACTTTAAGGTTTTAGGAACTGCTTTTAAGGTCTGGAAGGCGGTACGGAGAAAGTTTTAGATGGAGGGGTTCTGTCACTATACACCTATAGCCACATTAACTCTACTATCTGCTGTCTTTTGGGATAGGATAGTAGATAGGTCTAGCTGCAGAGGGATTTTATATATAGGTGATCTGTATAAAGATGGGGACCTTCTCTCCTTTGCTTTATTGGCTGATAAGTACAAGCTCGCTAAAGTGGAATTTTTTAAGTTTCCACAAATGCATGACTTTTTAGGTAAAAAGCAGAGGTTCATAGAGCCAAACACTTTAGTTGAGGCCATCAGACACACAGATCCGATTGGGGTTTTATGTAACTGCCTGCTAGGCACGCAGAGGGATGACTTAGAGGCTCAAAATCTGAAATGGGATAATTGATTGGGGTGTCGTGGGGTCAGTGTGGAGTAATCGATTGACATGGCTGGGAGGATTTTAGTCTCTCCTAATTTAAAGGCACAGCACTTTAAAACTATGTTTAATTTGTATCATAACCCTGCTAAAATGCTGAAATGGTGAGGAGTTAATGATGGGAAGTGTTTCCATTTTGGTGCAGATTTGGCTGATATCATACATATCTTTTATATGTGTGGGCAACTAACTCAATTAGTGGGTCATTTGGAGAAGTTTCTCTCAGAAATCACATGGGTTTGAATAGAAATCACACCACTTACTATATTTCTGGGCATAGGGGATAGTATGACTGAGGGGTGTCCGGCCTATGAATTTTGCTATTTGATTTTTGTTTCTGTGGCTGTGGCGCTGCTTTGTATAGCCTCTATGTGGTTAGAGAAGGAAGCCCTGACCATTGAGATATGGAGAGCCAGGTTTTATGTTATTTTTAGTTTGGAATACAGTCTCTTCTCTCTCGAAGAGTTATGCAATGGAAACTAGGTTCACAGATATGGGGCCCCATGATTGAACATATTGACTTGAATGAATATTTTTGTTTTTCATGTATTATTATTGTAATTGTAATTGTAAGCACACTTATAGAGCGCATCTGTCACCCAGAGGGTATCCTGGCACTTTGACCATAAACATTACCTACAAGATGTTGACACTACGCTGCTCTCGGAAAGAGATGACTTTTGAGATCCTTTTTAAAAGACAAAAGATCCTGTTTGCACCTTAGGGACATCGGTAAGGAACTCTATAGTTTGGCGGCCGCAAAGCTGAAAGAGCGGCCGACCATCCTCACCCTTTTTATCCTGGAGACTGTAACCAGGAATCCCGAAGAAGATCTCAAAGGTCTGGCGGTAGAGTACCAGGAGAATAGGTCTTGCAACATCACTGGACCCAACCCGTGCAGAGCTCTGAAAACCAGACAAGAAGATTTAAAGCAGATCCGTTTTTAGACGGGGAGCCAGTGAAGATCCGAGAGCGCAAGAGAGGAAGAGGCAGATCGCGGTCGTGAAAGGGCCAATTTAGCTGCCATATTCTGCACCCGTTGCAGCTTTGCGACCAGGGTGTTGGGAGCCCCCAGAAGCAGTGCATTGCAGTAGTCTAATCTACTGAGGATGATACTACGCACTACTTCCGTCCTTGCCGCGGAGGGGAGTAACGGAAGAATTTTCCGTAACATGCAGAGTAGTATCATGCAAGTCGCCGTGGTTTTATTGATGAAGGCATCCAGCTGAAGGCTAGGCCCGAACAGGACGCCTAGGTTGCGGGCGGATTCTGCCGCCGCTACGGTGTCTACAGTAGAAAAAGGCTAGAACCCCTCGGGTAAAGGACGGGGCATTCGATCCAGTGAGCAATGGAGAACTTCGGTCTTTGCTCCGTTGAACTGGAGCGAATTCTGACGCAACCAGTCCGCCGTTACAGTCATGCAACGGTGAAAGGATTCCATGGAAACCGCTTCTCTGCCCTCAAAAGAAAAAATAAGTTGAGTGACATCAGCATAATTGATGACAGAGATGCCAATTGACTTAATCAAACTTATTAGAGGGCGAAGATATAAATTAAAAAGAATCGGGCTGATTGCGGAGCCCTGTGGTACACCCTGATTTACATCTTTTACAGCTGATCGAAAAGGCGGCAGGGCCACAGATTACTGCCTGTTACAGAGGTATGAAGCCAGCCAGTCCAGGGCCAAGCCGGTCACCCCGGACTCCCGGAGCCTGCCCAGTAACACCGCATGGTCAACCGTATCGAACGCGGCCGACATGTTGAGCAGCACCAGAAATGCTGCTCCTCCCATGTCGACACGCGAGCGCAGGTCGTCCAGAACGGCCACCAAAGCAGACTCCGTTCCGTGGGCCGGCCTGAATCCAAACTGGGCCACGTCCAAAAGATCGTTGGTTTCAAGGAAGCTTGACAGGACCCTAGTGACCAATTTCTCTAAGATTTTTATCGATATAGGCAAAAGCGAAATGGGCCTATAATTGGCCGGGCACAACGGGTCCAAGGTGGCCTTCTTTAGCAGAGGAGTAACCACTGCCAGTTTCCAGCTATCAGGGACTGTGGCAAGGGACTGGCAGCAGATGGACATCGAGCGGCGGAAAGAGCTCCCCCTGAAACAGCTTCCAGAACTTATGTGGCAGTGGGTCTAAAGGGGAGCCAGATGAAACGCTGTTAGCCAGTAGGCAGAAATCCTCCAGAGAAGGAGTAGGAAAGCAGGTCAGCCGAGGCTGTACTGCTTCCTCCTCAAGAGCCTCCCGAGACGCTATACTGACTGGTTCCACAGAACAGGGGGCGAGGGGGTTGGTCAGATTGGAGGCCGAGAGTCCGTTCAGGATAATTTTTATTTTATCCTCAAACGCCAAGGCTAAGGAGTCACATAGCTCCTGAGAAGCCGGGATGGTAGATAAAGCCCAGGCAGGATTGGAGAGGTTCTTGACTAATTTGAATAGGGTTCGGGACTTATTACCTGCTTTAGCCAAGGTGTCCTCTAGGAACTTGGCTTTTTGCGCCCTAATCTGTACTTTGTAGTCCTGGAGGGATTTTTTATAGAGCAGCTTATCTGCATCCAGATAATGCCTTCTCCAGACCCGTTCCGCCTGTTTACAGCTAAGTCTTTGCTGCAGCAGATCACTAGAAAACCAGGGAGTGGCTTTTAATGGCTTGTCTTTCAACCCTGCGCAGTGGGATCACCTTGTCAAGCGACTCAAGGATATGCTGGCAGAGAGTGGAGTAGCTTTCCTCCACATTCTGACCCAAGGAGAAGACCCCAGGCAGTAACGTGGGTAAGTTAGAGCCCTTCAATAGCCGAGACCATTGCCTGCTAAGTTTAGGCCTGCCCGGAAGGCTATTACTCAGCGAACCTGCTGGTAGAAAGATGGAAAAATGGATCAATGCATGATCTGTCCAGCATTGAGCCGCTACCTGCTTAATCGAGACTAGCGATTCAACCGCAAAGATCATATCCAGAGTGTGACCTTTTGCATGAGTAGAGGCGGACACAAGCTGAGTGAAAGAAGATTATTGCATGCTTGACAGAGTTCCCGATATGCAAGATCATAAGGACCACCGGGCCATAAGTTAAAGTCGCCCAAGATTAAAAACCTGGCATGAGAGTTAGATAGGTCATAGACCAGATCTATCAGATCTTGAAGAGATGATGTCACACTGGCAGGAGGACGATAACAAAGTAACCCCGCAGCCAATGTTCCACTCTGATCTTTCAGAGAAAAGCCCATGAGCTCAAAGCCCATGACCAGTTTAACTTCATGATATGAGTTATATGTCCCTCACTCTCTGTATATTATCCTGATTTTACTCTGCCAATGAATTGCTCTTTTTCTATGACATCAGTGTATCTGGATATATCCGTCTTACGATGTGACTTTGATTTATTCATGTTATGGATTGCAAAAAAACCAAGCATTTGCGATGCAATAGGTCTCGCATTAGGAAAGTTTGAGCTATTGATATTGTAAATGACAATTTTTTTATTTTTGTGTTGGTTTTGAAAATATCGAAATTAATAGCTTTTTCATTTACAATGCCAATAGTTTTAACTTTTGCAAATGTGACACCTATAGCATTTGTAATGCAATATGTGTTGTATTTACGTGACTTAGATGTATTGATATTACAAATAACAATGGCTTTGGCTTTTAATTTTTTTAATAATTAATACTTAAATGAAAGTTATTGTAATTTATAATGGCAATAGCTTGAACTTTTGTAAATAACTTTTGTGAAGATTATGTTCAGTGTATGAAAATCCAAGTGTGACGAAAATCCAAGAACCAAAGTGAAATATTAACATATTTTTATGACATTTGTAATAAAGCTTAAAACATTGAAAGAACATATTTGAACCAGTTGTTGTTGAATGGTTGCACAGATTGATGCGGTGGTGGCGCTGAGTAATGTTGTGGTGGCGACGAGTGATGCTGTGGTGTTCAGTGATGCTGTGGTAGTGCATAGTGATTTTGTGGTGCCCCTGAGTGATGCTGTGGTGGTGCTGAGTGATGCTGTGGTGATGCAATAGAGTGAGTGCGATAGATAGAGTGAGGGCGATAGATAGATAGAGTGAGGGTGATAGATAGATAGAGTGAGTGCGATAGATAGACAGAGTGAGGGCGATAGATAGACAGAGTGAGGGCGATAGATAGACAGAGTGAGTGCGATAGATAGATAGAGGGAAAGCGATAGATAGATAGAGGGAGGGCGATAGATAGATAGATAGATAGATAGATAGATAGATAGATAGATAGATAGATAGATAGATAGATAGAGAAATAGATAGATAGATAGATAGATAGATAGATAGATAGATAGATAGATAGATAGATAGATAGATAGATAGATAGATAGATAGATAGATAGATAGATAGATAGATAGATAGATAGATAGATAGATAGATAGATAGATAGATAGATAGATAGATAGATAGATAGATAGATAGATAGATAGATAGATAGATAGAGTGAGGGCAATAGCTAGATAGAGTGATGGCGATAGATAGAGTGAGTGCTATAGATAGACAGATAGAGTGAGGGCGATAGATAGACAGATAGAGGCGAAAGATAGATAGAGTGAGGGCGATAGATAGACAGATAGAGTGAGGGCGATAGATAGATAGAGTGAGGGCGATAGATAGACAAGTAGAGTGAGGGCAATAGATAGATAGAGTGAGGGAGATAGATAGATAGATAGATAGATAGATAGATAGATAGATAGATAGATAGATAGATAGATAGATAGATAGATAGATAGATAGATAGATAGATAGATAGATAGATAGATAGATAGATAGATAGATAGATAGAGTGAGGGCGATAGATAGATAGATAGAGTGAGGGTGATAGATAGATAGATAGATAGATAGATAGATAGATAGATAGATAGATAGATAGATAGATAGATAGATAGATAGATAGATAGATAGATAGATAGATAGATAGATAGATAGATAGATAGATAGATAGATAGATAGATAGATAGATAGATAGATAGATAGATAGATAGATAGATAGATAGATAGAGTGAGGGCAACAGCTAGATAGAGTGATGGCGATAGATAGAGTGAGTGCTATAGATAGACAGATAGAGTGAGGGCGATAGATAGACTGATAGATAGAGTGAAGGCAAAAGATAGATAGAGTGAGGGTGATAGATAGACAGATAGAGTGAGGGCGATAGACAGATAGAGTGAGGGTGATAGATAGACAAGTAGAGTGAGGGTGATAGATAGACAAGTAGAATGAGTGCAATAGATAGATAGAGTGAAGGCGATAGATAGATAGATAGAAAGATAGATAGATAGATAGATAGATAGATAGATAGATAGATAGATAGATAGATAGATAGATAGATAGATAGATAGATAGATAGATAGATAGCGATAGATAGATAGATAGATAGATAGATAGATAGCGATAGATAGATAGATAGATAGATAGATAGATAGATAGATAGATAGATAGATAGATAGATAGATAGATAGATAGATAGATAGATAGATAGATAGATATATAGATAGATAGATAGATAGATAGATAGATAGATAGATAGATAGATAGATAGAGTGAGGGCGATAGATAGATAGAGTGAGGGTGATAGATAGATAGATAGATAGATAGATAGATAGATAGATAGATAGATAGATAGATAGATAGATAGATAGATAGCGATAGATAGATAGATAGATAGATAGATAGATAGATAGATAGATAGATAGATAGAGTGAGGGCGATAGATAGATAGAGTGAGGGTGATAGATAGATAGATAGATAGATAGATAGATAGAT